>NW_011948416.1:2555700-2650440 GCF_000503995.2 Ceratosolen solmsi marchali | reverse complement strand
AACGTTATTTAAATGTAATTATTAGCTAGCGCAGTAACGCGTGAACCTAGCCTATTATTGGCTATTAAGTATATGATAGTTAATTGTAGATTTCTACAATACTCTTCTCAATATTTTCTCTCAGCTATAAAAATGAATTTAGTTAGCATTGATTTGGTTTCATTTTTGACACCTTCTCCAATTTATAAAGCATTTATCGTCCAATTAGGGATAAATTATTATCGTTTTAAAGGCAATAAATATATTTACTTGTAAATTCTTCAAACATATATAAGAATGTCTAACAGCTACTATTGTAAAATGAATATTAATGTTTGAAGACGTATTGGCTGATTGCAGATCCTGATAGGCAAACGTTGATCTCACAATAGAACGGCATTTGTAGCTTTAATTTTGTATTAACTCTACTATTTTATAAAAATTTATAAACTCATCTCTTGACTAAGTTAGTTACTTATTGCGAATAAAAATAGACTATACGTAGTGAAATTGATATCAAATCGCTGTGCTATTGAAAATATTAGAATTAGGATCTTTAAGTAAACAAGTATCGATCGAAACTGTTATTCAACAGTAATACTAATAACATTGAAGATTATTAGCAAAATCATCAACTGCTAATATCAATATTTTATTCGAATAAAGAATAATAATTAAAATTAATTAGTTTATGTCACTTTGTCATTATAATTATCTAAATGCACAAGTCTTAAATTAATAAGTTCTCAATTCCAAACCAAAGCTAAAAAATGACGTTCGAATTAAAGAAGTTTCACTACATTTACAAATTTGCTTACTTAAATATAAAATTATTATGCAAGTAAATTAAGTGTAAAGTACTATTTTAATGACACCATATATATATATATATATATATATATATATATATTCAAGAACACAATAATACATTTTCTTTTAATTGCGTATGTAATATCGAATTACTCGTGACTTTTCCAAAATCTTCTATAAATCTTATATATCTGCTTATAATTAAATGTATTCGATATTATTACTTTCTAATAATTCCAAACCTGTACTTACAATTTGAATATCTATTCAGAGCATAAAAGAAAAAAATCAACTATACTCTCCTACTTCTAATTTGCATTGCTCGCAATTTCTAACGTACATTTCGCGGTAAAATCATAATGCTCCGTGAAAAGGCTAATCATACGGTACTCAAAATGTCGATGACTCGTTTAGTTGAAAAGAATTAGTTGAATAAGAAATAAAAATTGTACGTAAAAAATACGGGAACTTATTTGAAATATTTATTTAAATATTAATGGTTTAAAAATTTTTCCATTTGCTCATCGGGTAGTCAATTATAAAATTCTCATTATTAAAAATGTTTATATTAAATAAGTTATAAAATAATATATTTGAAACAATTACTAAAATATCTAAATGCATAATAATTTTAATAATATCAAGTTTATATATTCTTCTATATTCTCTTAAATCATTAAAATTATTTCTTTTGACAAATGTAAATTTTAATTTTTCCTATGCATCGTAAGACAAAAACATAATTTTCAGTTGATATTACTACTTTTAAAATTACATACATATTCTATTCCTTATTCAAAAGAAATATATAAAAATATAAGTAAGTAATTTCTATGTATAAGCATTGAAGTCCGTGTATAAGATTTTTGTATTAGTTTCTAAGAAAATAAGCATTTACATACGACTAAAAACTTCTGTTTGTTTTGTTTTTATATACTTTTCACAGTTAGCCGTATTTTCATGATCTGACCTTGAGAGAGACTAAAGAGTAATTAAATATGAATTTTTTTTTATACTAAAATTTTCCTATAAATTGTCATATTACGTACTATATTACCTTCATTTTTTTCATTTTAAAAATATTTCTATCTGCATTCGTATATTTTTTTGTCGATACACGAAGCTACAATATTTATGTTAATTTTAATGGATTTATGATAAATTCTTTTATTCATGCATATCGCATGAAACAGTTAAACTTGTGTACATCTTACAAACGATATTTAAATAAATCATTCATAACTTTCTTAATGACAATGACATTACTATACGGAATACATTAAAGAGAGTTCTTAAATTATACTTTTATTAAAATGAAACTTTATTTATCTTACTATTATTATAAATCGTTAAATCGTAACTAATTACAAAACGTAATTATATATTGTATAATACGTAATATTGTATTGATTTGTTGGAGCAGATAGTCTATGCGTATATACATTAAATAATTTTACAATATCTACGTATGCATAAGGAATTAAAATATCTAAATCACTGATATTCGAGTCAATTTTATATTTAAAAGCTTCCGTGTATTAATTTAAAAAGTAAAAAACACTTGATACCATGGCCAACCTTCTTACATAATTAATTATTCACGATGAGTAAAAAATGTTTAATCGACATAATTAATATAAGACACAAATTCTCTTAAATACTTTATAGTCGTGTGCATACTGACCCAGATGAGGACATTAAGTGAGCAGAAGATGTGTCTAATACACGTGTATCCAGTCCGTCCCATGATGACAAAGTGTTCCAAAAAATTTTATGCAGATTTGACTAGTTTTTTCTGAAACCTAAAAACAAAAATAAGAATTTCATAAATTCCTTATCTAATATTATATAAATCGAAAATACGACTATCGTCATTATAATAAAATTGGTTCAGTACAACTAATGATGTCAAATAAATGTAAAATACTTATATGCATTTGTACTAGGGGCTAATATGTTTCATATTATACAAGGATTAGGAATATAAAGAAATAAATTAAATTTGAAAATCTATTCGCTTTCTGTAATAGAAAAGGTGCTTTAGTTTTTTTTTTTTTTTTTTTTTTTTTTTTTTTTTTTTGCATATCAATTAAGATAGATGATTGAAGATTTATCATATAAATAATTATACCATGATTACGCATATTAAAGAATAAAGAAAAACATGTAATAATACGAATTTGGTAAAAAATTGGAAATAAATCGAAAATACGTTTATTAATTTCGTGTGTAAAATAAATTAATATTTCAATATAAGATAATTGTTATTATTAAAAAATCTAAAAGTTGTATAATAATTACATATAAGTGGTTAATTTTAATTTCTAATAAAATCATTGTTCAAACTGTAAAATTTCCTTCAATATCTATAAATAATAAATTTATTTCTACTATACTCTCAATACTAGTGTCCTAACCTAATTATTCTATAATAAAAGAAAAAAAAAATATATATATATATATAACTTTTAGTAGACATTTTTAAAACTGAATATATGTATTATAATTATTATGTATAATTCATTGATATATTCTGAATAAATTTATATCAGATTCCTAAAATCTTTTAAAATTAACGGTAATTTCATACTGTCGATTATAATAATAGCTTATTGATAATACAACAAAACAAAAAACAATCCAATTAATATAATGAACGTAATTATTCACAATTAAACTATGTATTAATACAGTGGTATATCAGAATTCGTATTTATATTAAATATTCCATATTCCATATTACATATTCCATATTAAAAATGCTACAAAGTCTATATTTTACAAACTTATCCATCACTTTAAGAAATAATAACGAGTACTAGAGAAAGAGTTAAAATTTGTTAAATTAAAAAATGACAGAATTTCCATAGCAAGAAGAACGAATACTCATTATTTTACCTTGTGATTGAATCACTCCATTCATTAGTAAAAAAGATTCCACTTATTTGCTTTGTAACCAGCCCTAATTTAACGAAATAAATTTCTCCCGCGTATTTACCCACATAGTACATGACGCCTCTGTTTTGTACTTTATTTTCATTTGGCATCAAGTCGACAAACGTACGCCCTCGCACTGGCAGGAAGCATTTCATCAAGATATTCTCTTGATTCCATGCACGAATAATCACTCGCACAAGTGGGAATTAACGCTTATAATTAATATGAAAAGCAAACATTACCGTAACTGCCCTAATTTACGTATTATAACCCTGGTGCTGTTTTTCCTCTCTGATCGTCAAAATGTTGGTGCTTATCAAAGAAAGTAGTGAGCTGGACTTAATACGAATTAACCCGATTCCATGAATTCTACGGTAAAAATGGATTTCACAATAATCACGTCGTATCATTTTATCTATTATAATTTTATTGATGTCATTGGATAATGTTATTATAAAAATTAAGTTTTATTTCATTCATTTCGTAATTTTTTTCAGCTAATACTTTACGAAACGTATTTTTTTAACGCATTCGTTAATCTAGTTTATGTAACTGTAATTGTTATATGTTTATTATAAATTTAAATTTATAATCGAAGTATCTAAAAAAATTTAAATAATTTCGATATTTTAAGATATATTTCAAAAACCAAAAACTGCCTAAATTCAGCAATCTCTGCAAAAGAAGAGATTATATATTTTTCATATTTCTATTATGTAAGATTTGCTATAAGAAAAAGTACAATTTTTTTTTTTTTTTTTTTTTTTTTTGAAATTACAATTTTATCAAGTTTTAGGTTTTCCTTTATATTGTACATTCGCATTTTGAAGCCACAATATAGACACGCAAGCAAAGAATCATTGACTGTTTAACATATAAATTCTATATAATTTAACTTCATAATTATTATGTGCAGATTATTTTTAAATGTTATTTGTATATCGACGGAAAATATGCACGTGATATTTTTAATAGCATTCCAAGTGTAAATCATCTATCTAAATTAAGTAGAATACAACATTCTGAATGCACACGCACTCACGCGCACGCACACATGCACACAAAATACACAATTAATATTATATAATATTAAAATTATAACACTAAAACTGCACTATACACGTGAAAAAAAAAAAAAACTTACTATTAATCACAAAAGAGTAACTGTCTTTATCTTACAAGTAATAACAAAAGAAAATTGCATTTTTATCTAAGTAAATACTGAATTGAGAGCGAACTTTTCGAGCGGTTCTTTCAAATGCGATCCTCCTATATGAGTAAAACCTCGAACGTACTCGATGCTTTGCGCAAGAAAAGTGCCGATCGGCTCGACTCGCTCCATTGGTTTGGTCCTTCTCTTTCTCTTACTATCTCACTCTTGCTCCCTTCTCCCTCGCCGCCGTTGCGCGTCTACCGCACCGTTTCTTTCGCGCTTCTGGTTTGTACTTCAGTTCCTTTCCACCATAATTCTTTACCTTAGTCCTATATTTCCCCATACCTCACCCCACCCGTACCGCCCATCCACCCTGACTACGTTTTCCCCAAGTGTACGAAATATTCTAAGAAGTCTATAATCATAAGATGACGGTTTTGTTTTGTTCTTGAATATATTGTTTGACAAGTAAATAGAAATGTAAATGTACAATGCAAGGCAATTGAATAATTCAATGTAAAATTGGTTCGCATTTCAGACTAACATGAAACTAAAAAGATTCATACATGATAAAAATCATCTATTAAATTGCTTAAATTCAAGAAAAGATGCTTGAAATTTGTAATTATCTAAAAATTATAATTTTCTCTCTCTCTCTCTCTCTCTCGTAGTCTTGTCTCGAAGCTTAGGCGACATATAAACAATGTCTAGCAAATTCTTCGAATGCATTGAACTAAAAAATATCGTTACTAAATAAAAGCGTTGTCTTTCAAATTTTACATTCGAATGTTTACATTTAAAGGAAGGCTTGCTTCGCTCTTATATAGAATTATGGGCTCTTGGAATGGTAGAAGGGCGCAGTTTAAAAGAATCTCCAAAAATTCGCCTCGCAGCTGAAACGAACTCGACACCCGAATCCCTAAGAGTAAATAAATGCTCTCATCAAGACTCGGGAGAAGCTAAATAAATGTCGAAAGTATGCTCGGAACATTAATCAGCCGCCTCGCGATCCTCATTGTCTTCTCTTCCTAATGCCGCACTTGCCGCCGGAGAAGAAAACGCCCGTGAAAGCCGGCGCACGGGCATCTAAAACACACTGTCTCTTCAAACCGCGATCTCCCTCTCTCTCTCTCTATCTCTCTGTCTCTCCCTCGCTCCGGCCTCTGGTGCTGAGATTCCCCGGCGGCATCATCCTCCTCGTCTTACGTGCCTCCGTGCGTCGATCCGTGAGTCGATTCTCGAAGCGAGAACTTGTAGGTCCTCTAACGGGACAGACGCTCGCTTGCTCGCTCGCTCCATCACTCCTCGAATCTCCCCTCCCTCCTCCAGCCGCCACGGACGTGACTAGCACGTACTCCCCTACTCACTCCCCCTGCCCGCGGCCAGTTTACTCGACCACTGCTGACGGCGCCGGTCTTTGGGTCACGAAGTGGGGGCGGAATCGCCAAGGGCTCTCTGTGGAATATTCTTGGGCGTCGGCCCGGGGCCTCTATAACACCGCGATTTTTCTCCGATACAAGGGCGACTCTTTCTCTTTCTCTCTCTCTCTCTCTCTCTCTCTCTCTCTCTTGAACTTGAGTGATTTTTTAAGCATGCAGCCGTAGGGCTGTCGGTGTTTCTCTCACGCTCCGTTCGGCTTTCACGTCACCCGGCCCAGACTTTGTTTTACATTTCTAAGTAAACCTCTGGTAGCTCCCTCCGTCTACGTGCGCTGTGTTAACAAATTAATGGTGAGGCGAAAAATTATTGTCATGCCGTATAGTTTATTAGACCTGACCTCTCGGCCTATCATTACTGCTTTTCCGTTAATCCTTTGCCGAGTTATTACAGAGCGCAATGATAATAAATATTCGAAAAGTTAAGATGTGTTAAGATATTTCAAATAGAAAAATTAGGACTAGCTGAAGACGATTACTTACTACCTTCTCCAAACCAATTTCATTCACCAAATTCACTTTTTAAACATTTCCCATCTATATGCGAGACCTTTAAATTCTTATACTTACCTCTTGTACTAACAACTAAATACTTAAACAAGTATAGGATTTATAAATAATTCAAAATTGTGACCTTATAAACATAATTGCGACATATAAATAATAAATAATACATAATATAAAGACTTTAAGCTGAGTGGGTTGGATTTTCAAATGTCTTTCAATCGCTCTTACTTTCACTCTCCCTACGAAACAATAAGATTCAATGAGCTGAGTAAGAATAAATCAAAATTTATATCTCCATGTGTTCATCTATGTTCTCGTACAATCAATTATATTTTTATTTTAATTTTTTTATTTGTATCAAACGAATCGAGAATATGCATGTACGTGTAATTATATACGGACGCGGGTGTAAGTACGAATGTTTAGACTGATGTATGAGAGGCTGTTCTAATGTAAAACAATGCTTCCTTGCTTTCTAGCCATGTTTATTTAGAGTACTACACGTAAATGAAAAAGAATACAAGTTTACCATTTATAAATAGAACTTACTGTAAATTTAATGATGCAATACCCAATGTCACATTTGTACTGTTTATTGCAAAGAATTGATAGCATTTAATTTATTAAAATATTTATACATACATATTACATAATGTGTATGTGATTGAATTGTTCCATATTGCCGTGAAAGTGTATTTTATGTATTTATTTAATTCAAGTAAATTTGAATGGCTATCGATTACCTAATGAATACTGATCGATTTAGCTCCTCATTTCAATAAAATATTACTTATATAATTATGAAAAATGAATATGCGCCAATAATAATAGTGATTGCCAATCGCCATTTAATTAATTAATAGGTCAAGTAAATATTTTAGGTACTATAATGATTCACATATATATATATATATATATATATATATATATATATATGTATAGATATAACTAATCAAGCGTGTAGGACATAAAATAATTCTCTTTCTTCCTTGCAACGAAAATCTTGAGTAAAAGCGAAAAAAAGTTTTACATGGGCATTTTTATATTAGTTATATCACATAAATTTAATAATTATGTTCTTACGCGTTCTTCTTGTGAATGAATGAACGGTTTATATGGATTGTAAACTTGTGAAATTTAAATTGTAATAAAATCAAAAGTATTTATAAACATTTTCTACTGACCAATTTCAATCATGCATTTTAATAATCGAGAATTGACTAAGTTTGATAGCGAATTAAATATATCTTCAGGTAATAAACATGAGTTCATTAGAAATAAAAACGCAATTTTATTATTTAATTTAAAGATCTTACAATCATAAAATATAGAACACCCATTGTAAAAATAAAATTTCTTGCTCTACATTCAGTCAACTTCGCTCTAATTTACAAAGCGTCATATAATAATTGCTACTGCTCCCTGACTTTTATCACATTATTAAAAGCGCATATACGCATGTCCAAGAACATATACAAACACCTAAAAGATCCAACAACCAAACATACATACCTATTTACATATTTATATCTATAATACCAACTAATCATACTATCTACTTGTATTAGAAAAATGCTCATCTGCCTGAACCATAAATGTGACTTTACAATACTTCAATTATAAAAGACGATAGATAAATATATGACTTGGACGATGCTCCAATGGTAATCAATTTTCATACGCAAGAATGTAAAATGAACTTGAATCTACAATAATGAACAGATGCTGTCAATTTTACCAAATTTCATTAATATCTTATATTTATTAAATAATGAAAATTACAGTAAGTCGATGTTGGCTCGATAACTAGAGGTGAGAATTAATTTTATTATTAATTTTCAATTGTACAAATTACCATTAAACATTAGATGATAAAGTTATTTGAAACCTTCGTACGAAAGCATTTTAGGTTTTATACTGTAATTGATGTAGTAACCCCAATCTTTCTTTACGACACGACTGTACTATTATACTACTTTTGCATCCGACCAGAAAACGTCATTTAGTAGTTTGAATTATAATTTAGTAGCTGACTCTTCTCAAGTATTGATTTTCATTATACCGCTATAATTTTTTTTTTTTTTTTTTTTTTTTTTTTTTTTTTGTACAAATTCATACGTTTCTAGATTATTTTAAATGTTTATGATACTGTATAAATCAAATGTGAATATTTTCATGATTTTATTTAAATTTAGAATAAGAAAACAAAATTGTTTAAAAATAGTTAATAAAATAATTCGTCACTCGATATAATATTTTTCATTAAAAGCAATAATAAAATAATTATTACAAATATTCGTAAATTGCAAAAATCTTAAAAATTCATAATTTTATGTAATGAGTATATCACGAATGAGTATGTGAGTGTGCACAATGCGGTGAAACCACTCAAATAATTTAATTTAATATAAATTTTATTTCTAGAATTATTTTTCAGTAATTCCCAAATATATCACTCACTATTATTAAGAAAATAATTAATATTAATTTTATTAATTTCAAAAACTGATTGTCATTATAATTACCATTTATGCAATGTTGTAGAGAATAGTCATCATTAGATAATCTATATGTATATACAGTAACAGTTTGAATATTTACTTTATTTAAATAATATTTTAATTCATTTTAACCGTTAATTATTTTATAGCACAAATTTTTTTTTCCCCCCTAATAATGTAATAATATATTAATAAAATTGAGTTTTCGAATTTCTGTCTTTACGTCAGTCTTTACATAGCTATTAAATTTTACTATCTAATTTTAAATCTTATATATCATTCTAAAGTTTAAATTTACATAAAATTGAGAATTAGAAATAAAATTTTTTTTATATGATCGTTTTTAAGGATATTTAAAAGTTTGCAGTTTATTCCAAATTTAGATATCTGTCAATGGAAATAAAAATAAATTTTAATTATGTGAAAAACTTATTGAAATCTAAATATTAAATAATAGATTGTTGTTCTCTTTAATATATATAGAATTATATTTTAATATTTATAATTTCTTTTATGTTGCAAAACGCAGCTGTTGTAAATAGAGTAAAATAAGAAGTTTTGTGGTCGAAATAAAGAACAAAAACCAGGAAAACGAACCGCTTAAATAGGAACCGCAAGTATATTTAGATAAATGAAAGTACATTTGCATGGATGATTATTAGAAATAAAAAAAAAAATCATAACATTCTGGCTATAATAAGCTTTAAGCATGTGATATACGAGTCGATGTATGCACGTGTTTGTGTTCGTGTATGCGTGCGATCCAACATATTATATATAAATGCTAAATCATTATGAAACTAAATTGCCTATAAAACCAAATTAAATATATGAAAGTCATAAATGTGATTATAAAATACGAGTCGTTTTATACTACAACTACAACACTTTATTATAAATATAGAATCTCATTATGATCGCATTATGATTTCGATATTTGTCATTACAAATCATTGACATGCAATTCTAGTCATTATTAAAACTTATCATTCATTTAAATTTGAAAATTCTTTTGCGACTTTAAATTTATTTAAAGAATGCCCGTATTCGTTAAAACCGTTAAAATCGTTAAAATCGTTATTTAAAGTATTTTTTGTAAGTGGATAATTTTGTTATACGAACGCGCATAGTTGGGAGTAGGTAAAGTAAGTGAGAAAGACGCATTGTATTCTTGTTTTCAATACTTTCACAACACTTGAAGTTTATTCGCCGATAAACGCGCTTTATTTATAAAATGTCTCGAATGAATTAACGACGATTATTTTGGCCTTTCCAAAGTAATAACCATCCCAATCCAATGTCGAATACAACAATTAAACAGTATTTGGCTACAATAAGGAATTAACGGGCTAAGGGAAGTAACGCGAGGCTGAAAGAAGAGTAGCATGAATCAAATTCAGCACGTATTTAAAAGCGCGCAATAAGCCCTATGAGCTTTACTTGTCTCTACCGATGGCTAATGAATGCTCCAGAGAATTAGAGGGGGCGTACAAGCGGTCCCCCGACTTCCTGCCAATTGCAGGCAATTTGCAATCATCTATGATCCCCACACGTTAGTAGCCCGCCGCTAGCATCACCACCTCCCCGCCTCTTCTTCCCCCGCGAACTTGAATACTTTAAGCGATTGAGTGCGTCTGCTCGTGCCTCTGCAACGGTGTGTGCGTCCACCCTGCTGCCACTTTTGGCGAGCCTTGGCTTTTAACGGTAGAATAATGCATGCCGAGGCGACTCGAGTTAAGTGACATTTTTCGGCGCTCACACTTTATTTTCAATAACGCTTTCTGTCACAGCGAGTAACCGACTCTCTAGCGTTCCTAAGCTCATTTCAAATCAAGCGCAACTTTATACAGCCAAATCAAAATACCACGAGATTCTTTTCTTTGGCTTAGCTCTATATGACTTATTGGTTCCGTTTATTTTAATAACAATAACTACGTATTATATATTATGCAACATTAGTAGATTAACGTTACTTTACATTGCGATTCAAAATCTTTATTATAGTATTACAACTATCACTTTCATCCATAATTTACATTAATCGTACGTACTTCAAGAATAAAATAACAATTTTTTTGAAAATAAAATTAATTATCGAATTAATTAATAATAATTCTCACAGCTTATATTATTTATTTATAAATATAAATAAATAGCGATGCAGAACATATTGTGTCAAAAAATAATACGATAATCTCTTTAAAATCTTTCTTAGTAAAAGATTTTACATCTTGGTAATGTTAAACACATAGAGCTCCAAAATAATTAACCGTTTACGTTTTATTTGTTGTCGTCGATATATAGTACATCGATATCTAGAAGGCAATTTCTTAATATTTTTATTAGTTTTCTAAAATTTTCATTTGAAAAGTTATTGTAATATAAATTATTTAACACTCTACGTGTTATTCACGTTGATTGTATTAGAAACTTATCGCGTAATAATTCGCTTAAAAATAAAATTCTTTAAATATTAATCTCTTTAAAGAGATTAATAATTTAAGTATCTGATAAATAATTCAAACGTTAACATTTTAATATTACTTTCTTGCAATTAACGTTGCTAGACTGGCTAAAGTAGATTAAAATTCAATTTATATCGGTCGAATAAATTATTTCTTTATAAATAGTTAATCTACTTGTTAAAATAAAATCCAAATTTATAAAAGACGCGAGTTAAATAAAGGTGTACATAAAGTATGCACTATATCAACATAATGTAAATAAAGAAGATTATGGCTCGAGGCCTCAAAGCATAATGTACACTGACTGACTCGACAATCAATATTAACATGCGAACAAGTGGTTCGCAGTAAATTATTTGATTCTTCATGCAATTTAACAAGATCTGCACTGCTTAGTTGTAGGCATGTGAAATTTCTTAATTTCTCTCTACAAAAATTTTTATCAACCAAACAAATTCGTTTTATACATTCAGGAATACATGCGATTTATTTAAGTTATTATTACTAATAACAGTATGCTGTAAGTGTTAGCATTTTGGATACAGTATTTATCATTAAATTATGTAAATTAAAATATTTTATCTGATTTTTCAGTAAATTTAATAATGACTTCACAATAAAGGATGATTTTCACTTTACATAAAATTATTTTCGTTTCACACAACATTGTGTCTTTTAACCCGAAATATATAATAGTTATTATTAATAGTTAGTAGATTAAATTTCATTTAACATATAAAATGTAGTAACAACAATTGATTCAATAACATTAAATAAACTCATTGATATTTTTTAGTAATAACATGTTAATAAATTACTAATAAATTTTTTTTTTATAAAATATAATTAACTTTTAATAATAACTTTTAACGAATATATCAGTGGCTATTTTTTATTTTATTCTACATATTGACTGTTAATAAATATTTTATTATAAACATTCACGTTCCAGTCCTTTCGATATATTTGATGAAATCTTTTTAAAAAACCAAAATAATTCTTTAATACATATGTGATGTGTTCAATGAAAAAGACCAACCACTCTTATTTTTAAAATTTAATTACTATAATATAAACACGAAGTAGGTTTAAAGCAACGAAGGCACAATAAAATTAGCTACTAGCTATTTGTAACGTAACAAGTAGATCCGAATGATCAAGAGAGAAAGAAATGGAGATGAAAAAGAACAAAGATATGTCTTTATAAATAAACATTTGGACTGCGAATGTAATACCTCAACTTCAAATATTATTTCTGTCAAATATTTCAACTCTTATTACGCAAAGCCAAGTATCTCGGTAGATTGATTTTTTCATATTTGTTAAATCACATTCTTCAATTATTTCACGCAAACCTTCAATATTTTATGTAATATAATTTCTACGAATTTTAAAAAACTAGCATGCATATATTACAGTAATTCATTAAATTATTTATATATTAATCGTATTATTTATTTATGTACCAAAACCATTTTTAATATTTAATCTTATAATTTAATTATATAATAATTTAATCTTATAATTATTTAATATATAATTTAATCTTTTTCTGAAGAAACTACTATTATAAGTATAGAAAATCAAACGAGCATATGATTAATTTTTGTTTAAACCCATGGAAACATTTTATCTATCAATACATAAAAGTTAAAAATACAATAAAGAATTAATATGAAACGGCATAACTTTTAACAAAATTACTGCTAATCGAGAGAGAGAGAGAGAGAGAGTGAGAGAGAGAGAGAGAGAGACAGGCATACAGACAGTGAGTAAGTAATCAGGAAAGTGTACCATTGATTACAGAGCTTCAGACGTAAGAGAGAAAGGTCGTAGAGAAAGGTTCAGCGATTAACTAATTTTTTTATCTTTATGTTAATGAAAAAGAACCTTTGCACGAGTCTTATTTCGTCGACTTACTGCTAATGATTGCAATTTATGTCTATACATATTTCAACTAATATTTTATTTATATATTCCATCGTTTTCCTTATAAATCAGTTCGTATAGTGAAGAAGAATTGGTGAAAGCAGCGTGCAATTATCTTCGATAAATTTGCGTCCACTTTCATTTCTGCTCCAAACTCGTTTAATTATTTTTTCTTATATAAAATATACAGTAGATATAATATTTTGTCTTATTTAACTTTTTCCGGAATCAAAGAATTTCATAGATAATACAAAATTGAAACTACGATTCTTTTTATTAGTAGGATGTTTTGGAAAGGTATTGGTATTGGTAGTGGTATTCATAAACTGATGTTTAAATATATTTATATACTGTATAAATATATACAAATATTTATATTTAAATTTTTATAAATTATCCTATTCTAAAAATTTTAAAGTATATTTAATTGTTTATTTAAGGTTTTATTAAATTGTATATTTATAAAACAATTTATTTATGTATATGATTTTAATAATAGCACTTACAGAAAAATATTTTATTACATATCAATATGGTATTTCATATTTACAAAATTTCCCAGTATTTTAAAAATTTATTTGAAATTTGTTAAAATCACCCACTTATTTAATAATTATATACTACGAAATTAGATTTATTATCATTATACATTGTTATCAACTTGTATGTTAAATAAACGAATGTAAATCTAAAATACTGTATTGATAAGAAACCAAGAACATATTTATTTTAAAAATAAATGTAATAGAATGAAGATATTGAAACATAATTATTAACATTCATTTGATATTTAATATAAATAACAAAAATTCAGATAAATTTATAAATTAATATGTCAAATATTTTAATGAATTTTAAAATATTCAATTCATTATAGTTTCAAAAACTTGCTTAAAATCACCAAATTCAACACTTTTCGCTAAAAATCTAAGACGGAGATAAGTAATCGTATATTTTTACAATTACGTGACATCTAAATGAAGATTATTCAATATTTAGATTAAACCAGAATTTTAGTTCACTTTAATTCTATTTTCTATAAGATTTTACAATTTCGATGAACTATAAAAAAAAATATTGACTTTGAAATGAACATTGACATTTTCACTTACTCAACCTTAAATAGAAAAAGACGATAATGTACTATTCAACGACTAGTTTCATAGAAAGTACATAACAAATAGAAAATCCTTTCTGTAAAGGAGGCTCCAAGAAAATCACAGTTATTCTTTCCCGGTACTAAAAAATTTTCTAATTCCAACTGTCCACTTATTTCCACACTCTTTACGTAATAAACAATTGACAAGAATGCACGCGTTTTATTGCATAAACGTGCCCGGCATTTATTACCAACAAAAAGCCTGTCTTTGGAGTTACGAGATGAGACTACAATAATGTAGATAGGCGACATACGCACTGCTTGAACGATGCGGGCAGCGGAATAAAACGCCCGTTCGTTATTACTCCCATCTACGCACACATGCACACACCGTCTCTCTCTCTCTCTCTCTCTCTCTCTCTCTCTCTCTCTCTCGGACTTTTACTTTTCTCACTTTGGATTGTGAATTAATATTCGTCGACGAGGAACCGAAGAAGTTTGCAGTTGCAAGCTTTACACGGACATGAAGGCACACGAGTAAATTGGCTAGAGTAGTTTTTATACTACTATAAATGACTTTTTTTTATTTATTTAAGAGCAGCCATCTGCTAGCTTACGACATTTCTTCCATACACCAGAAGATTGTATATTTATTTTTTATCAGTTCTTTGATTATTTGCACTAAATTCACTCCTATGATTATTTTAATTTTTAATTTATATACTATCAAAATAATTAACAATACAAAATCTAAATCCGAAAATTGCTTATATTTTTTCTAGATAACAATTTTATAATCAGTGTTGCCTCGGTAAATTTAATTCTCGTTTTATTTTGAAACATCTGCAAAAAATAAAATTCTCGTCTTTTTATATTTCCAATAATCAGAATAATAATCATAATTACTTCAACATTAATTGAATTCATGATGAAACTAAATTAAACGATTGCTCAGTTTTATAGTTAAAATGATATAAAATAATTAAAAGCTTTAATATATATTATTGATAATTTTAATGGAATTTAGCAGCACCATTTTCAAAGATTTTAGAAAAATATTTATGCTACAACGATATTTATAATCGATGTTATTAAGTTATGATTGCTTAATTCAAATTATATAACTAGAAAATTAGTTTGATTTTTTTTTTCTTTACCACGTTTAATTTTAATACAAATATATTTTTGTGCAAAAAATTTTTTAAGAAACGAAAATCTTTAATGGTTATTAAAATTATGTTCATTTTAAAACTATTATTTATTTAAATTTATTTATGATTGTAAAAAAATTATTTATAATTTTATTGTTTTTTTCAATTATGAAATTTCAAATGATTGTACACATCAAAATGTTTATTACTAATTAAAACAAAAATAATTGAAAGCATTGAACTCGTTAATAACAGACGAAATATTGTTGAATAATAACTATTTAATTAAAAGAATTAAGTATCATCAAAGCTTTAAACGCTAATTAAATTATAATTTTAATATTCATCCAAATGTATTGTATATAATGTCAAAATTATTAATTTACTAATCTAAGAAGTTTTAAATGTATAAGAGAAAGTCTAAAAGAATATAAGTCTAAAAGAAGTCTATAACAATATAAGAATAAAAGAATATATACTATAAAAAAATAATGTTAATATTCTTAAAATTATATACAATTTTTAAGTAACAAAATCTTATTTATGCAGTTAATTATAGATTTATTTATTAACCGGCAACCAGTTATAAAATATCAGTGACATATTTATATCTTCATTAGTATTTATTATATTTAGAGAAATAGTAAAATTAACAAAATCAGATAAATATTGATCTGTATTATTATTATAATTAATATATATCAAATTATTAAGTTGAATAGTATTCATCTTAGTATCTCATGATATTACGACATTATTATTAATTCAAGCAAAAAAATTATAAAGATATCAATTATAAATAATTTTTCTTTAGTCTGAAATTTCACTTTCGTTCAATATTATACGTATTATATTTTTCTTTTTAGACTTTCTCTTATAAATTTAGGATTTAATGTCTTTGAATACTAATAATTTTGATATCCAATCTATTTTCATAAGCATTAAAATTATTATTTTATTATAATATAAAGTTTTATTTATATTTAGATGGTCAAAGACAAAACATTAGCCTGTTTAGAACTTAATAATATTTCTATACTACTATCTTCTTACTGAAAATGATAATTATTTTGTAAATTATTCACTACAATGTAATTTTGATTTAAACAAAAATTTATTTATGCTAACAATTCAATTTTACATTCAATATATTTAAAATTATTTGATAAACTTAGCTGTATATAGCGATTATTATTTTCTTTTTAACCAACAACTTCAGTGAGTCTTTATTAAAATATAATTTTTAGTCAAATTCGGTATGCCAATTTAAAACTCGGTATAATAAAATATTATTAATAATAAAAAATTATATTTCTAAATAAATTAAATTGTAAAACTTATAATCATTAAATACCTATTTATCGAGTGATTAAAGAAATAATTGAATGTTAACATATTATTCATAGTTTCCTTATGATAGTTTTTTTATCATAGAGTGCATACAAAATCATTCATTGATGTAATGAAAATTTACAAAAAAAATTAAAAAAATAACTAATTCAATTCTACATAATTTCTTCATTTTTATTTCGAAATAAACCATTAAGAATTTTAAATGAAAAATAGAATTATATTTTATTAATACAATTAATACGGATACTTTATACTAATTTACATGCCTCTATGCATACATTAGTTATACATACGAAGAAATTACAAAAAAAGTGAAGTTTTCATTTAAAAAATATATACTTGCCGTAAATGAAATAATTCTTGAAAACTCATTAATTCTTATATAATATATGTAAATAGATTAAAGCAAATTATTTTTAAAAACCAACTATGAAAGAAATCATATGAATAAGAGAGATTATTTAATTAGCGTCAAATTATATAATGTATTTTAAATTAATTTGTATTCGATAATTTGAAAATATGTTCGATTTGAGGTTCAAAATTTTACACGATCCTTTTTCAGAAAATCATAATTACAAGTATTTAATTAAATTAAAATAACATTTGAAATATATATAAAAAAATATCATTATAATGAGAATGACATTTGAAAATATGATTTGTATTATTTTTAGAGAAAATAATATTTATTAATAAAGGTCATTATTACATAACTTTAATTAAATTCCTGATATTCCTAGGTAATTTAAAATTTTTTATCTTGCATCCTTTCTAACGAGCCATACATCTCTTACATTTACTCGCATTTAATAATTTCTCAATCCATTATATTGATAATGGATTTAAATTAGATATTTTATAATAGCATTTTTAACACAGTGTTAGATTTATAAATTAATTTTAAAATGTCTACCATCGAACAAGTAAGAATAATTATTTTTTCTTTAAAATTACTATATTCTATATTATATAATTTTTCATCTTACAATAATGTTTAACTTTTTACAGAACTTAGATGAAACTTTCCTGTATTCTTTCATAATATTGAGAATAATATACGGAGAGATAATATTAATCCATTATTTTTTCTAGCCCTACGCTCTATTATTTTGTAATAACAAGATATTTTTCAAAATTAGATCCTTTTATATAATGATTGCCGCTAAATGTATTTTAATGTTTGTACACCGACATTATGTAATCAGTTACCCCTGCACTGATAGTAAATTATTACAATTACTTACTCAGTTTCGTTTTTAACGCATATATAATTCGGCCTTGTTTGAGAACTTAGCTTTTTAAAAAAATTTTTTTCGTATTTCAAATGTTACAGATACAATACGGTTATATCAGATCAACATTATTCATTAACCAGTCGTAAAATAAAATAAACTATTTTAAACAGTATTTTTTTTTTTTAATTTATCTAAAAGATAATCTATTATACATATTGGATAATAATCATAACATTCTTATCAAGATATACTTACATTTAATTTACAATAATATTAAAAGTACAATATTTAAATCTTTTAATATGCATTAACTAGTTATGAGTAGCTGAACAACAATTTTTTCTTTCGATGACTATCAAAAAGTATTTTTATAAAAATTATTATAATTGGATAATGAAAATTTATATTACAATTTCCGTGTCATTTAGAGTCATGAAATTTTTCTTGACTATAAAAATCATGCTCAATCTTTGATTATAAATGAACAAAAAGTGAAAGAAAAAAGAAAGAAAGAAAAAACACAATTCTCATCAATAATGTTTATAGCAACATCGACATAAAAAATTTTATTTTAAGCATTTCCATCTTGTTCGCGTTAAAATTAAATATTGCAATTAAATTCTTAAGACAAAATTCCTTTCTTACAATAACTATCCATATTAACAATAAATTAATATCATCAAATTAATATGAGGATTCAAATCAATAGTCGATGAAGTATAAATAATTATATAAATGGAAATCATTAAATCCGATGGCATAAGACAATCCATTAAACAATATATACTATTTGCAATTTGAACTATATTCGGCATAAATTAAAAAAATCCATCGTTTCAAAGAACACGAAATACCACCCTCCAAAAATATTTTAAAGCTATGAAATTTTTGGCACTGTATAGAGCCGTACGTGGCCAAGCGCTCGATAAGCAACTTAAGATTTCGACGTGCGCTATTAAAAGCAAAAACTCTTCCCAGAATCGACATAAAATAACCCTTTTTAATGGGTTGCCCTTTCTTGCTCTCTCTCTCTCTCTCTCTCTCTCTCTCTCTCTCTCTCTCTCATTTGCCACGATAGTCATCGTGTTTGTGAATTACTCGCAAAGAGAACAGCTTCGTTATGCTTTGCCCAGGTAGGTGTGCCTATGTATTTTATGGCCTGGAATGGCCAAACGTGAATTATAAGATGAACGTAAATAAGAAGCACCGGGCTCTCTGTGAATTTGCAAATATTTCGCATTACATGTGTCTAACAAGCAAAATATTGTTTGCGAGATTTATTCAATGAGATGCACTATTGAATTTGTTCTTTCGTCATCATATCATCGTTCGTCATATTATTGTAGCGTTCAGGCATTTTTTAAATTCTTTTAATTTTCGTTGAAATTCTAGTATTCAGATTTATTTTTATGTATTTTTTTGTTTATATAAAAAATAATATTATCTTCTACCAAGAAAACACTGTTTAATAAATAAGTAGTTTTACCTTATCAAGTGGATAAGAGCTCGTACATCGTACTTATCGTAAATGATTTCATAAAACTAACGTAAAATAATAATATTCGTTAGACTATATAGCACTTTTAAATAGTTTAAATAAACTTAATATAATTAAATAAAATTATTTTCTCTCTATTGTATTCGTGTTGGTTATTAAAGTATAGTTTTTTGAAATTATGATAAATTGGTGTCATTTTATACAATTAGGATAAATAATTACATTGATTAAACTAAAAATTATATACTGATAAGTAAAACTTAATAAATAAAACGATACTTTACAAGGTATTAATAAAGCTCGTGACAAAAAAATGTTGAAATAATATTTCGAATGTACAATTGTGATTGTATGCAAGTATTGTAAATATATTAATGGCACTATATTTTAAATTCAAAATTTTGTATCTATCCGTTGATTCGATTTATAATATTTAAAAAAAGAATAATATTTTTTACTTCTTTTTTTTCTATAAATAAGCAATAAGCTTTAACAGTAAGTACAGATGCATTAAATTTTATTATCATCAAATTAAAGTGCTTAAAATACTTAAATACTCATTTAAAAGTAACGTTTCAAATGACTTATGTAAAATATTTAAATTCTATCAAATCCAAAATTGAGTACTATTATATTAGAACGAAATATTAGATATTCTACCGTAAACATTACTTAAGGGTAAGAAGATTTCATCTTAAAGAAGCCCCAAGCGCACGCAACAATGCACACGTTACTTGAATAAATTGGAACATTAGTATTTCACAAACGTTTGTACTTGATTAATCTTAAGCATGCACGAAGAAAGTACAGGCATGTTTAAAGTGCTCGATTCATTGTTACCGGTAAGCGACAAGCTAATTGGAAGAATGGACTGACGGATGATATATACTTGGATGCTGCTGCAGTTACTATTGCTGCTGATTTATTAAACACGCACGTGTATTAAGCATGCAATTTTCCCAAATTATTTTAATATTTATTTAACTCGCTACTTTTCATCTTCCATTTTTTGCTTGGAATATTAGTGAGACATTGGTGTGCGTATAATAAATAAATGTAAATGACATGTTCAAATTTATTAATTAAAACTTATTAATTACATCTTATAATATATTTATATATGATGAATTGTATAAAGCGAATCTCTCTAATAGTTTTATTATTCATTCCGTGTGGCATTATATTAATATAACACTTAATATTGGATTAATTTTTAATAATTATAATTTCATCTGTAAAAGTTTCAAGTGTATGCTATTAAAATATATATTTAAAATAGGAAATCCGACCTAGTTAGTATTCCTATTTAATCAAGTGTTATTTTGACGTAATCGTAATTGTTTAATATATTTTTATTTTTATTTTTGCAATAATCATGTATTTATACAAAACTTATTAAACAAAATTTATAGTAATAATATTACTGCGTATCTAATGGACCAGAATTTGAAATATTTTAATTAAAATATTTATATGTAACTATCGACCGTATAAGCAAATATTTATTAGCGCCTTGTATTCGAAGGGTTAAATAAGTTCTTAATCAATTTACTTATGAATTAGTTTTCTTTTACTTAAAATATAAAATGTTGACTTTGGTTCTACTTTGATGATACAACTGAAAGTTTTCAAATATGTCTCGCAATGCAACTACACAACACATTTAGCACAATTAGTGATTTCTCATTTTCCGTGTCAGCGAATTAGTTCGCAAATTAAAAACTTCACATCATTCGTGTATATTTTAACGTCTTCATTCAACTGCACAATTGTTTATCAAAGTAATATTAATTCTACGTTTTGAAATATATTTTAGAATTTCAAAATATTTACAAAAAATTCGCTTATGTTTTTTTATATTTATAGTTTAAATATTAATTAAGCGTGCGCGCGCGTGTAAATATATTAAAAACATATGTCATTTAAATGCTCCCTAACATTCATCTTATCTAATAAGTTGGAGCCGTATAAATTATTTGTAATTGAATTAAATTGTTTTGAAAAATATTTCAGCAATTTATTAATTATTAAAGCAACTATATTTTTTTATCGAGATATAAAAAAAAAAATTATGCTTAAATTAATCGCTATCATTATACAACAAAGTGTGATTAATTACTTAAGAACATTTCTCAAACATATTTAAGTGAACAAATTTTTTTACTTAATTTATCAGTACGGAAGTTTAAAAGCTCATGCATCAATCGCTCGTAAAAAGGTAAAAAGTAGTAAATTTCCATTAAAAAAGAACCTTATCGTGTTACAAACCATTACTAAAGTACACACGTCGTGCGCTTTCTAAACGTGAGAATCTTATCAGCTATCACGAAAGTCCCTTTACAAAACACGACCGGCTAATTCTTAATTTACCTTTCCTTTTAAATGTTTTCTCTTCTTCGCATTCGGTAACATCATTATTACTTTCAGAGTGTCCTAGAAAATCACGCGCGATTTCTCCAACACGCGGCAAGATAAATGTCGCAAAAACCTGCTTTTACCACCTTCTTCATACCAATTTCTTGATGTTCGTGTAGATGAATTTCAAGAAGAAACATGTACTGTAAGTTATAAGTATCTACAAAGCGATATTAACAATTCGTATGTATTGAAATATTGTCCTTTGCAAATTTAATATTGTTATATACGTTTTTTATAACTTCTATAATACCGTAAATTAAGTCTGTTTAAAATCAAGGGATTAAGAAGCATTCGTTTTGTATCTACATCGTTAGTTGAATATTAAACAATCATGTTTGATAAAGGATTGAGGCCTTAAAAATATTCGAATAAATGTAGCACCTGTAGCTTTACGAAATTTTAATGTAAAATCTACGTAATTACATATTTACAATTCCTTAAAAAGGAATTAAGTTTCTATCAATAGCTATTAATTCTTGAATTACAGATTAGCATGAAAATACAAATTAATCACGTGGTAATGAATAATGAACTTTTAAAATAGTCCTCGGCAAATATGCTATATTATTTACAATATAAAAGTAAGCTTACCCCAATCTTGAAACTATGCAAAACAATTAGAGCATAGCCACCGCTATGCCAATGCCAATATCTCTGGAACATAAGTTTGGTATGGAAAAGAAATAGTACTTAACGTCAAAGGCGGCAGTTCCACTCTTCTCATTGCCCAACCATAAGCCAAAAACCATACAAAACCATTCAAACTTACCGGTTTCGAACGGATGATGCGCAATCTGTCAAAGATTGCCTAATATGTTGATTTGGGTGCACTAGCCGTACGTGAAATTCATGGGAGAGGCCGGCGAAGTCGGCGTTCGCGGACTGAATCAGCCGCATTAAACTCCGCACCTTCCATCCTTCCAAAGAGTTTGTTGCTGCCACCACAGTGACATCTTTTGGTCATTATCCGCACTCTAACTAACTCACTCACTCTCACGCTCTCTCGCTCTCTCACTGTCTGATCGACTTTACTCGCGCACTTGTTGATAATCGTCTCGGTGAAATCCGTTATCGTATTATACGAATGTAATTCGTGTAAGTGCATAAAATTATAGCTGAGAAATATTATTTACTTAACGACTGCTTAGCGAGTGGTTAAATATTGATCGGGCCGAAATTTTACATTCCAACACTGTAATTGTCCGTAATATATATTATGAATAATATAAAAATCACAGCTTTAATATTCACTAAAACAGATGCTAAGTTACGCAAATTGAGTAAAAAATATTTTCCCTCCGTTTCACGACATTTAATAAAAATTGTTTCACCAGGCCAAGCGATCGTTAATACACAACTCGATTTAAATAATTTTAACATCAAAGTCATTTTGTCAAGACTCAGCCAATAACTAATGCGATAGTCTTCGGTTCGTTAAAAAGACTTTGACGATAACTAATTCGTGCTTAGCCACCACCACCATCAGTCAATCACGTCGTGACCTGGACACTTATCTGAATATAGACTGTATATAATATAGATTTTTCGCGTTTTAAAGAGTCGTTTCCGTAGGTGCGGTCACATTATCGTAAACCACACTCTGAATGCCATAGTACTATAACGAATTATTCGAATAATTATAAATAAGGCTCAAGTAATGAATTAAGTTTGAAAATCTTAGCTAATTATCTTATTTTACATTTCAAAACTTAAAAACGCTCATTTATCAAATTTAGGGAAAAAGTGTAGTTTTTTTTCTTTGAATTTCATACTTTAGTTTGATTTATTTTAATACGACATCACATGGCTTGATCCTTGTCGGTGCTGCGATGACTCCTAGTCAGAATTGAATAGAGCGTGCACTATAGCAGAAAAATAATAATTGCACGTGAGAGATAAGATGAATGAGAAACAAGTGAAAATGAAAAAAGTCGGAACAAAAGGGATGCAGGGCTGATCGATATCACAATAGAATTTTTTGCACATTTAATGGAAACAAACGGTTTATTGCTTTATATTTTTATATTTATACCGTATTTTTATTTATAATCAGTTTAGAGTAATAGAGTTGGATGAATTTCCTCTCAGTTGTTACGTGATACAATAAAAACAAAACATTCTTAGTTTTATGTAGGAGTGATAATTAAACGGTGCGACACAAAGAAATATAATTGCAGCGCACTTCGAGTCCTACGTTAATCTGACGATTCCTACGTTGCGGTGCACCTGACGGCTGCCAAAGAAGTGAGACGAGGTGTTGGTGACACGTGAATGGGCGATTAATGAGTGCAAGGTAAAGCTACGGATGGAGTCGAAAGTTGTCGATAAGCCTTACTGATACGACAGCAGATTATAGCGAATATAGCCAGTGGGGAGGTCAAGTATTCCGGGTATCTACCTGAGGTGGATATTCTTCCAGGCAGTTGTCTTACCATCATCTCTACCTTCTTTTAATCGTTTATCAAGAAAGAGGAGATTATCAATGCTGAGCCAACCTGAAAAATTCAGAAGTTTGAGGGCGGAGGGTTGAGAGACCGATGGTACCCACTTCAGAATGGCTATCGTCGAATGACTTTTAAATCAGATAGTATTTCATGTGATATTTGTTATTATATTGGTATAAAATATATGTGTATGCGTTCGTGTGCCTAGGCTTATGCACGTTTAAAGAGTGTGTGTCTAAGAGTGTGTTGTGATTTATAAAAAAGTGATTTTATAAAAAATATAGTTCTCAATGTAATCAAGTCTCAATCGTTGTCCCGATTAAACGAGATGGATGATCGACGCTGGGATATTGTTTAAACTCTATTTAAATTCGTCGAATTCTGAAAGAAAATCCATTAAAGCTAAGCACTATATCATCCACTGCCGAACATAGTCGATTCGACTAGACTCGGCTCGGCTCGGCTCGGCTCGGGTCAGCTCGGGTCGGCTCGACTGAACTCTGCTTCACTAGAACTCCAGTGGCTGAATTCGAAGAATCCGGCCGAATTCAGTTAGCACTACCAAATTCGTTGTCGATCGTCCTTTCTTCCCGCGCTTCTCAGCTTCTTGTGCCAACCCTTAACTCCATCATATTATTCGTCCTCTGATATTTATTTCCTTTCTTTTTGCCTTCACTTTACAACATGTTCTCTAAAAGTTTTACAAATTACTATGTCACAATTATAAAATATAAAATACTCATGCACCGACCGTGACGACATTTTTTCCAATTCTTCTGATGTTTCATCTCTTCGTGCCGATAATTCAACTTTATATGTAATTAAATATATTTACAATTTCAATAATAATATTTTTGAAGCGCCCTATTTATAATCAAATACTAATTTTACCTTTAGGCGTGTACACACACACACACACACACACACACACACACACACATATATATATATATTTATTCGTTTATTAAATAAAGCATATTATACATACAATAATGCTTACGACTAGAACATATCTTATGCTTCTTTTATTTTAATGATTTATTAATTTGAGTAGCGATTTATCATGTGCTAATCGTAACAATTTCAATAACGTTAAACGATTGTATACATTAATGTAAATGAAAAACATTGGTATAATTTATTCGAAAGTACAAAATGTTTAACAAACAACGTACATAAGTAGCCTATTGAATATTAATATATTTCCGAATTTCTATGGAATATACTTAAGAACTGAAGTACTCATTTATACCAATTTTAAGCTTACAAAATTTGTTTGTTGTCCAATAAATATTGACGCAAGAAATCCAATTCGAATTCTAATTCAGGATTCAATGTATAATATTTTATTTTAATTTATTCAAAAACATTTATAAATATAATTCTACAAAAAATATCTATTTTTAAATTTTTATATAAATATTCATATCTTTTCATTTCAAAATGTATGTATTTCTTAAATATAAACAATCAAAAATTATAATAAGAAAAATTTTATTTCATCAGTTTGAATTTCGTATACAAGACTTTGTAAGAATTCATTTGTAATTATGTTTAATAATCTACGATTTTCATGTATATACAAATTTTATAGTATTCACAAATCCTATAGTCATATTACAATTTAATATAAATATCATGAATATCCAATATATCACTAATTATATTTCATTTATAACAATATTATTCTTAAAAAAAAATATCTATAAAGATAATGTATTTTTGCCTAATATATATATATATATATATATACTAGCACGAGCTCGAGAAATAGTAAAAATAAGATATAAGTAATATGATAATGTAATAAATATAGCATGATTGTAAAAATAATTATTTTAAGTAAAAAACAATAATATTAATTTAATGTTAATATTGTATTTACATGTGTTACAACTCGAATACATGGATATATTTATATATTTAAATTATATATAGATTTGATATTTATTCAAATTATAATTATTAAAAAATATTACGATATTTTATTTAATAATTATATAATAAATACAAATCTATTAGCTTTTTTTTTCATTTTTAGCGAATCTCGATGGAAAATGTATAAAAATGATTATATTTTAGAAATAACACAGTATGGCAATTTATAATATTTTTATACTTTTAATTTCATTAAGTGCAAGTTTAAATAATATGAATAATATGAATTTTAAAAGATAATATATATTGGCAACGCATAATTAGCGTAATTTTTTTTTTTTAATTTTACAATTATAAAAATAAAATTTATATTCAATTCCTAAAATTATACTAACTATATAAAATTATGCATTTGTACATATATATTTCTCCATATTTTATATACATTCTCACATATTATTAACGCATGTTGAATCAGTATTATATATTATATTAAAATGATGTCTTATTATTTATTAATAATATATCTTAATTTTATTCACTTGCATACAACATGTAAATGAGCGAAGAATGAATCAATGCTTTCATGGAATGGGATTGTTTGAAATAAAATGAAGATGTTTCATGGATCATTATCCGAGTGATCGTAATTTCGGTAGCATGAAATCAATTACTAAATTTAAACAAAATGCTAACTATACTAATTGCAAGTAAATGCCAATTTTAAATGCACATCTTCATCGAACCAATTTACTAAATATCCGATTATTGACTCTGCAAACACACGTTATTACTCAAAGCATCTACAACCGTATTTTTGGCAGCTTATTTGACAAAACTAAGATTAGTCGGTAAACTACAAATTATAAATTGTATGCGCTTATTTCAATGTTTTAAACATAATATTTATTGTATTTACAAATCACACAAAATACATTATAAATAAAATATATTTTATAAAATCTATGAAGTCTTTTATAATCAATAATCAATAGGTTAGGGTCTGTTATAATCCTGATAAATGTTTTACATGTTTCGTAGCATAAGAGACGGAAGATAAATAAAATTCAGTATAATAAAAAGGAAGGGTGACACAATAAGATTTAATCTTAAATTTATACCATTAGTACATACCAAATTATACTAATATATTATTTATTTTGATTACAAATAAATAAGTTTATTGACAGTGTAAAACAATATTCGTAAAAAGTGGAAACTTATTTATTATGCATAACATTTAGTACATTTGATGTAAATATTCTATCGAAGAAATATAACTAGTAAAATTTTTAAATAATTTAATTATCCATTTAATGAAATAATCAACCGCTATCAATGTGCAGCTTACGATAAAATATTATCAATGATATATAAATTATAATGATTTTACATAATGGTTGACTAAATTTTTATTTCTTATGAATTTCTCGTTATATCTGTGCATGAAGCACCAATAAAAATTCCTTAACAAAGTCTAACGAAAAATAAGAATCTTAACTTGTTGAGACATAATGAATCACTTATTGAAATTAAAATGGAATAAAATAAAAGCAAATATTTTTGAGCATATAAATATTACAGAAATAAATTCATTAATAAAAATCATCAAATACAGATTCTCGACATAAGGTACTGACAAATATTTCAAGGAAAAATTAAACCATTTAATTTCTATTTTGTTTTTAGATCATTTGTCGTTTTCTTATACCTATTCGAAGATTCCTCCATTGACTTCATCCAAAGTTCGAGATCCTTGTTAGGAGTTGGTCTTACTACGGTTGGATCAATTTCTGCAATAATTTCGGATACTGGTACCTTGATGCCGGTTACACTTTGTTTGCTCAAAACTACAGCTCGTACAAAATTGTCCGAAAGACTTATAAACTCATGCTCCAGGTAGAAATTTCTATCATCCCAGTAAATAAGCTAGAGAGAAAATGTTCACAGTATGTACAATAAGCAAGAAATTTAATTAATAACGTCTACAAATGTAATTCAATTAATCTACTCGAATCAACTGGTAACGAGCAATAGAATAGTGATTTTAAGATGTTTAATATATCATTCGCTCATTTTCCAAGAATCTTAAATACTTCTCTTGCAAATCCGTAATTCTTTAATGCTAATGTGAGTTAATTGTTTATTATCATTATATGAAGAGATAAACTTATAGAATCATTCTAAATATAACGATTTATAAATGTGAAAATAATACACGTAATATAACAATGAAATAATTTCATAATATTTATTTCACTACAGATGAAAATTATAGTGGTTACGACTTAATAATTAAAATATGCCTTATTATTTTTAGAAATAAACATATTCAAAATAAATAATCCTTTAGAGCTTATCAAGTACTATTCCAAATTAATAAATAATACTTAAAATTAATTCCTGTTTGTCCATTAGAGATAAAAAAATTAGATCATTGTCAAATCATTCGTTTAAACAATATAATTAAAATTGCAATACAATAATTCAGATTTATGCAAATATTAATAATAAATATTTGAATTATTACCTGCGTGGTAACTTTATACATTGAAAAAATAGGAATGGCACGTCGATAACGTGAAAAAGTTGCGCCCTGTACAGCACCACCACCTTTCTTTGAGATCACCGAATAAATTCCAGAACGATCATAGTATGAAAATCGTGCAAAGTCCAACTCGCGCACGTATCTTGCATTATTCATGTGCTTCATGAATAAGTCGATATCCATTGTTAAACAAACGCCTGTAAATACATAAAATAACGATAGTGTATGTTCAATGCCGAAATTTAATGCGAATATCTTTTCATTCTACGCGCACACCATTAAAATACTAATATTTATTTTTACCTACAAACTTTATGTGCAAAAAAATGTATGAAGTTATTGCATACAATGAAATAATGAGCTTAACATTATGTATTAACTATATGCATACTACACATACATTATACTACATTTGTTACAATAATTAAAAAATAATATCACTTTTTGCATTTACATTATTCTATTAATTAGTTATTAGAGTAAGTAGTATACCTATAAGGCTTTTAGTTCAACTATTTTGTTCATAAATTCCAGTATTGAGCAATGATATATGAGATCCCCACCATTTTACCTACGACTATTGTATTAGTGAAATCCTTCGAAGCTAAACGAAAAAAGTTTTAAGAGTAAATGATACTGTCGGATAAATAGAGGGATGAGAAATAACAAAAATACAATTATTATGTACAATTGTATACACATTGAATTTGTATCGATATACTGGACATACCAACCCTGTATTACATATAACGAGTGACTTATTTTTGTATAACGATCCCCACCTTTTTGGCTACTCTGATAAATATCGATTATATATAATAAGATGCGCCGGGATGATAAAATATCGTGGTTCTACTTAAACTTTTTCGATTCTAATTCCACAAAACTTTATTATTTAATTATCAAGGTGTTGAGTTTAATTTCCCAACCAATATTATAATGCCAATACAACTAAATTATGCAAAACACAAAAAAAAAACAAAAAAAAAAACAAACAAACATAAATTTATTTACAAAATACTTTAATAAATAATTCTCAATTTAAAACTCATAAAAATAAAAGCTGAATATTTTATTATTATCATAATATTACAGTAATCAGTATTTTTGTAAGGTAATATATTCTCCATTACGGAAATGAAAATGAATGTTTAATATGTATGCTGCTACCTAAGTTTTGTATCTTGCGGGTATATATTTTTTAAAATTTACAGTTACTAGTGAAATTTTATACGCGCGAAGAATCTCGGTTAAAAAATCCAATAAACCGTTTACCTAAGCACAATTTTTAATTCATCGTGATACAATTTTGAATTCATTACTTGTAAGAAACATCCTTCTATGTATTATAAAAAAAAAAAAATTAATTTAAATATTTCATTATTGAAATTATTATTAAAATCGAGGTAAAATATTTAAAAATAAATTCACATTATATTAATCCATAAAAATACTGTCAGTATTTCCTCTAACTTACTTAATATCTATTATATATTTTTATCCTGTAATTATTATAATTATATAAATAATTGTGTAAATGTATCAAAGGGGGATAAATTTTTAATAATATAAATTAATATACTTACATTATTCTTAATGAATATAAAAACATAAATATATAAATACAAACATAAAAATGTAATATAAATTTAGGACAATTTCATCTTAATTTTCTATTTATATCAACTATAAAGTATGTTTTTTTTTATTATTAAAAAATATAATATATAAGAATATAATAAGATAATAAAAAAAAAGTTATATAAAAGAAGTTATTCCAATAAATATTGGAATAATATTTTTTATTTGCTAATAAATATTATAATGTACTATGTAGTGTTATTAATTTTATAATCGTTAAATAATTCAATATTAAATTCTACTATTTTCAAATGTATTAAAATAACGATTTTAATTTTAATAAATTTTTGTAATATATTTAAGTTTACAGTTTAATGTATTAATTCATATTAACATAAATATACGTTTAATATCATTAAATACGAAAAATATATGAAATTAGTGTGCGTTTCGTTTTTATAAATAAAACAGCGGAAAATACATGGACTAATGGCATTATATAAAAATTATTATAAGAAATTAGAAGTAAAAAATTAGTTTCATGTTTTATATAAACGAGTGCTTTTACATAAGTTAAAGAGCAGATAAAAGAAATGATGTCACTATTTGACAAAATAATTTTTATTAATTTTAAATTTGATATAGTGCTTAAGTTAATATTTATATTTGTAGCTTTTGCGGTTGATATGTACAATCTTATATTAAAATTAAAAAGAATATTGGACAAACATTAGCATGTAAGAAATGTTTAATGTGTTTTAGACATAGTTAGCTCAGCTTAAAATAGTAAATAAAAATTATTTACGAGAAAATATTTTAATTTTATCGGTGTTTTACTTAGTAATAATATAACTAAATATATGTATTTTTGATTTACTTAAATAATATAAAAACGATATATAAAATCTTAAGCGCACCATAGATGTCAATTTTCTTCAAAAGTTTGATCTTCTTTTGAAATTGTCTGCCATACAGAATTGTGAAGATTATCCTCAAGAAATAATTAACATCAAACAGTAGGTAAAGTATTGTTATACATGTTAGTACGAAATAGCTTATCATTGTGTTTGTTTAATTTCAATCTAGGAATAAGTAAAATAACTAATAGAACCAGAGGCGCGATAATAATTGACGTATAAATAAAGAAATAATAGGAATGAGAATGTGAATGACTGCTTCCGCACACGGTTATCTAAAGACTAACTAAACATTTCCAGGCAGTACTCGCGGAATACCAGTTTCTATCTACTCTCGAGTCAACCGGTAAAATATTTCTGTCCGTTATGTTGGATTACCGAACAGCTGTTTGTCCACTCGCGATCAAACTTCTACATATATATTATGTGCCAAAGAATAAATGCTTCTCGAAAAGTATATATACCCCCCCCCCCCACCACCACCACCCTCACCGTTTCGTATATGCTCATTATTGATCATTCTTACGATAGTTGATATAAATAAAATTCTAATTATCATTCTCATAAATATTGTGCAATAACGAGTTTATATGCATACGTATGCGTGCATCTGTTGCGTGCGTGTGTAACCATACATATAAATTAGTAAAAGGAATTATAGTTACAAATTACGGAAAACATTGATTTCAAATTTGAATTCTTCATTTGCGCGTGGATCACTGTTAGAAAATTTTACGATTTTGCGCAGAATGATTTTCTGATATTCACTATGTCAGCGCGGATTTTGAATACAATGCAATGAACATGACTAAATTACCATTTGACTTGAGCTTCATAAAATTTTTCGGCATTTTTACCCAAGCTTAAAATGACCTGTAATAATAAACATTAATGTAAATATTCTGAAAAGATTCATATAATAATATATTTTAATGCATTATATTACAATATTATCCATAAATTTATATTTCAAATATAAAAAGTCTCGGAAAATATTTTAATATACTAGAAATATATATGTGTCATAAATCAACATTTTTTCATGCTTGCACATTACTATTTATCAATTATACTACCTCTTACGGATAAATTTTTTAAATATTTTTGTTATATTTTACATAATTATATAAATATAAGTTTATATATTACATAATTATATAGCTAGGCAATATATTTCATCTAAGTCTCTAAATATATACTTGATTACAATATGTGAACAGTCATGATACTTACAATTGAAAATCATTTCTAAAAGATACAAGAGTGACTTTACTTAACTTTATAGCGAGCTTATATGCATGTAAATGATTATAGAACTTACGTTAGTACTTATACATATATCGCTCGCGATAAAATTAATGAATGCGGCTAAAACATTATGCACATATATTAGAAATAACTAAATACATACACACTGACCGGTAATTACAGTAAAATATTAATGATTTTCTAGTTTTATATACTTTAAAAATATTACCAGCAAATATCAATGAAACCTTGTTGTTACTAATATATATATATATATATATATATATATATATAAAGTTATATATAACTTTTTACTCATGTATATAATTTTCATTATTATTAAAAAAATGAACTACTACTACAACAAACTTGACTATAATAAAGAAAATTTTCAAAGAGTAATCAAATTTATTTTCATAACTTATTTTCATAACTTATTTTATATAATTTTTTAAAATTTATAATCATTTTAATTTTAAAAATATTAAAAACCAAATAGATAATGAAAAAAATATAATTTTAATTCTAATACATTAAATGAAGAGCTTTTCAAACAAAAATAGAGAGAAGCATAAGCAAACAATTAATTTCTATGTACACCATGTTATTATATTCAATGAATTATAAGTATTAACAGAAGTTATTTAAAAAATTGCAATTATTGAAATTCAATTGCAATATTTGAAATATATTGTATTTTTGAAATGTTCTAGTTCAGTCCATATTACGAAATTTTACTATTAAATGAATGTAATATATCATTAAAAAAATTTTAATTTTAAAAATTTTAAATGTTACATTGGATTTGATCAAATAAATATTGAACAATATTTTTGTACATCACTATTAAATAATATAAATTTTTAAATTGAGAAAATTTTTATTTATTATCCTAATGCATTTTGATGAAGCCTCTATGGTGCATGAACTTTCAAATAATGAAAATGTAACTTTAATTATAATTATGTAAAAATAGAGCTCTCAATTAATAAAATTGAAAATCTTTCTATTAAAAAATTTCTGTGTGCTATTGGATAAGATGTGCAAACTATGATCATAGCTTCAACGACAAATACAATTTGCAATAAAATTTAAAGTACAAATATTCTATAAAATATAAAATATTCTATGCTTATAAAATTTCTGTATTTATATGTAAATGTAACTTTATAGGAATATCATAGCTGTCATTCAATTGTTTTTGATTTGCATGCAATCCTCAATCTTTCAAATTAATTACATTTTATAACCACTTTATCTATTATCATAATATTTCTAATTTAAGGTAAATAAAATTATATGATGCAGATATAAGAACTTGCACATAGAAGAAATGTTATATTGTCAATAAAGTGTAATGAAGTTAGTTAGTTTGAAAAATTATAAATATATATTATAAAGTACTTTAATTTAAAAACTTGTATATTCTTTTTAATAGTAATTAATAAATTATATTACTAAGAATAAATAGAAATTCGTATACTCTTTTATAAAGAATACATTATGATTAGTGTTCGTTGTAAATTTTATTTAATATTCTAGTCAATAAACTGACTAGGAATAATGGAAAACATTTTACAGTGACTCTATATTACTTAATTGTTAAAAGAGATAATTGCTAATAATAGCAGAGATTGAGAGTATATGTGTTTTTTAGAAATAAAACTAAACAATTGTAATTTAATATGATGAATTTTCTAAAGCAGTCATTAATTATAAATATAAATTATAAGTCGTAGAAGGTTATGGAATGTAATTTGTTTGAATATTTGAAAAAAAAAATTTAATAAGCTTTGGAAGAGTTTATTTAATTTCTGATGTGGCATATTTCAAAAATCTGAAATTTAACATTTTAGAGGCATTAAATATAAGAAATTTATTATGAGATTTCTAAAGAATATAAATATAGTACATTCAAATAATCTAATTCATTTTTATCGATTCTTCATTCTGATAAGGTTAAGTAGGCTCTTTATTAACCCTTAAAAATGATTTAAAATGAAGAAAATTACTTGTTTTCAAATATTAGTATTAGTATAATGAATGTTGAAATAAAATTAACATATTGAAGAGTTGATTGTACAATGTACAAACTTCTTTTAGCATATGCATATTTATGTAATGAAACTTACTTGTTTTTTTTTGTTTTTAGATGTGTTTTGTCTGAAAATATAATTGAAAAATTCAAAATGTGAACATAAATAAACGTGAAATACAAGAATATAAAGGTACTTATATAATAAAGCAATCTTACTATGCAATTAATATATAATTCTGACTTAATATATTTTAAGTAAAAATTTACCAAAGTTTTTACTCCTATTCGTATATGAAAACTCATCTTAACTATTATGAATGAAATAAATGTCATGGATATAATGCATAAGCATATATTTAACAATACAATAGTACATTGGTTAAGCTATAAAATTACATACAAAATTTGTTATATATTGAATACAATATAGAAAATTCACCATTCATAGCAATGGTACATAATAAATGGTAAACAATAAAAATATAATTTTGTCCTTATAAAATTTATTATTTAAAGGTTTTATCGAGTCTATTTTATAAATGATATTTTAAATCTAATTTAAATGTAACAATCATTTATTATGCTTTTATATTTATATAAGTTCGTCGCCATACATGAAAAAATATTACATAAACATACTAGCTAAAACGTAACAAAAATATAATTAATTGAATTTTAAATATATAATTTTTTTTTCTTGAAAAAATTATTCGAATCTTTTTAAGTACGGACATATTTAATTATTAAATCAGACTCCTTTTATCTGTTATATACACATGTTACATAAATTATAAACACAATTTTTAGTCTTTGGCTCAATACAGCTCAATCTAATATATTTCAATTACTAAATCCATCTACATTTTATTATAATATATTCAAACATTAAATTATCTACGTAGGTAATAATAATTTAATATATAGTGTTTCGATCTACAGTTGGCTATAAATTCTTAATGAAATAAATCAAAATTCAATTTGCTCCTTTAATATATGAACAATAATTTTTTTTTAAATGAAAAATATATATTAAATATTTGTTTCTAAATACTTTATTAAGTAATATTTATTTAATAAAATAAATTATAAAATTTTTGTTTTATCAAATCTTTGATTTTACAAAATCATTTTAAGAAAACAAAATAAAATACCATTATTAGAAATGACTACAGAGCCCAATTAATACCTCGAATTATAAAAAATTATTTGGTATGTTTAGATTTAAGAAATTAATTAATATTTTTATATAAAATTGTATAATGCTTTACATAATATTAATTTACATTGTACATTTTTATGGTTACAAATTATATTTCGTTCATACAACATTTTAATACAATTTAAAAATAAAGAGATCAGAGTATTAAATATGAAAAGTAGTTATTGACAGAAAAATGTAGCAAAAGTATTCCCTAAGAAATTAAAAATTTTTCAATTATTTTCAAAAATATTTTTTACTTATAAAACTATTTCTTCATTTTTTTATTATACCCTGATTTTATAAATAGTTTTTCAATATTATTTATTCAATGATTTTAAGAATTTTTTAAAATACCATATTTGTATCATGTTTAATTTATTGCTGAATATGTTGGTCTAATGTTGTAGTAAATAATTTTAACAATTTTAAATATTGATAAATTATATACATATTGTAACGTAATTTGAAATTCTATATTTTTAAACTTCAACATTTATAAAATACTTCAAGCAATTTGTTTAGCTAAAATATTAAATTATATTGAATATTTATTAATATTTTTATTACAAATCTTCTGATATATATATGTTACTGAGTTTTCGTCTATTTTGGGCAATCCATTTTATTATTCTTGATTGTCTCATACTAAAAAAAGACAACATATCTCAACATTGAACAGTAGTACACTTCAAGGTATCCTTTTTATAAAGAAAATTTTTTTATTTTTATCTCTTCGTATATTAAAAATTAATTAGATTGTATTTCTTAATAATTAAGTCAGTCAAAGAATAACTATAATAAAATGTAAATTTAAATAAAACCTGCTTTTTATGAAAATAAGTCGATTTAAGCGAATGAAATAAAAATGTGTAAAAAATTACTTGTTTATTACTTTGAAAATTTTAACCGGTGAAAAAATTTATTTAACATTTTATATTATGTTTTTCTATGACAATATAATATAATCGATAAATTTTACATTTTTCTTTTATAATAAAATAACAAAACTGACTTTAATCAAAGATATTACTTTGAATATACTTGTAATGCACATAATCTATATAAGTTTCATAAAATATAAATACCAGTGAGCATTCCACATTTTATTATCTAAATAACAATTAGTTTTATAACAATTATTTAAAATTTAAACTTGTGCGCATTTTGTTTATCAATCATTATCAGAAATCATAAAATAATCATACTAGGCGATTTTATCACTTACAGTTTTATCATTTATTCAACAATTCATTGCTATCACAATTTTTATTCCATTCTAGTTGTCATAAATTTTCAATCACATCATTTAAAAATGTAATGAATTTAGAAAGTAATTCGCACACCTATTAATTACAATTATAAAGCCCTACGTAATTCCATAAACTAAAAATACAAAGAAAGTTTAATAAGGTGATCGTGCAGTATGTAAATTACTTCTTTAATATTTTTTATTAAAGCCATTAAATAAAAATATTCTATTATAACGTTTTATTTTGAAACTAAAAATTAAATAATTGAAAAGAATGGTAAATATTAGTGTATATTTTATTTTTCAATCTACAATTATTAGTTTTACTTTTCAACGTGTTTTGTATATTAAACGCAAATTTTATAACATATTCATCTATATATATATATTTTTTTTTTTAAATCGTATTTAAATAAACAATGTAATAAAAAAATAATATAAATAATTTCTATTATTGAAATTTTTTAAATCTGTTTTTAACCATTTAGAGTGACAATTTGAATAAAAATTGAAACAAATGTAAAATGTCGATAAACTCATTTTTTTTCCTATCATTAAGATTATGATTTTCATCTTACTATATTGTAAAGAGAGAATCAAAAATCTGACAGGTTTATTTCTTAATTATATAAAAGTACTATTAAACATTACTTAAGTGTTGTTTAAACCTATTATGTTTATTTAGCGTTATACTTTAGACATTTTATTCTCCTTTTTTAAGAAATACCGAGAAAGTGTTTATAACTTAATAAAATTTTCCTTTTCTTCGGCTCTGTAAATAACTTAAAATTCAACGAACATCTAAATTTAGGAAATTTTATGAGTACGGAGAATACAATCTATTCAACTTTTGTACGCGAGCTTTCTTTCGCGAACGAAAGGTTTTATCTGGCCTTTTCATTATAATCAATAATCGATTAAGTATTAAGAATGCCTTTATTCGCGTAAATTCTAAAGGCCCATTTGAAAAAAGCTTTTGTGTACTTTCCTTCATTCGCACAATATATTTCATAAATAAATAATTATAACTATTGTTTAAAAGTTACCTTAAATTGAAAAGCATCGAAAAGCATTTTAAATAATACAGATTTAATTTTAATAGGTTCTTATATAAAAGAGAAGAGTAAATTAAAAAATTATGCAAGTTTCAAAATTTCAATTAACCGAAATCTATCCTTAAATCCTTAAATCTATCTTAAATGCCAACTTCAAATATTTCTATTAATTAGGGTGAAATTATTCAATATATTTTGAGAATCGTAGGAAAAACAATTTAATTGTCTCCATCGAAATGTAAATCGACAGCCTTTAAAATCAATTATTAGCCATGTTTGCTTTATAAGTTATTAAACTGATTGATTACATAAGGATGTTTAAAGAAGCATCTGGCATTAGATGATAATCAAAAATCTGAAGGAACATATTGAAGATGAATTTCAATTAATTATCGTCAATTAACAGACGATCTAGTTGTTTTGAATTTATGCCTCTCTAAAAAAGACCAGAAATAAAAAATGCATTGCTTCGAATAGTTACGCTCGACGAAAGATCGACTGCGGCAAATGATCTACGACTTCAACAATTGCCGCAAACTCCCGTTGCATCATTGTAAAAAATTCCAAAGTTGGTAGCGATCATAACAATCAATATCTCTCTAGTGTCCTATTCTGAGGTGGCAGTCAACGCCAATGACGTCTTCATCTCAACGTCTAAGAAGAGCGAAAAGGCGAGCCCACGTGTGAAGAACCAAAGTGCTCGCCATTACACGAGAGTCGTTTCTCGTGCCGTTTCTCGTGTCGTTTCTCGTGCCGCTTCCTGTGTCGTTTCCTGTGTCTCCTGTTCGCCGTAATCGCTGCTCTCCGTAGGTCAGCAATGTGTCGCGACAACTTGGAGCGGCGCCAACGGCTGCTCCCGCAGCTTTGCCGAGGAAACGTCATTGCTTTCTAGCCATCGTGCCACCTCCACCGGCATTTCCGGACGCACCTGCGGTATCTACGCAATGCAACGTAAAAAGATTATTCATTGAGCAGCTCGGATATTCTGTTAGAATTGTTTATATACGTATGGGGTGCGAGAATGAAGACGAGAGAGCATCGATAGGTTGGGATGCTTCCATGTAAATACGAAATATGATTGCCGAGGTACGGGAAGAATTTGGCTGTTTTAAGCACACGAATGATTAGTCATTGATGCAAATTTTGAAAGCCATTGATGTGAAAAATTACAAAAACAAAAAGGAAAATCTGCGCAGAACGTCTTGGTAATAAAAAATACAGAATGAAAAATTATGAATTACGAGGAATACAGAAAGCAGCAACTTTACAAAAAATTGATTTGTTTTTAAAAGTCGTCTAACGAGGAAATTAATAAAGCACTAAAAATACTTAGCTACATTAGCATTATTGTAGAATGATATTACATTGAATATCGAATATAATTTACAAATTATTATTACGACGTTACCTACTTAAGGTTTATAAATTTATGTAATATAAATTTAATTGAAAATCATTAATTATTGTTTTTTCTTTTTGTATTTCGTTAGGACCACAGCATTGTTAAACGCAATATAATATTTTATATCATACATAGTTAGACAAGAATTTTTTTAATCTTAAACAATTAAAATTCATACTTTGATAAGATTCTTTCTTAAGTTGTAGAATTTAATCTTTATAATTTATTACTTAACTAACGACTGAGATCTTAATTTTATTTTCATTTTAGTTAAAATTGTAATTTTACGAATTCATTCAACATTGAAAGAATAATAAATAATAAATTTAATAAAATTGCGTTACGTAATTTCAATAGGAATAAGCAAGTAAATCTTTTGGAAAATATTTTTTTAATAAAATTTTTTATGAAATGTGTATGTAAAGTCGAAGATCTTAGTTTCAAATGTTTCATTGTACAATATTAAAGCTACATATTACGGTTTAATTAATCCTTAAACCGTAAAAATGTTTGACCAAACCTTACCTCTTTACGAACTGCAGTATTTTGAAAATGACTTAAAACTAAATCCCAGCTTAACAATTACTCACGTGCGTAAATAAAATCTGAAAATATGTATTTAAGATAAAAGGGTAAAGTTTGTGATGTCTTATGAATGTGGAAGTCTGATAAAAACAATTTTGATAAAAAAAAAAATCTAGTGGAAAAAGTATTCCCATGCATGGGTAGCGATACCTTTGCGAAGTAAAAATATTGTCGTTATATTACAAATCTGCAATCATCTCTAATCAATAATTTAATGGGATGTAATAATTCAACCGAGGCACACTAACTCATTCGGAGCTCAAATATCAAAGAGATGAGAGATGAGAGATGAGAGATGAGAGATGAGAGTGAGAGTGAGATAAAAGGTGCTATTATAAGAAGGTATGAAAGAGAATCGCACCTGCGTGACGCCAGTCTCCAGACTCCCGTTTTGCTTGACGCCGCGATCGATAAGTCCGCCCATCACAGACTCGGCACTGCAGTCGAGGAGTCGTTGTCGGCATATAGCAATCGCTCGAACGAAGCCGTCCGATGGCGTCACGAAGCGGTGCTCCATGAAGATCGTCTTCTCGTCCCAATAGATTATCTGCGGAGAGCCAGGAAGTCATGTTAGCCGCTGCGCTTATTGCGCTCTATTGGAGTTTTCATTGGTCGCGCGACTCATTGCCTAATTTATGCCTAACTATGGGGAACGTTCCAATCGTTTGAATAAGCAACACATGTAACGGCCGCCTCAATTTATAATCTCCAGTTGCCAAACACATTGACTCATTAATTCCTTCGCTGACATTCCTATTTTATATAAACGTCTTTATTGATTAATTAACTCGCTGCAATAAAGATAAGGCTTATTTATAAAAATAACCACTATTACGTTAAAAGGCAGTAAATATTGTGAGCGCAATTTAGGCTTCCATCAATATACATTTTTTCATATCGATCTTAAGCAAGTGAGTAATAATGTCATAAATCATAATTGATTGATATTCTCTGCTAATGCATTTATTGCCGTTGTATAATACAATACAAAAAATGTAAGATTAAATTAGAAAAAAAATATTTTAATCAATCAACATTTATTTTTAAATAAAGAGAAATTGTATAAATTCTAAAATATAAGATGAATGTCATGGAAGTGATAAGATACATTTTGATACGTTAGTTTTGGTAAAGCATAGCTTTACTTACGAACTAATATCAAATATTTATTTAATATATAATAATTATAATATTATAACTTTTTTTTCTTCTGCACGGTAATGTAAATAAATACGAATATATCATTAAATACCGAATTTCTTTAAATAATCTATTTTATAATTGATTTATAACCAAAATTTCAATATACGTTACAAAAATCACAGTTTTCAAAAAGAATTATAAATATTAATATCTGAATTTTAATTCGATGGTAAATACCTGTTTTAGAAATTTTGATAAGCAAACGATATACAGATGTAAATATCAAAAGTATTTTATAATTACTTCATTAAAGGCTAGGCCTCGTATTCTAATTGTTCGATGTAATAAATTAAGAAAAATATTTATATTCATTGAATAGATTTATGATTTATCCAATATAAACAATTTATAGACATATTTCTTAATGTTCTGAATGTTATGAAAGCAGTATTTCATGCAATGATATTTCAAGTACTTTGACATGAGCTTTAATGGAAAAATCCCTCGATTGAGATGTAAAAATTCTTATTGTCCTGTTGAAAATGCTTATCCCAAATGAACATTATCTGAAAACTTATAGTACGTGAAGATATTCACTTAATTTAAATCCCGTCTAAAATAAATCGTATGCATAATCGTCTCTTTTTTTCGTTTTTTTTTTGCTTTTTTCTTTTTTCTTTTTACCGCTTAAAACGCGCGAGTGTACATGGCAGGCATACAGTACTCAAATCACAAATCAAAAAATAATTTGCAAATAATGGAGCTTATAAAGAATTTCTGAATTTTGTTCCTTGAAATATTTTAATATTTCAATTATATTCTACTACTTGGAAATCTAAGTATAATATATTCCCATTCTTAGTAGCATTAATCTTTATAAATATTTGAAAATTCTTTAAAAGTGTCGCTTTATATTAAAAGTTAACAAGCAATAATATTAGTCGTAAAATGAATTATTAAATATTTTACATGATACAAATAATAAATAATACCGCACTATTTATAGAGGTCGATGTACTATATAACACAGTAAATGTTTAAAATAGCGTTTAAAGAGTCAATATTTTTCGAGAATGTCGAACAAATAGTTCTAGTATTATTATTAATAGAGAATTGAGATTGACAATCCATCCCCATTGGTCGATTTTTGGGCACTTAAATTGAGGAAAAATTGAGCTGACTGTATAAATAGAGTAAATGGAAGAAGAAACGGGAAAGAACAAATGCTCTCCTACCTTTGATGTGATTTTGAAAATGGTAAGAGGCTTGAGAAACCTCCTGTAGCGTATTGTCGAAGCGCTTTGTACAACCCCGGTACCCTGCAAGCAAATCTCGCGGTAAAGATTCGTTCGCTCGTAAAAATCAGCACGAGCGAAATCAAGTTCGCGCAAATAGCGTGCGTTATTCATGTGATAGAGCAGCCAGTCGATGTCGGTCGTCGCGCAAAGACCTAAACAGAAAGCATCTACTATTGATATGTGTGTGTGTGTGTATATATATATATATATATATATACATGATTTCATGTATATTTCATGTAGAGAAATATTTTTATTTTTTTTATAACGATATGAAGAACAATATCTATCTAATGGGGATTATCCAGACATTGATAGATATTGGTTTTAACTCTCCTAATTACAATTTCACATTCGACCAATACACTTGACTTGTCACGAAAATTTGTCTATTAGTATTAATAATTCTAGGCCTTGTAATAAAAGTTGTTAAAAAAATTAATTAAATTATTTCAGAAACCGTATTTAAAAAAACTGAAATTCCAAAACGTTTATACTATACACCACTTTATTATCAGTTTTATTTTTATTATTTATATAAGCTATAATTCTTATAATTATCACTAATACTTCACATTCAAACTGTGGTTTATCCATATATTTATTATGAAATATGAATACAATCCGAATGATTTATATTAAATTGATATAAAATAATAGTTTTAAATTAAATATTTGTTCACGAACCAATGAAATGCGTTACTTTTTTTTTTTTTTTTTTTCAATAAAGAATAACCTTATGTATAAGCAGCGATAAAAAAATGCCAATTTATCGTTAAAGATTTATCGCATTTTATGATATTGTGTGAAAATATAAAATATTATAAAAGTAAAGCGACAAATACTTGTAATTACATTAAATTGAAAATCCAATGACTTTGTTTGTAAAATGACGTTCACATTTGATAAATATTATTATAAATAATAATCAGAATAAGTAAGTTGCTATCCGACAGATAATTAAATCAGATTATAGTTAGAATACTTTTCGACCTAAATAGATATTAATTTTTTTGATATGCAATATATTTTAATAGATGTATTTAAAACCTTATCTAAGCCTTTTTGTTTTCATAATTTGTAAATTTTTACTCAGGTAAAATACTAACAATTAGCGCGGATTAGCATGAAGATAAAACTCTTTTGAGGAATTCATTATTTTTCTACCGACATGTAAAAAAATACCAAAAACGTGCTTCTTTAATTTTATATCATTAAATATTCATTTGAACAATAGCTTTGTTAAAGAAAATGATCATATTATCAAAATAATATTGTCTATCAATTAATGAAACTTCGATTCAAATTCAACCTTTTAAAATATGTTGAATAAATAATATTTTTGACATATTAAACAGAAAATTTTTGTTAATTCGTTCAAATAATTCAAATAATTATTCAATGTCAGGAGCCATACACTGTCAAGGTTTTTTAAATGTGCGAAAATTTTTGCAGTTTTTACAAGTATATGATTAACAATGATTAAAAGAAAGTATTTGTTCCGCACAAGTATCATGAAAACATTAGACTCATTTTCTTTATCTAAGATATCTTCTTAAAAAAAATTTTGATTCCAATATATCCGATTGTTTTTTATAAATTTCAATACCACTGGCTATGCGATTAATCGAATCCATATTTTTAATTATCAAACTTTTTTTTTTGAAAACGATTACTATTCTTTCATTTGTTTTCATTTTTTTTTTTTTTTTCATTTTTCTTGCTTCTTGCAAAGTTAATAATGTAGCTCCTGTAATAGCTACACCGACAATTTTTATAATATTCTATTATTCTGACTTTAAGTTGATTTATTCGATAAATTCATTCCCTATTGAAGAATAATTAATTTAAATGATTTATAAAACTTTTCCATTTTAAGCAAAATTAATTAAATTAATATTTACAAAGAGATGTTAAAAGATAAAAATTTTTAAAAATAATATAAATAATGATAATATGAGTTGACGAAACAAATTTGATTAATGCTCATTTTACAATTATGCATATAAATAATTCATTCGTTTGTTGTGATAAAGTGAAGTTGTTTAGTAATATTGATAAAAATAATATTAAACCTCATTATCTTCGCAATCACAATAATAATAATTAAAATAATGAAAATAACACTTTTAATAAATACATTTAAACACGGTATAAATTAATTATCATAAAATTCGAGAAGCATAAAGAACATTAAATAATGTAATAGCAATTGATATTAGTATTTTAGAAAATGATATAAAATATAAAATTAACTTTTTATATTTTATAAGGAAGATATAAAATACACGAAGTGCCTGCGTATATATTTATTTTATTTATTTTTATTTGTTTAATAATAAATTATTAACTAGTTTATTATGCTTTGAGAGCTTATATATCCTTGTATTTGTCTATAATATCAAATTTATAAATTAAGGAACATAAATTGAGGTAAATATAAAAATATTTATTGAAGAAATTTTAGCGTAAAATCATCATAATTATAAGTTATTAATTAGAAGAATTATTATTTAGGCAAAGCATTCTTAACATTAATTCTACATACAATAAACATTTTTAAATCTATGGGCATAAAAAATATATTGAAATTCAAAAATCCGTATGACTTATAATAGTCAATTGAAACATTTCTTTAACGAAAAGTAGTTGACCGTGACAGTGGCTAATGCAATACTAGGAAATAAAGGCGAGGAGATGAGAACAACAATTGTCGTTGTAGGTGTCGTAGGTCGCGCGCACACTGGAAGCGAAAATCAATGAACCGCGCGCGCGATTCTCAACTGTTAGAAGTATGCGCGGCCTCTGTCAAGGTCGGCGGTTAAGCTCTCTGTTCTTGTAGGATTTTCCGGATTGCCGTCGACAGTAGCAAATGGAAATCCACAGATCAAATTGCAGTTACATGGACGACAAAGTTTCCTTATCGTTGTCATCTTGAGGCGTCGTCAATGTAAATGACAGACATTGCCGGCAGATGCATAGGAAGCTCTGATATTCCGATTATGAATAAGATGAAATTAAAAGAAAAAAAACGAGATTACTTAGAAGTGGAAAAATAAAATTAAAAATTACATTTATAAACTATCAAGACATCTCTTAGTTCATTTTTACTATTAATTCATAATATATATAATTTGATTTAGCGATCTTTAGATTTATATACTTATAGTATTCTTTTACTACAATTATGTATAAGAATAATCAAACACCGTACACATGCAAAAGGCAGTTTTTCTATTAAATTCATATTTATATTTTATTTTATTTGAAATTGCATTTCATTTTGTTATTATTTTCTTTCTATTGTGTGTGTGTGCGCGCGCGCGCGCATGCGTGTAGAAATTTTACATTGTCAAGAAACAAATATTAATTTGTAAAATTTCAAATTTATAAAATATGAATATACAATATTAACACACGCACTCGCACGCCCTCGCACACACGCACACAACGTATTAATATATATGCTAATATATATTAGCATTATTGTCACAAAAGAATAAGTATCATAACTTTTTATTTGTATCTGTTTAAGAAACAAGTTCTATCATTATATGTAATGAAACTGGCTTTAATTATATGAAATAACGTATAATTATATATTTTTAATATAAATGAAAATTAAAAAATAACAGTAAATCAAAAAAAATTTAACAAAACTAAAAGTTTGTCTACATAAATTTCTGCTTATTCGAATTGTACATCTGCACGACTGTAATGGAAATTCAATTAAATTTTTAATAATAAGATTTATAATAATTAAAGTACAAAAATATGGCTCTAATATATTGAAACAAAAATAATTATATTTTTACTATATTCTTTTACTTAAAGTTACTAATTAAAATTATAACTGATTAAATTATTTTAAAACAACATATTGATGAAATCAAAACTCGAATAAAAGAATTAATTAAATTTTTTAAATATATATTATTATCTATATATATATATTTCATATATTATATTTTATATTATTTATTATATTTATTTCATTTATTATATTATATTATATATATATATATATATATATATATATATATATATATATATATGGGTTATACAAATGTTTCACTCTCAATATTTAAAATTTAACAAATATAATCTATAATAAATATATTAAATAATATAAGTTAGTCCTTGATTGAAAGTATTTTTCTATATTGAATTTCTAATTATTTTTCAGTTAATCTAATATATGCTAATAAACATTAATCGTATCTATTAATTAAACTGCATAAAATAATAAAATCGATTTACTTACGATGATAGATACTATTGTAAGTATATTCGGAATGAAATTGGATAAAATCAATAAAGACAACAGTATATTTTAGTGTTTGCATCGAAGGTTATATCAAACACTTTAAAATAAATACGAAACTTCATTGGATTCTCTCGTTTATATAGAATAATAGTTTCACTCACTTATATTGCTTCTTCTAATAAAACAAATATTTTACTAATCATTATTTTAAAAATTCCTACCCACTTCATTAATAAAACGTTCAAATTAAAACCGCAATATACTAATGCAGCATGATATAAGGAAAGGTTCATCAAACAATTGATCTTATGGAGAATATGGAGAATAATAATACCGATTACACCGACGACGCCTCGTCTCAATTAGCAAACATTACATTCATAGCGTCCAGATAATGCACAGCAAGTCAGAAAAAGTGACAATGCACTCTATTCGCTCTATAAAGTCAGATTAAAATAGAGAAATTCGCAACAACATGAGATTGATAAGACTTACCGTATACCGACGTCTCATCCAATATGTGGACGCGTTTTCTGCAGAAACGTGCCAGAAAGACGGTCATGAACATGCGCAAAAAATAGTGGACCTCAAAGAGCGCGTGTAAAAGTACCAACACTCCGAGCACCCCAACTAGTACCCAGCACGTGATCATGATCCTTCGTCTTTCGATGGGGCTGGATTCAGCGTTGAATTACACTTCCTAGACCGTCTTTTCTTTCTTACAAGTCTACAAACAAGTTAATATCAAAATATGCTTTATCGTTCATAGCTGTGCATGGGTTATACAAATTGTTTTCATCTTAGAAACTCTAATAAATTCTAATAAATATAATAATGTAAATAGACGTAATAAACCGAAATCACATTGATTCAATAATTTTGAATACTGCACTTCGACATCTCTATCTACGGTATATTATCACAATAATGGGAAATATTATTTTTATAATTTTGTAAATGAAAAGATGAAGCAATAATTACATTATTGCATAAATGCTGTGTAATTAATTACAGAATTGTCAAGGAAGTTTTGATTTACACGGTAGATTCACATGCATGTGTCATATATATTTCTCAAGCCATTATAAATTATTGATTCCATCGTTCTATCAATTCTACAATTCTGTTAATTCTTTTCATAATACTATGAAAAAAACTTTTATTATTTCATAATGCAACACTATTATTTATTTATAATGTCGTCTTCAATGGAATTTTAAATATACTTACGCTTTTCGAATCATTTAATTTTTATAAAAATTACATGTATATTTAATAATAATTTTTTTATTGTATAAAATATGTTTTATATCATTTTGGATTTATTATAATTTGTTCACCTAAATATTTACAGGATGTTATTTCAGTTTTTAAGTCAAATTCAATACAGGTGTGTTCTATTTTATCACTCGATACACATGATAGAATTTTCAATATTATTTGATGAAAGTAGAGATGCTAAGAAAATATTAAAGTAATTAATATACATTGAAATATATATCTTAGTATTTTTATTAATAGAAATTTCTTAATTAAGTAATATTAAATAATTAATTACTAAATAATTGATAATTAATACACCTTATAACAGCGAAATATCTAATGGAAGATCAATTTCATCCTGAGATCTTATGTACTACTATTATTTTTTAGCAGAATTACGTTCATAAAACTTATTGAACTTTAGATAATATTTTTCTTTTTACAGATAATTGAATATTTGAATTAAGTGCAGATCCATTATTCGTAAGCTTTACAAAGAAATGGAATGCAAGATCAAAGTATCGTTAGTACATAGGTATTTTATAAAGAAATAATAAAACGTAAAATATTATTTCAACATATTGTAATTATTTATATTTAATAAACATACAAATATTTGAATTAGCAATATAGTAATATAAACTTTTATCTTTTAAATTTTATTTTATATTTACAATTTTAAAATAATATATATATATATATATATATATATATATATATATATATATATATATATATGCCTTTTACTTATTTGTTTATTTTGTGTGTGTGTGTGTGTGTGTGTGTGTGCGCGCGCGCGCGCGCGCGCGCTTATGCGTGTATAAAGCTGCTACCTAATTTATTTATTTATCAGAGAAAATAAAGACACTCCTTTATGGAAGGATAAGTTTTTATAAAAGCAACAACTAGAAGAGATTAAATCTGTCATAAAATGAAGATCAAAGCATTTACTTACACATAGAACAGCCCCTCTTCGTTAATCGAGCAATCAAATCGTTAATTTCAAAAGAACAATTTCCCTAAAATCTATTCTTTATACTTGATGTCGGCATCTGAACTCCCGAAAGCCAAGCGAAGTAAAAAACGCAATTGCTCCTCTTCATCGTGGTCGCCATACTTTTTGACGTAAGATTGCGGAAATTCGTCATTTTATGCATGCCCTCAAGCTTCTGTACTACTTTTCTCAGGAAAGCTCAAATTGTACGGAAGATGGGGTGAAGTAGGTTGACGAACTCGCTTTAATGACTCGCTTTAGACTTGGAAAACATTCTCTCGTTAGTACGCAGACTTCTTCTTCTCACTCGTGTTTGCTCCTCCGAGATTAGATATTAATCAGAACATATCCTTGTTCACCGGAGGAATTTAGTTTCATGTTTTTCGATTATAAGCAAGCGATCATAGAAGTCAAATTTTAGTAATTAAAATAGTTGAACGTGCAAGAAACAAAATCAATGAAAATTCAAATTATTTCATGAGTAATTTGGATAAAGAAGATGATAAGGATCATGCATAATTGAAATAGCTATAATATATGAAACATATAATATGTTAATGGATTTTCATTTATTACTAAATTTACTTAAATTTCTACGTTTTTAAATAACATTATTCAATTATCGCGTTGATCGAATTATTTTACTTATATTTTACACTAATTTCATAAATATCGTATTCTTTTAAATAAAACTTTCCTTTTAGCTTTAGTTAAAAATATCTCAGTAATAAATTTACTTTATTGGTCGTACAAAAGATATATTTCATTAGAATTAATAAGCAAATTAATTATAATAATCTAAAAGTCATGTGATTAAGAAAAGAAAAAAAAAAGTAATAATAAGTACTTATTTGAACATTGTAAAATAATATTATTATTACTCTTGAAAGTATACGGTTGATATGCAGTGGCATAAGTAACATTATTACGAACTTCATTAGATTATTAAATGTATTTTTTGTATTCATAAGGCACTTTTAAGCCAATTCATAATTTCAAGTATTCACATTTAAAGTAATTTAATACAATTCTGGTAATTAATATTTAAAGAGAGTAGTGAATATTTTTAAACACTATCTCAAATTTCTATGATTTACTACAACGTGGCAATTCATTTTAAGATTTATAATACGAAGTGTAATATATTCAAATACTTATAAAATCGATTAATAATAAATATATAGCATAATTATTTGTGGTAATATGTTTTTCAGTATTTGTAATAAGTTATACAAATTTGAGCTGAATTTTTTATGATACAAAATATTAGCTTAAACAGTATATATTTTCTTAACTCAATATATATTTTATTGAATTAATAATTATTAGCTTACGCTCTATTCAAGATATTTTTAAACATAATATGTAGATGCATCCGAATGTTTATAAATAGTAATAATAACTAGTATTGTGAAGCTGAATTTTAACTTGAAGATTCTATTATTTTAAAATCACATGAATTAAAATTTTATCTTTATTTTGATCTTCGTTCAACATTGAATTTTATTTAAAAGTGGTTTTGTTAAAATGTATTTAGATTATTATAACCGTTTGTAATTATTAAATGTTTCGTTATGTTTAATGATTTTTATATAATTGATAGATAATTAATTGCCAATGGATTATTAATAATGAATTTTTTGTCGTAGCTATCTTGAAGAATATTATATATTTTGTATAAAATATTTAGAAGAAGCGAATATAGAAATAATAGTTAAATTAAATTTTTGTAGACATTCTATTATATTTCTACGTACTATAACGAGCATTTGGAATAATTCAAAGCACAAGTATTACGAACATACAATATACTCCTTAATTTTGAATTCTTAAAATAACGAAAAAGTACGAAAACCAATATTATTATTTTCTTTTATTAAAATGACGCTAATATTTTTTATATAATAATAATTATTTTTATTAAAAAAAAAAAAATCATTAAAAATTCGTGATTGATATCGACAAAATCAATATTAATAGAAAATTAATTGATAATTAAAATTAATAATTAATTATTAATTATTTACAATTAATAGAAATCCAATTGAAAAGTATATAAAAAAAAAAAAAAAAAAAAAAAAAAAAAAAAAAAAAAAAAAAAAAAAAACCCTAAATTTTTTATACGTTTCAAAATATATATTTAAATAAACATTTCACAATTACGTTAAGTTTATGTTCATTTATAATTTATAGAAGTCTGTTTGAATATTTTTTTAACAGAATTGAACAAAATGTCTGAATTGTTTTCAAAAGAAACTTCACCATTTTTAATGCTGTAAAGTATTTAAATATAAAATAACCGATACGTATTTCACAATATCTGTGGATCCTGTAACTTTGGAGATATGAAAATTGTGTCGAAAACATAAAAGTTATATTTAGAACTTATCGATCGGAATATGTCTTATTTAATCCTCTTTAAAATGACATTATCACTACTTGTATCTAATTTAGATGTCGATGCAAAGTTACATTACACTATGATAAGATAATATCTATTAATAAGCCATCCATCAATAACTTTTACACTATTTTTTTTTTTTTCAAAATCTTTGTCTACTAAAAAAATGTCAGTATTACCTTCTTTATCCCTTTTCAGTTGTAAACAAACATGATTTAATTACAACAGATCTAAAACAAATAACTACCATGCGTATCTTTATTTTATACGAATTATTATTATATACATATACGATTGTACTCTGATTACAAAATAATATTTTGCACCAAATTATACGGGAGATAAAAGAATTTTTTGTTAATATTATTTAGCTCTCCTTGTAGACCAAGAGAAACAAAATTATAATATCCACAGTAATCTCGCATTGTTTTAGCAATTTGAAATATTCATTGGCCCACGCGCGAATTATGCGTCTGAGATGCAATGCCGCCTAGATTTACACATGCATGTAGAAATCGAAAAGAGTTCGCACTTAGAAATACCGGTTTTAGAGCGACATCGCTCTCATGCCATTATTTTCAGCGGCTACCTGTATGCGCAATACGCGACCTCTACGAAAAAAAGTAGGTACGCACTGCAGTGTCTTATTTGTTACATTTTTCCGCGTTGCAACTGCAACGAAATGACGTATGTATAGCCTCGTATAAAGTTGTGCGTCATTTCTAAGAGTGGTAATGTAGGAAGTTAAAACAAATTAACAAAAGGTAGGCAGCGTGGATCAACCCTCGGTTAGTTGGTAACTGGGTGAAGATAACCCGATCCACTTGACTAAACGGCCATTACATAAGATATATGAAATTCCGGCGTTAATGCATAAAATTAGTAATTAGTACTAATAATTACTACACATATAGCGTCTATTATTTTCGCAGATTTAAAAAAAAAAAAAAAAAAAAAATTACATTACATATATATATTTACCTATAAAGAATATAAACTATAAATTTGTTAATACGATAATTATTTTAATGTAAATAGGTGTATTATTATGTTAATTCTAATTAATAAAACGAATAAAATTAAATGTTTTTGTATAATAAACGTGTTACTTCAATTTACTTGCGTTTAAATTTAAATACAATGTTTAATAATAGGGAACATATTTATTAATTTATTGATTAAGGAATTATTGAAACGTAAAGTATAATTTTATTCCGTTGGAATTTAAAAATATCGGGATTATAATTATTTTGTCTTCAATTTTATATGAAAATTGTGAAATACTAGGCATATAAATCAATATTTTACATATACCAAGACATTTAAAATTTATAATTTTTATTGCTTATCATTCCAAAATTTTAAGACCAATTGTTAATTATTATATTTTTAATAATTATCGAAGTATAAGTGATGATAAGTTGAATATCATAAATGTTTCTCTAAAAGCTAATATTAAAAAATTGACTGCCGATTATTTCTTTACTTTATTAATAAAGCTTTTAAATACGTTCTATATATTATAAATATTAATAATTTATCAACTCATTGTTAATGTCATTTTATAAAAATGTATTTCTTTTGAATTTTAAGGGCTAATTCACAATATTTATAGTCAATACTTTCATAAGAAAATGTATTTGCTTCAAAGAATGTATTACTTTAATATGAATGAATATGTTCATTTACTATATGTACAAATAAATATGAAAGAGTGAAATATTTATAATAAATAAAAGAATTTTATATATATATATATATATATATATATATATATATATATATACGCAAGATTGAATATTAACGACCAAAAATCTAAATCAATACAAAATATAAAACTGGCACTTAAAAAATTTATAATGTAAATTAATTTATAATTAGTAAAATTAATAGAAGAAAATTTGACTCTGTATTAATTACACTGTTTTTTACAATATTTAAAAATGCTTAATAATTTCAACTGATTTAGCATACTAAAATCTTTTATATAAAGTATTTAAAAATAAAAAAAAAAACAGCGTTTAAATACTTCATAAAATCATAAATTATAATAAAATATTCGTGTTTATATTAGTAACAATTTGAATGAGTGTTGAATTATTTATAATTTTTCTAATATGCGCGTCATTATTATAATAACAAAGAAAAATCTCTTAAAAAAAAAAAAAAAAAGTTGTTATAATAAATAATATAGTAAATAAAAATAAAATCAATGAAAGGAAAAATGTCTAACGCTGTAGTGTAATAAAATAGTTTAGTGCTAATGAAATCCAGAGTATTCATTAAGTAAACGAATGAATAGTCAAAACAATAGTTCTATAATTTACCTTATGGTAAATTACAATTAATTTTTTATTGTCAGTTATCGCTTATTGAAAGGAGTACAAAATCATTCATTATAAGAATGAGAATAGATTTCAAATTCAAGATTTTGAGAAAGTTAATGAAACGCTAATAATGGCAACGACGATTCTTTTCTATATTATATGGTCTTATGTAGACGTTATTGCAAACAATGTCTTCTCTGATTAATAAAAAAGAACGAGTACAAGGACCAAACAATAAGACTCTCATTTTTGTTTTGTATGTATCCATCCGAGTGGCTTAGATATATAAAAATTTAGTTTATTGATAATGAAAATGTGACAATACAGGAATTCAAATGACAGCCGAAGCAAAATTTTGCAACGATTGCATTAATGCATGTGTAGCCTTCGTTATTAGTAAATGCTCAATAACGACAAATTATTTCAATCAAAACGAATAATAATCATTGGATTAAATCGACCGATGCCTCTCATACAATTCAGCTCGTCAAGTAATAAATAAATTTGCATTCTGTATATCCTTATATTTATGGATTAAAGCACGAAAAGGCTACTTCTCCAAGCGATATTTACTATAAAACAAAAAATTGGAGGGGGGGGGGGTAGGGGTAGGGGAAAGGGATAATGGCATATAAATATTAGACTAAGTCCAAAGCAAAGCGCTAAATAGACAGGATTTGGAGATTTTGAGCCAAGTCAATCGACTTGCTCATCGATCTTCGAACTCACCAACTCTTCCACGCAAGACTCCCTATGGCTCATCTCATTCGGACTTCAAGGGGTTCAATTTCCGCTTCCAATCGGCAATGAAGAAAGATCGATCCGCGGTATTTTATTCCGACACACACGGAGGTTATACACTATAACCTACCCGATAATAACGAAACCGCGTCAACGGCGCCTCCACACATCCGATCGATCCGCCGTTCACGGGTGGGCTATGGGCCACTTTTTTTTAAACGGCGAGGAAAAACAAAAAAGGAAAGAGGAAAATGAAGCCAGAGGAGGAACTAAAGTAGCTGCGCTTTCGTTTTCACCGGCCTCGCCGCCACACGACTGAGTCTTTTCTCGGACTGCGACGTCTCGCTTCGAGCAGCGCGACACATCGATGCGCGCGCCCCAGTGCACGAGGACGCAAGCGCAAAAGGATACGCGAGCTTCCCGGGTGGAGGCTCGTCGACTCCTCAGCGGCTAGTAGCGCCTGAACGTTCGGTTTTCCAAATTCGGGGGCTCATGTTTCCCAGCATTATTATCTCAAAGAGCTATCGCCAAGAGAGACACATATCCGAACAATTGTTTCTAAGCTTTTTTTTCCTTCCCTATCAGCAGCAGCTTATTATCAGTTGCCATAGTCACCATTTAGAGAGCAATCATTAATTACCATATTAATATTCACGATCTCGTTACATTGTAACTATAATTCTCGCGATTAACAAATACTTATGTTTTAATTGGTTATAATATCTACATGCTACTTGCACTATTATTATTCTCAATAGTGATATCTATTTTAATAGTGACACTCATTTTATGTAAAATTATCATTTACTTGTTAAGCTCGATTGATTATTGATATTTATTCTTTATACAGTCTGTCTATTCTCCTGTCAATATATTGAAAGAGGGCGGATGTAGACCGATAGAGAAAGAGAGAGAGAGAGTGAGAGAGAGTGAGAGAAATTAAATTAATATTTAAAATATATTAAAGAAAGGTTAACCTTATCCGTAATATAAATATTACTCGTTAGTTATTCACTATAAATACGGTTTTATTAAAATTATTTACTTTCTGATATAATATATTTTTATCGTTTAACACGTTTAACACGCGTAGTTGGAGTCTAATAAGATTCCTTTGTTTTAACATAATTTGAAGCAACAATTACAGAATACCGTTTTATAAAAAAAAATTATTTTTTAAACTTTTCAAATTTTACAATTCAAATGCATTGTAAACAATAATTTACAGAAACTTTATTTATTTATAGATAATAGTCAATTGGAAAATCATAATATGAAAGTTATCTATATCTGCAAGCAAAAAATTTATACTTATTAATTAGTTAACAATTAAAACTGTTTAGATTTTTTAACATATTTTAATTATGTATTAATTCATTGAAGCCGTATGTTGAAGTTACCTTATAGAAGAAATAATATTCAAAGTAAAAGTTTCGTTTTATAATGATAAAAATGCTTCCATTTTATATTTTATGTTTACTTTATAGAAAATACTTCGTACAAAATATATCTTTGTTAGTATTACGCTCTTCAGTATTTAAACGTAAATTATTTATATATTTTAGTTATACTCATTGATTTGCGTTGCATATAGAAATATTTAAAAATTTATTTATATTCTATAAATAGAAATTAGCGAATAAAATTTTTTTTTCAAATTTGATTGTTTGTTTCACGTAAATGCATCATTTACATTAATTGATATTTTTAATTAATTGATCACAAAATTATAGCACATAATATTATAGAATACATCATAATAATTGATTTTTTTCATTAACACATTATGAATATTAAACGCTAATAGTATTAAATTACGTTAATGTTTTATCCAAATTCATATATATATAAATAAAGTAAATTTATCTTTATTAAAACATTAGCAATTACCAAATTCTACATTTGTTTAAATTTACAATAATTTAGATTTCTTTATTATCTCTTTTGAGTGGATTAGATAATATATATAAAAGTTATATTCCTAATATTATTTTATAATTAACAATTTTATAAAAAATTTTATTTATATGTATTTAAACAATAGATATACTTAATTTATTATTAAATTATTTAAAAAAAAAAAAAAAAAAAAAAAACTATATCAAGAAATATAATATTAAAATGATTAATTTAAATGTAATTGAATTTGTTTTTATATTTTATTTTCAAATATTATGATATTTTACTTACGTAGTTTAATTTCGAAATTACTTGAATGTATAATGGAGATTTTTTATTCTTTTTTTTTTTTACACTGTATATTAATAAATTATCAATTACGTTTTAATTAATAATTAACATTTGAAACAAATCGACACAGATTGAAGCCAATGTATCACTGCAAATTTGAAACCTACAACATACCATAAATTTGTATAAAAAATAAATGTTTATATTTTTCAAATAATTTAATGGTAATCATTGAAATTAAAAGCTGAATTTATATAAATAAGTTTATGTTTATTATTCAAAGTAATATTTAGCGATTATTTTTAAAGCATAAGTCAGGAAACTATTGAACGAAAATTTTCTATAAAATTAGTTGTACTACAACTATGGAAATTCTAAATTAAAGAACTAATTTTTGCAAGCTTGTAAAAAAGATATGTTAGCCAATTTCATGATGTAATTAGTAAAAATTTATTTACTCTTTCCATCGCTCTTACTCTGTCCTTCCATTTCTCTCACCCTTGTACACTAATTTATCTATTTTTTTCTATTATTAGATAAATAAAATAATAATCAACATAATTATTATAAAAATGATTACGATAACAAATATATAGTAAATTTATTGCGATAAAATTCTAAACGTAAGTATGCCCAAGAGAATAGTCGCGAATGACTACGTAATTGACATAAGCGTCATCATTATTACAAGAAATGTTAAAGTTGCTGGGATACGGCTCAATTAGGTCATGTATCGGATCAATTTCTAGATAGAGGTCCGTCCACCAATTGAAAGTATTCAGAATAAAAATGATAATAGTGTTGGGCACAGTGGTCGTACTGATATTCGGCCAGGAAACAAGCTTAGAGGAACCCAGGAAAAAACCGGGGATCAAACATTCTGCTTTTCTATCGCGTTTCTGTGTTAGCGCCTGAATTAATTGCTTTAGATTGAATTTTATTTCACTTTTACGTTCGCTTGACGTTTCTATGAGACTACAATTTCATTCTAAACTTCTCTAGATTCTTTATAAAAATCAAGGTCTTATGTAGAATATTTCCCGATTTATACTACTTCTTATAGCGCGGTTAACCTGTAGATCTTTCAACTTCAAAACTTATTAACTAACACCAAAGTAATAAACGAAAATACAAATATTTACAGTTTAATTCAATTTATTGTTGTTAAAAAAAAAAAAAAAAAAAAAAAAAAAAATATATATATATATATATATATATATATATATATATTGTTAATATATGTTTAATATCTTTTAATATTTAAGTTCACCGTAGCCAACACTTTTCTTACAACGAATTTTCTACGTGGAGTTTACATTTATTTTATAGCAATGTTTATTATATTTTAGTTAATATTTAATTAAATTTTATGGTTTTTCAAACACTTTTATCAGTACTATTATGCAAGAAAATAATAATATTAGATGACATGACGCAGTAACATCGCATATAAAACAATTTTAAATTCAAAATTTTTTTCCAAATTTTTTAGAATTACGGTCAACTAATTTATATAATTTTAATGTAAGCGATCGATAACTTATTTCCGAACTAATATTTTATGCACCTATATTTACTTTTATCGTTAAGAAGATATTAATTATTATATATCACTCAGTTAGAAATATTAAAGACATACAAAATTACACTAAAGCAATACATTTGTGAAATTACTTTATTAAAATTAACATATCAATGTGTTTATTATAAATGGAATATTCTGTTGGAATTATTTAATAAATCATATCAAGTGATATAGATGTAGATAATAATCGAGTAAATTATATACTATGTGAGCTTACTGGACTGAATAAAATGAATGAATAAAAAGCAGATTTATTGAAATTTTCAATCATTTTCATTCATAGTTTTCAAATAAAATAATGATATGCAATTTTATAAATTTTATTTAAACTTAATTATACAACATAATTCATATTTCACAAGAAATTATAAATTGACTATTTAATAGTTTATAAAATACATTTTATATAACGCATTATTGGATGCTAATTACGATTCATTTATAGAGTATTAAATATAAAATTATTTAGAAAGAAATTGTGTAAAAAAGTCTTTAATGTCATTGGATTCAGTATTAATCCGTTTTCTGATCGATTCAGTACTAACTACAAAATTTGGGTCACTTGTAAAGAAAGGATTGTCATCTGGTTCATACTTAGTCAACGGTACATCATAAGGTAGCAAAAATACTGGTATTTCCAAAGAGTTAGTTTCTTTTATTGGAAAACTTGTTTGTTTGATCTATGAATGAAATTTAAGCAATATATTTACTGATAGTAGAATATTTTATTTTTTTGATAATGCTAAATAAACAGTGTTTACTGATGATGCGTAATATTAATAAAAATTTAATACGCTTCATTAGCAATATTAATTATCGTAATTAATGTCAACATTATAAGATTAGTAAAACTCATATTACAGAATGCTACAGAAATTTGGAAATAATGTTTGTTTTACTTACTACTATTTTGGGGAGAAACAAAACCCCTGCTTCGTAATTACTTATCTTTAAACCTCTTTCGTTGTCTAGCAATTTACCCCAACTACTTTTAGTCAGATTGCAACTCGTTAAGAGAAACCAAGATATTTCAGTTTCATCGGGTGAAATTCTAGTATAACATCTTAATTGAGGCATGGCAAGCGATCTACATGTCTTTTCCGATTTCCACTGACTATTGATAAAAATTAATTACACCATCTTTAATTTCATCATAAAAATATACTCTATATTAAATGTTAAATAATATAAGTAATAAAAATCAAAGGATTTTAACAGGTGTCTATTTTAAAATACTAAATTTGATTGAATGCAATATGATTATTCTACTAGCATAAGGATAAAAATTAAATTAGTGCGTCGACTTTGTTAAACCATTTTTTCATAGGACTATAATACATCCGGGCATAGATGATATATATTTTTAAAAAAGTTACTTATATTATACCTACTACATATAATCGCTCATCCAGAGTTCTTGTAAATATGTATCTTTGCAATGAAATAGCTTTGTATTTGACTTGTCGTAGATGCTCTCATTAACATTCTTTTGTGATGGATAAATAATTTTAATATCCGGTTTAATATCCGATGAATTCTTTTCGTTAGACATAGCTTTAACGATATTTGCTAACCAATAATCATAATTGTTGCCATAAACTCCTAGGCACGAAGAATGAGCGATAATTGGCCAATTTTGGGAGTTAGGCGAGGTAGTAACATGATTCGCTAATACCGTTTCCAATTTATTATAGCCCCATTTATTCAAAGATAAATTATCGTGATATCCGGGAACAGAGGCTATAAAAGCAACATTTATAGCAGAGCAATCGGCTCTTTGAACTAGAGCTATCCATCCAAATACTTCGGGCTGCTCGTATTGGCTTAAATAATCTATGAAATCGTTCTTAAAATTTGTAATCGATTCCCCATCACTGGGGTCTGTAATGTCTGGGAGAAGCGGTAATAAAGGTGATACCCAAATTCTGATCATACATAAATTTGGATTAATCGATTAAATATTGATTCGATAGAGAAAAAAAAAGCATGCGCATAAATCTTATTTACCCTTGTGTTTGAGATTTCCATTGAATGTGCCTCATATCGGCATTAGAGACGATAATTCTTATTTTATCGTTATAATACTTAAGAATTGATACTTTTGAATTGTGGAATCGATAGGAGGATCCCTCCATAACCGTAAGAATGATATCAAACGGAAGTTCATATTCTATTTGAAAATCGACGCATGCATCACAAATTATTGTCATTTTTGGATCTTGAGCAGCAAGCATGTACTCGGTGACGATCCATGACAGTTCTACATCGTTGCATAGATGTAAGCTATCCACTATTTCTCCCAATGTATAATCTATTATTTCGTGAAAAGATACGGAAAATATCTGACTGTGCGTATCTTGCAAAACGTTAATCAGGGTTAAAAAATAATGATAAGGAGAAGATGAAGCAAATTTAGAGCTAAAGGAACCATGATCCGCGACTATAATGTTTTCTTTGCGCAAAGCTTCCGCGATGCTAATGCAAACGTCTCTCATTTTTGCTCTATATTCTGAAGTCTCTAAATTTGCATAGAGCATCATCCATGTAGATATTTTCATTTCTAAAGTATCTTTATGAGGATTATCTCTGTTCTCTTCCGAGTTATCATTTCTAATGATTCTTATATCTTCCAGACTACTTATTTCATTATTCATTTTAAAAAAAAAAAAAATATATATATATATACATATATATATATATATATATATATATATATGTATGTATATATATATATATATATATATTTCTTTTTATTAGAAATATTATAATAATATAAGGTCACTGGAAAAGAGATGATTTGAGAAAATGAAGCGAAAAAAATATCTTTGACGAATACACACTGATTAACATTTGAGGTTAAACTAGCCTCTTCCCTTTAATTACTTTGCCCTATCCCGTTCGGCACTGCAGTTTATAAGGAGAATTTAGCTGCCGTTAACGCATGCGCAGTACCCATCTTACGCAATTTATGCTCATAAACACATGCAAAATAAGCTCAGGAAAAAAGAAATTGATTCTCCTTTTTTCCCCATTTTATAAACTATAAATAAGATATCGTTAAATTCTTAACGGTATTAATAGAATCTTTCTTTTTATTTGTAGGGGTTTATGAATATAAAAGTCCTTATACATTGTTATGCTTTTTTTTTTTTTTTTTTTTTTTTTTTTTTTTTTTTTTTTTTTTTTTTTTTTTTTATTATATAACAAATTCGTATAATATTTTGGTTATTAAATTATTTTAAAAATATTTAATATATGCCGTCGTAGCTCGAAGAAATTCATGATATAATTTCCTAGAAATAATCTCTTTCGTAATATGCTCATTAAATTCTGTTTCAATGATAACTTTACATTTCGTTGAAAAGCCCTAAACCCATTTTCAAATGTAATTTTCATATTACAAATATAATTAAATGTTACCCTAAGCTAACTATTAATTAGAGTATTAATGAAGGATAGACGGATTATGTCTTCTATATTTTGATTTGTACATTTTCTATTTTACTATAAGCCATACATACAAGAAGCCTTCCACATCAATTTAAAAAATTTAATTACACGATCTTTAATAACTATATAAATGAAAAATATATTAGATATATTAAATTCATTGGCGCATTAATATCGATAAAAATGACGTTTATTAATTGTATGAAAGTTACAATGATTAAATATTTATTTAACGATAAATATATAACAATAGTAATGTCCTTGAGATTTTTAATTTTAATGAACAGTGATGGTTAGTGAAGTGAGTTTTAAATATTGATTTAAGTTTTTATTGTATTATGCTAAAAAGCAATATTGTTAAGATAATTAGACTACGACATACGACGCTTATTAAAGTAATAACAATTTTACCTTATTATTTTAACAGATATCATAGCATAATGTAATGCATAAATTGCATAAAATAATCTAGTGGCGAGTTTTGAAGAAGAATTAAAATTAAATAATTTGTACATAATTTATCTATATCTAAGTGTTAGAAATTTAAAAGAACTTATGGTTAAAAATTTTCATAATTTGATTCTGCCAAAGCTTCAAAGTTCATAAATTCATTCCGTTTAAAAACAATCTTATAAAAAGTTATATCTCCTTTCTATTACATCAGCTTCCGCTGGTCCAGTTGAACCATATCTGAAAATTACATTATATTTGTGAGTAAATAAAAAGTCATAATTGTAATATAATATGTTATCGAAATTGTATGGGTTAATTTACATTTATCCGCTCGTTACGAATAATATATTTAATTAGTAACATTTAGTCTCAGTGTTTTTCACTTTCATAATTTCATCGTAATATTTTGTATTTTGTTAAATAAAAAGAAAGAGCACTTCAGATCCGATAATGTATAATCGATTAAACAATGAAATTAATGTTATTGGATTAGAGATAGTGCGTTTCCTTACTTGTACTGAATTGGCCGAATCTTTTTGTTTTCAATTTGATGTAATATGGGAGTAAAAATCCTCCAGGCCTCCTTCAGTTCATCAGTACGAACAAAATATTTTTGCGAGCCAGAAAATACATCCAATAGCAGATTGGAATAAGCTTGAGGAATATCTTTATTCTGCAATTTTTAAATTTAAATAAATTAAAAATGCAAATGCAAATTTATTATTTTTTTTCATTCGTGTGTTAATGAAATACGTTATGTAGAACTTTAAAAAAGTATTCACAAGACATTCTTAGTACTCTGTTATGTTCAAAATTTTTTTTTTTTTTTTTTTTTTTTTTTTTTTTTATTAAAGAGCAAATTAAGTTTTGAAAAAATTCACAAAAACATCTTTATTCCAAAGAATGTATAAGATAAAATATTTTTATAAATCTTACCTTAAATTCTTTACTGTAATCAAAATTAATTTCTATTTTTTCAAGATTGCTCGACATTCCGGGAGTTTTTGACATAATTTTCAGTTGCATCTTATTATTCCTTACTATTTGTATGACTAATTCGTTTCTCGATAGTTGTCCATTGAAAATGTCGTTAGTGACATTTTTATATTGAATTATTATTTCAGTTACATTTTTAGCCAATCCTTAAAAATTTACTTAATTATTGTTTGATACATGCAACCATTAAGTATTTCAAATTATAATTTAGACCATTGAAAATTCATTTTTTCAATAAATAATGAAATATTATCTATATTACTATATCATTGTATTGAATGTTATTTCAATTTTCCTATTTGTTAAAAGAAACAAAGAAATTGCTTTATTAAGCATAAAGACTTAAAAAAATGATTTTTTTTTTCAATCGAATCTTATTTTTCCCGTTATATAAATAAAATAGATTATAGCAAATTGAAATTCAAATACAAACATATAACCATACCTTCTTATTTATTGTAATTTTGGATAAACTATCATGAAGATAAAATGCCATTAATAACTATCATATATATAAAATATCTTTTTTTTTTTTTTTTTTTTTTTTTATATAACTTTATATGTATTATACAATTATTATATTATAAATATTATACATAAAATATTATAAATAATGATTAATCATTGTAATAATGATTAATAATAATTATTAGTGCTAGATGTGTACTAGTATATAATAATTTTAGTGATTTAAAAATTTACTTAAATAAAGCTAAGTACAAAAATTTTTTCCTACGTAATTTATATTACATAAGAGTAGTGTCGGCATTGATAAACTAAAATTGTATTTGGATATTGTTGTCTACGAGTTTTCATTTTCACAATGAAAGTACAGGTCACGCTTTCATATAAATATACAAAATATTTACAACACAAAATATTTGCAAATAAATCGTTAATTAAATTGAATCGTTGAGATTAGAAAGAGTATTATCAGTTAGTGCTAACCTTTTCCAGCTCTGATTATGAAAGGCACCCCCGACCATCGTTCATTTCTCACCTTCAACACGGTTAGAGAGAAGGTCGATGTTATAGAACCTTGGGGCACAGATGGATCATCCAAATAACCTAATCTTTCGCGAGGATCGTTCGAGCTTGGATTGCCGACATATTGCCCGATAACAACGTCTTTCAAAAGTATTGGATCTACTTTCTTCAAAAACTCCACCTTTGCATCCCTGCGAATATTAAATAATAAAAAATTTAACGCTATTAGTCGAAGTTAATGATTCATTATTATTGCATTGATAAAATAGATGGAACATTTACCTAACGTCAGTCGAATGAACAGATTTGGGCCGCTCTATGGCCAGGAGCGAAACAACTTGCAACAGGTGATTCTGCACAACGTCCCTGATCATTCCATATTTGTCGAAATAGGCGCCTCTACCCTCGACGCCAAAGTTTTCTTTAAAGTCGATCTTAACCGCGGCAATATGTTTATGGTTCCAAGTTGGCTCGAAGATTTTATTGGCAAATCTCAGAGCGAGGAGGTTCTGGTTCATCTCTATACCAAGAAAGTGATCCATACGGTAAATTTGTTCCTCCATGAAAAGTGAACTCAAGTGATCGGAGAGCATTTGCGAACTTTTAGAGTCCTTGCCGAAAGGCTTTTCCACGACTATTCTTGTTATTCCCCTGGATGACAAAATAACGCACATATTGGTATTGGATTTTATATTAAAAAAGAAAAAAAAAAAAAACAAAAACAAAAACGAAAATAAAAAGAAAAACAAAAACAAAAACGAAAATAAAAAGAAAAACAAAAACAAAAACGAAAATAAAAAGAAAAACAAAAACAAAAACGAAAATAAAAAGAAAAACAAAAACAAAAACGAAAATAAAAAGAAAAACAAAAACAAAAACGAAAATAAAAAGAAAAACAAAAACAAAAACGAAAATAAAAAGAAAAACAAAAACAAAAACGAAAATAAAAAGAAAAACAAAAACAAAAACGAAAATAAAAAGAAAAACAAAAACAAAAACGAAAATAAAAAGAAAAACAAAAACAAAAACGAAAATAAAAAGAAAAACAAAAACAAAAACGAAAATAAAAAGAAAAACAAAAACAAAAACGAAAATAAAAAGAAAAACAAAAACAAAAACGAAAATAAAAAGAAAAACAAAAACAAAAACGAAAATAAAAAGAAAAACAAAAACAAAAACGAAAATAAAAAGAAAAACAAAAACAAAAACGAAAATAAAAAGAAAAACAAAAACAAAAACGAAAATAAAAAGAAAAACAAAAACAAAAACGAAAATAAAAAGAAAAACAAAAACAAAAACGAAAATAAAAAGAAAAACAAAAACAAAAACGAAAATAAAAAGAAAAACAAAAACAAAAACGAAAATAAAAAGAAAAACAAAAACAAAAACGAAAATAAAAAGAAAAACAAAAACAAAAACGAAAATAAAAAGAAAAACAAAAACAAAAACGAAAATAAAAAGAAAAACAAAAACAAAAACGAAAATAAAAAGAAAAACAAAAACAAAAACGAAAATAAAAAGAAAAACAAAAACAAAAACGAAAATAAAAACAAAACAAAAAATTATTAAAAAAAGCTGCCTTTTTATATTAATCATTTTATGGAAGATACTTACTTTGGAGACATGCAGGCTCTTTTAATTTGCGAAGCTGCCATCGCGAATACGGACGGTGGGATTGCCATGTAGAATATTCGATTGCCCTTGTCATTGTTCTCCCATTTCTCAATTTGCTTATTGATCCTATCGTAATCCAAATCGTTATTTTTCGAGCCTTGAATATAATAATTTATCCTCCAGAATTTATTGTACAATTCCGTATCCTCGGGTCGAATATTAACGAATGGGGCGACATTGGCTTTTAGACTATCGATGCTGGTTGGTATAGGCGAAAAGCCCAAAATCTTCAGTTTTGGTGGTAGGAATCCATGTTGGTACAAATACCACAGCGCTGGATAGATTTCACGCTTTGATAAATCTCCCTATAATGATCAAAATAACATTGCTGCTTCAATTATATTTTATTATGATTCATTCTTTTCTCAATGATTTTATTCTCTTATATTGTAATTAATGTATCCAGTAAACATAATACAAGATTTTTTAAAAATCTTGTTAAAATTCATTTATAATCAAATTAAAATTTCTATTTAGAATTATAGAAATAATTTTAACACAAGATTATTTGAAAATATTAATAATAAGTTATAAAAATAAAATAAATAATATTTATCAGCCATATTAAATATATTTTATTCATATTTTATTAAACAGGAATAAAAATTCAATTGGTAAAATTAATTTTATAATTATGAAATTACGTAGAAATAACGGTATTTAAGAAAATATTTCATCACTTTTAGACGTTCCATTAATGAAATATAATTATATTTATTGTAATTATCTACTTCCGTGTATATTGATTTTGCTATTTGCTTTATAATTTTCTTATCTGGAGGGAATAATTATGAAATCTAAATCAATTAATATTGGTAAAAAAGTATTTGTGATATTCAACAATTAATATACGTATTAAAAGAAAACCAAAATAGAATTATAATTATATACACAATATTAAAATATGTATAATCAAATAATGAAGTATTTACAATATTTTCAATTAAAATCATAAATACAATATTGATTTAATGTTATTGTATACAAATGATTATGAGCTTAGCCATTGGCAGCATAATGTAATTGAATTTTTAAATAACTTTTTTTTACATTTCCTTCACTCTTCTTTAAAAATTATGTAAAAATTATAATTATTTGTAAAAACTGTTTAATACCATATATTATATTCATTACAGTTTACTAATTATATTAAATAATTATTATTATTTAGTAAGTTTACCTGGCTAATTTTAATTTAATTATTATTTAATTTTAGGGAAATGATTTGTACAAAATATACTATTATTACTTACTATATATCAATTATCATAGAAATAATATATATATATATATATATATATATATATATATATATATATATGTATATATATATTTATATATTATTTAATTCTTCAATTTTAGATATTCAATTAGATAATGTATTCAACTGTATTTATAGTTTTAAAAAATCCATCTTATTGCTTTCATTAGAAGCAATGAAATTAATTTGATTATTAAAAGAAATGCATACTTTGATATAATACTTCATGCATGCATGTTAATTTGTTTGAAATGAAATATAATTCAATGTAACGAGTAATAAATTTTCAGAAGCTTAGAAATTTAAAAATGTTCTTTAATTCTTCGTATAAAGCATTTATATATTTAAACGTCTGTCTTTCCAAGTGACGTTTCTCAGTTAAATATTTACCTAATTACATGTTTTTCATTTAGTCCACATAAAATATCAAAAAATATCTAAAACAAAATGATCTTTAATTGGACATAAAAATTTAAAAATAAAAACAATTTGCTTTAAAATTTGATTATCAATTTTTCTTAAAAGTAATAATCTAATTTTCTAGAACTTATAAGGATTATATTGTATAGGAATGAGATTTATGGGAATAAGTATTTTATGTTACCAATGAAAAGCGTTTATGTGCAGTTTCAAATTTCTTTATAATTTTTAATATATTTTGAATTTTCGTGTTGTATTAAGAATATAAATTTAATAGAAAAAAAATTTTTTATTCGAAATTCTAAATCTATGCATTGCTTGTTACGTTTATTATTTCTATTTAATTTTTAATAATTTAATTTAATTTCTGTAACCTTTGTCTCTATTTACTTTTAAAGATTGAAAAGTAATATTATTATATTAATGTACTACTTACCGTAGCTCCAAGAAGAACAAATGTATAAGGTTTTTTACATTCAGAGAGAACTTTATTTATGTCATTCGCATAAGTCTTTATAACTAAAATTGCTGTTTAGACAAATAAATATTTTTAATAGCTTATTTATGTAATTAGAAAATTGTAAATAATATTATGAAGATGAGAAATGATATATTGGTAAGATTTTCATTAAATGCCTTGCAACAATAATTTAAGTAATGAAATATTGATATACTTGCAGATTTATTATGATTTTTCATGAAATAATTACTTTTAACAAAAAATATTTAATCTTAACAGTTATCATTATTGTATTTCAGGACTAATTTGGTAATTATTAAGTTATTAAATTAGAATGTAGTATAGTTTATATATAATTTTGCTAACAAAGTCAACAATATATATATATCATCATTTATGTATTAGGAATTTTGAAAATGGCTAAAAAGAAATGTAAGTTACCTAATATTAGATTGAAATACATTAAATATTTCCTCATGATTCCGCTTAAAGAAGTGTTGCACTGGAATGGATGAAATAACAACTAGAAGAAAATCTTGGTAGTCCTCATTTATACGAAAGAGAAATAAATAATTCTTTTGCCAAATAAAACCATAATTTTACATGATAACACATATTCTCATTCATACATTAAAAATCAATTTTATCAGGAAAGGACTTATTTAATTTATAAAACGTGTTATTTAAATTGATAACATATAATCTCATGAATACAAATAATATGTAATACACGATTGTCTTTTTTATTATATTATGTATTTAAAGAATGCTAATACAATATATTTTTGTGTATTTTTCTTTTGTTTTTAATGTCTGGGCTTAAGCATTCTGACTGTACATAATAAATTTACATTATTTTATATAATAAATATATTACTCGAATAAAAAAATGTTGAAATACTATTATATTATTTTAAATATCTCCATCTAAATTAACTAAAATGAAATTAAATACAAACTGCTTATAAATAGAGAAGATAATAAACTTTTCATTTTAAATTACATTTCCCTGATATAAACTTGGTATTGCTTTACTACGATAGTAACACAAATTATTTTCAATTTTTTTTATTAGCTTTACCGAAGATTTTAATGATTCATATCATTGTAGAATAAAAAAAAAAAAAAAAAAAAGAAGTTTTTTCTGCTTAAATATTAGAACATCGCTTAAGCAATAAATTATTTTATACTTTGCATCAAAATTTTGTTTTATAATTTTATAGAATAGTCGAATACTAAACAGCGAAGTGTTATCGAGTGAAATTCAGTTTGGCTATCTCCTGCACTTCGTCGTATTTATCACGATCGTCAAATAATAATATTTAATAAAAACTTTTGGATAACATTATACATTATTTAGAAATAATTAAGTACCACGAGTAAATCCAAGTAATTTTTCACTATCGAGGAGCTGTGCCAATGGTACAATGTAGTTCAGCTGGTTTTTGGTCGGATGAGTACAAGCAGAGAGTAGAATTTTGATGGCGTTCATGTATTTATTTTCTAATTTATTGAGTTACTACTTATTATTGCTACTATTTATTGATTAAATTTATGCCCTTCTTTCTTTCCATTATCAATTAATCCCTTTGTCTAGCGCACTCGCGTTTCCTCATTTGCATAAAACTGAGTTGAAGAAGCCGGCAACCAGTTACCACTAGTTTGTTAAACTGAGTTGAACCATAGCAAAAAATAATAGTCTGCAAGATTCGAATTCAAATAAAACACTGGGAAAACATTACCAGGGCAATGCATCTGCACTTCTAACGACTATTTAAAAGACTTGTGAAAGTGTACAGAGAGTAAATTATTGTTATATATGCAGTACGTATACGCCGAGGGAAAAATTATTTAAGAAAAGTAGAGAACAGTCAAATCATCAAAATTCAAATTACATACAAAATAAAATCTATTCTCTAAAGTATTATTGCTATTAGTTGCTAATACAACAATTTTGCCAATATAAACGTACAGAGGAATCGAAAAAAAAAAGAATAAGAAAGAATAAGATGTTAAAAATGATTATTGATTTAATAATTTAACGAATTATTAAATAATATTCTTTTAATAATTACATTTAATTTTTATTGTAAATAATGTCTTAATTTATCACCTTAATTTATTTTATAAAGCATTTTATATTGAAAACAAATTTAATGCTAAAAGTTGACAAATAAACAGTGTCTACACCGTCTTTGAAAAATAAAATTAAAAAACTAAAAAGGCAGATAAAATCTATAATTTTAACGGTTCAATGAACAACTCTTTATTCCTTAAATTATGAAATTTATAAATAAATGATGGCACTAATAAAATTGACTGCCTATTAATGTTAAATTTTTATGATAGATGATATATGGAAAGTCTTAATGCGAAATTATTTTGTAATTTTATTTGAAAGTATTATATATGCAACTTTGAAAAATTCTATATTTTATATTTTTATAAAAGTGCTTTATTCGTTCTATAAATTTAAAATTACAGTTTATGTAAGAAATAGAAAAATTGGCCTATTAATCCAAGATTTGTACTATGGAGATTGCGACAGTGGGTAAAAAAAAGGAACTATACGACATTGTTTATATGTATATATAAATTTATATGTATATATAAATATCCTTATAAAATATATATTTGTGTACACAATATCAAGATGTATGTGATCAACTATTGCAAAAACGTTATTCTTACGGCATTGTAAGTATTATTTTTAAAATGTATATGTCATGAATAATAAACATTGGATATTAAAATTGATGGCTTATGCATTTTATCATTTTTCATAAAAAGGGAAAATTCTTGATAGTATATTTAGATAAATATAACACGAAAGTATATAATTAATTAGTTATGTACTTTAATTTCATTATCCATATCGATTGTATGAAATATCCATTGTATTCTATATACAAACAATAATTAGTTATATTATCTTTAACTACGAAATCTCTAAGTACAGAATAATTGAAATAAGATTGTTATAAATAATAAAGGAATATTAACTTAATTTAACTGTCTAAATTATATATTGTCCAAAAGTACTTCAACGATTATATATAATTTTGAATGCAATTTATGATATTGTATTTCTTACTTTTATTAATGGTTATTGTTACGATTCATTTATTATTTATATATTTTATTAGAGTTATAAAAACATTTTAAATTATGAATTATTTGGTGTAAATTTTTATCTACACATATTTTTACTGTAAATATTTACTATTAATTCCAGGCAGGAGTTTTAAACATTTCCATACATTCCTTCAGGCAATAAAGATAAGAATGAAAATTTTGGTGTTTATATTAACAGAATTTATTTCATTTCCTCGCTAAACAATTTTTAAAAATTATAATTTACCACTTATAAGTTTAGTTATAAAATTTTTTTCGAGTAATTACGAAAGTGTACAAATTCTTTGACCTTAGAGGGAAAATATTTTATCAATCAAAATAAATAAACAGGAAAATTTGTTTAAAAATTTAAGTAAATTTTGATATTTGATATACAATTACTAAGTTGTACGATACATTCATCTTAATTAAGCAAACTGATTTATTTTATAGGGATATTTAATAAAATAGGTAAACAATCTTTATGGTAATAATAAATAATCCTTATAAAATTAAAAAAATATAATTTCATTATTATTCACTGTATTATTATCTGAGCTTTGGAATATAACTAATTTATTATACGTAGTTAGCATAAAAAACTTTGTTAATAACGAACGAATATTTCTCAAGATTTAAACATTCCATATTTCATATAAATATTGTTTTTTTTAAATCGTTACGTCGCAATTGCAATCAAAATAAAAACAAATATGAATTTGATAAGGATTTTAAAAACTTTAACATGCAGCACAAGTGTTTATTTAATATTTAAAACTTTTATTAAAATGATCATTTTTTTAAATATTTAACTAATTTTTTTTTTTTTTTTTTGTTTTTTTTTTTTTTTTTTTTTTTTTTTTTTTTTTTTATCGAAATGAAATAAAGACTGACAATTGTATAAATATTTTAGAAAAATTAAATGGAATATTGTTTTATCTTAAACGTATATTCAAATTTAAAAACAGTTAATGCTCTTTAAAAAAAAAAAAAAAAAAAACACGTAATGAAATTTAAAAAGAATTAATGTTACTATTTCATTGTACTATATAATTAATAATGAAATGTGTTGCCGTTTTGTTGAAGCTATTGAAAAGTTAATATATATTTAAAAATAAATATTGTTCTATTGTCTGCTTTTTTTTTTTTATTTTTAATCTTGTATTAATTAAAAATAGATCGATAAACTTAATTAATTTCATTTTTATTTCTAACATAAATAAAATGCGATGTATAAAAATAATTATATCTTGGAAAGTTATGACTAATTCTTAAACAATGATCGTTGATCATCGATATACTATTTTATAATAGAATTTATCTAATAGAACTTCTATTTGATTACTAGACAAAATTGAATTACACTTCTATTTAAGTATCAGTTCAAAAGTATTGAATAATAGTTTACATATGAATTTATGAAATTCATCTTACTTAATTGTACCTTTAATACATATATTATTTAAGCGTATTATTTTATTAATATAACAGTTTAATATAAGTTAGTTAGTAGACAGTTTAATATAAATTCAGCGTTAAATTATCAAATATTTTTTATTAAAATATTCTCTATATGATATGCCATATATTCTAAAAATAACAAAAAAGTAAAAATTTGTCCCCATGCAATTAGTTTTTCACGTCTATCTCTTTTTATTAATAATACAATACTGTAATTATAACATTGAAATTGTATTTGAATACTTAATTGATTTAATAATTTTCATTATGGCTATAACCGAATAAAGCAAGATTTGTATTACGAGACTCTCCGCACGAATCCTTGGTTAAATTACATTTCTAACTAAATTTATCATCTAATATAAAATATATGTGTAATATAAATATGGATATATCAAAGAATTAGGGCAATTTTTACGAATTGATAAAATCATTTAAAGACTCTAACTAAATTTTTAATTTCTTCTTAATAGTTAAATACTTTGAATTTAAATTCATTTTAATAGCTAAATACCTTAAAAAATTGAAAAATACTAAGTTCTCGGTATTGTACTGTAAAAATCTTAAATATAAGTTTAGTCTAGATACTATTGATCTAATAATTTAGATAAGAATGATGCTATCATAAAAAATCCTTCCACTTCGTTTAAATAATCCATATGTGCTAGTATATTATTCAACGACTATTTAAAAAGTTTACCCATCAATTTAATATATTATATGTTTTTAAGAAATAAGGTGCTGAATCTTTATTTTCGTAAATTAAAAATAAACTTTTCAAATGCATGCAAGATATCGTCAAACGATTAATAGTTTTCTTATTCTTTCTTAACCACGAGATTAATCGGCTTAATTGTTACTACATACATTCATAATCGAATTAATTATATAATTTTTAATTAATATTCAATTGGCTTTACAAGATACGTAGTATTATTCTAATATTGACGGCTCAATTTTCATTAATTATTCTTCATTCATAAGGTATAATAAATTCGTCATTACCGGAATTACTCTATATTAGAATGGCATATAAAATAAATCTTGGTGATTGTTACTATCTACTCGAAACTAATTATCAACAAATTAATTAATATAAATTAAATAAAATTATAAAATAATTGGAACAAATTATTTTTGCAAAAAAAAAGAACGTAGTTTTTGTTTATATTATTGAGTTGTATTTAATATAATTTATAGCTTAACCAATGACTGGTCATAATTATTATTATAGCATATAAGAATACCTATTATTATTAATAAATAAAATATTGATATCACTATTTTTAATATTTTTAAAATATCATGGTAACGGTTATTATTTCACAGAAGGATAATTATTCGATCAAATTAAAAAAATATTTTTTCAATGTTCGATTTCTATGTGCGAGTTACTTTAATAAGAAAAAAAAAAAGCATGAATAAAAATAATAAAAATAATTTTAAATACGCGATCTTATGGAGAAATACTTGCTATTAGGAAATGACTAATTTATAAATAAATAAAATCTTTTGTAAAGTCTTTCGTAAAGAAATTCATTTTAATATAAGAAATATGTTTTATGATTGTTGCAGTTAAATAATTAATACATTAAAGATTTTGTAGAGAAAGGTTATAATATTTTATACTAGCAGAGATAATTAATATTTTTCAGATAATTAACATACATTTTAACATACATATATAGATTTTTTTTTTATTTTTAGCTACTAGATAACAAAAATCTTATATGTTTCATAATATAATCGTTTTATTTTGCGAAAATTTCTATCAATAAAAAAAAAAAAATATATTTTATTTTGTAGAATATATGCATAAAAATGGTTTAATCTCATTTAAACCAAATTTATCTATTACACATTAATAAAAGTGCTAGTAAATCAATATTTAAAAAAAAATCTTGCGTATCTTAAACAAATATGTATTGAAATTTCAAAAATAGATGTTTAAAGTTGTGTGTCGAAAAATTCGTTCAATTCGTTGATAAATAAGACTTGAGATATTGATATTTTTAATAAAATTCTCATTTACATATAAATACAACTAATATGCTTTACTTTTCAATATTAATATGCGTTAATTACTGTGAAAGATGACTTTTCTATGTTAATGAACATACGAATAATTTTGAAAATTATTGCTTGATTATTCTAAATTGAATAATATAGTTCCACAATTTTCTTGTTTAATTAAAATTTATATAAATCATGGTCTAACTACAAAAAATATGCGATATGCAATTACTAAATACTTGTGACAGAATCCTAGTAAGTTTCTTATCTTTATCTTGTAGACATGACGACATGACTAATTGAACAATAAGCTGAAAAATTCTAGAAAAATTCTCATTCGGACGCATTTAGAGAGTATGTACACAGCATACAATAAACCAAATAAAACATTTTGTAAAAAAATTTTCAACTTAAACAATTCAATAATATATATATATATATGTATATATATATATATATTTTTCTTTTTTTTTTTTTTTTCTAAGATTTAATCCACGTGAAACTTTTGATCTTACTTAGATTTTAGTTATGTATTTAAATAAGCTGACGACTTTATTTCTCAACTATGATGTTTTTAAATGTGTATTGGTGTTAACAGTTAAATAATGGATATTAATGTAAGCTAGTATATTTAATTGTATATTTAATATTAATTGATTCTAATGCATTAAGTTATTTCAATGTAAAGAAATATTCTCATCGATGTCCGATCATTATTTATAATTCAAAATTTATGGCATCCGATGCGTTGTCGCAAACTGACGAATAATATTATCCATATCTTACTTCATTTTTTTAATATATAAGATTTGACATACATACTGCCATACATACATTACCAATATTATTGTATGTATGAAAATTAATATTGGCAATTAATCGTTATTATTGCTGTTCTTTTTTTATAAATCGATCTATATTATAAATACAGTGTACAATACTTAATAAAATTTGTTACCAATTTTATGAGAATGTACAATTAATTTCTGCTTTTAGTTATTCTATTGAATAGAATATTTATATTGTATACAGAATACAATAATAATCATTATATAAAAATTGTATACATAATTAATTTCAAAAACATATATATTTATATCGATATACATTAAATTAACATATAACAAACAATACATTGAAATGTATAAATTTGCTTGAAAAATAACAATAATGATAAAAATATTTTTCTTGAATACACGGGCTATCTATTGCTTAATTTATCAAAACTGAACCATAAGAACTTGTAAATACATTGAAGCGATTGTATTCATATGCATATATAACTTTTTGTTTTTATGTCAGTCGTGATAGTCATAAAGAGATAGAATTTCATGTTTAAAAAAGATATGCATTATATTTAATATGTAACATAAATTTTTATAGTGCGTTCTTAACTTTATAGTTACTGAAGTGCAAACATTTTCTGAAGATGTAGAATATCAAAAACATTCATGTTTAAAATTAATCTGAAAAATTACAAACAGATCATAAAAATCAAGAACAAGTCTTAAAAGTAATAAATTAAAAATTTACGACATTTTTATCTGATATATCTTTCAATGTTATGAGAGTTTGAAGCGATATTCTATATAATGTATAATTTCTTCAAAAACAACGAGTAAAATCATAAATTTATGTACTTAATTCCTTTAAAAGCATTTATATCAGACAAGAATATATATATATATATATATATATATATATATATTAGAATTTATATTGAAATTGACTGAAAATTATTTGTCAAGTAAACTTTGGTAACAATACCGATATTTTATTAACAATTATAATAAAATAATTGAAATTATTTACAAAAGCTTAATAAATTATCGAATAAAATTTTGATATTTTGAAATTGAAGTCTATTCAAAATTAATTATAAAAAAGAATGCATGAATTTTACTTTACACTTTAGAAAAAGATAAGATTAAATAATGTTATTTTTTTTTTTTACATTTCAATATTATTAACACAGCATTATTATAAAACAGCTTATTATAAAAAAAATCTATATGAATTATAATAGAAATCATATTTATTATAATTAATAGATAATAGATGAGCGTATATATTGTAACTAAATCAAATTTACATAACACTGACAATCATTCAATATATAATAATATTAACAATATACTTCAAAAATTAATATTATGTAATTAATTCATTGATTTACAATCACTTTTATTATAATTGAATAGTAAAATCTTTGTAAATTTGTAATAATAATGTTTGCATACAAATCATGCAAATCAATTATTACGTTCAATTGAGATTGTAAAAAATTGTTGATCAAGTAAATGAAAATCAACGTAATGCCCATTTAGCATTAAATTCAATAAGTTATTAGATAAAGTGATTAAAACCAATCATACAAAATATTTGTTGACTCATTAAACTAACCGAGATTAAGGAATGGCTTCATTTAAAAAGTACCCAGGTTAATATAGATAGTTTCAGTTTATTTAGTAATTAGCTCTTTTATAAAAATATCATCTGTACAATGTACAAAGTTTTTAAAAGCTGAATTTACAGACTGAATGATCGATCATGCATTGTTACTGCATGGATTTTCTAAAAATCTGTTGTAGTAATAATATTATAAAGTAATAACTTTCAAATTAGCAAACGGTATTTTTAATTTCTTTTGATTCAATGAAATGTATATGAGTTAATTTTACATTTTACATATCTTCATAATTATATTTAACATTAGCATTCTCAGGACAATATATCAATTACTTTGCCTATTAATTACAACTTTAATAAAATCATTTCACTCGGTATTAAATAAAATAAATTTTGTTTTAAATAAATGAAAAATAGGTAAATAATACATTGTTATTATTTTTAGAAGTTTAATCATGTAGAATAAGTGATGTTACAGTAAATATTTCATATATCAATCGTTAAGAATTTCATTTTTAAGGCAGTGTCATGTACAAATGTCTTTAAAAAATTAACAAAAAAGATCGTTCGCTGTTTTTGATTATTATTATTCACAAATGAAATGTATATTTCAAATTAAAGGTAATTTTTCTTATTGAAATATCTATTGAAGTACAAAACAATTTGTCATGAATGAAATTCTAAATTATTAATTTAGCCTAAAATTTTATTATTTCGTACTTATAAAGTCTAAAATTTATCAATAAAGTATTATAAAAGGTGTTTATCGATTTATCAATACAATAAATGCATATGCATGCCAATATGCAGTATCTGCTGTTTTTTTTTTTTGACAAATTCACATCTAATATTTATGATAAAACTTAAAGTGATTAAAAATTATCTACAAAGGCCCCGTGTTAATCATTTTATATATATATATATATATATATATATATATATATATATATATGTATATGTATATGTATTTTATATATATGTATACATATATATACATATATATATATATATATATATATATATATATATATATATATGTTTATGTATACTTTTTAAAATGATTAACATATACAATACACACACACGTATTCGTACATTTTTAATGCATGCTTTATTCGTTGACGCAACGCGTTGCAGGAGACACTTTTGGAAGCGAACAAAGTTATAGACACATTTTGTTTAATAGTTTAACACGAATAATAATATTAGAAAGCAAAGAAATAAAGAGAATGTTTACAAGAAAATATCAATATCAAGTATTACAAAAAATTCTTTTCAAGTCAAATATAGAGTATTCGTGTAAAACCATCTTAATTCTAATATTTTATACAATATAAAAAAGAACGGCTCGAAAATGTCTATTCAAAACGTATTTTTTGATATCGCCAGTTCTGGAAGTATGATCTCGTGCATTGTATATTGCAATAAACGTTCCAACAAAGAAAAAAAAAACACGAAAGATAAAAAAAGAGGGAAATTAGACTGAAAGAATAGAACGTTTTACTGAATTGAATCTTTTACAGAATATAAAAGTTGATTAATGAATAGTTCAATTTTTTAAATAAAAGTACACGTATAAACAACAATTTCTTATAAATGAACTAAAACATTAAAATTCTTAAAAAAAAAAAAAAAAAAAAAAATAATGAAGAAATGAAATTACATTGGTGATAATTAACTTTCACTTATAAGTTGAGTAACGTTTTAAATAAATGCATATTTACGTTTCTTGTAAGAAATTTAACTCGATTGATTTTTTTAACGTAAATATTTGTTAAAATAAAATTAATTTAATCATTAATGTTATATATTCATTAATTTATTCTAATCAATTATTATACTCTAGTAAAGTAGTTTGATAATGCACAATAAAAGTTAAATGAAACTTGATTTTACTCGTATATTTTCATCTGTATTAATTCTCATTTATCGGACAAAATCAATCTCATAGATCGATCAAATTTGCCGATTTGTTTAAAATTTAATATAACAACTAATGACAAATGAACCGATTAATTTCTTATTAATAATAATAATAAGAAGAAGAAATTATTTAGCGAATTTCATTAGTCGTTAAATAATCAACTTGTACATGCTTTCAAGATCATTCAGTACGTTATGTAAAGATAAAATTCAATACATATATGTGTAATACACAAATTAGTGCATAATAGATTAACAGAGATACGCATTCGAATAAAAAGTAATACACAACAAATGGTCCTCCACCAAGATATTTAACGGATAATAATTATATTAATTATTATTATAATAGCAATAATATTATTATAAAAAAACATATGTTAAATACGAGAATAAAATAGGGTAAACAGCGCTTGCTTTTAAAATTAATAAAACGAGAGATGAATTAATTCGATTTAAATGCAAAATGTTACTTAATAAATTCATTTCATAAGGAATAAATGTGATTTATATAGAAAAAAGCAATCTCAGATGATTTAACGACTAAGTAACATTAATAAAAATATATCTGCATCGCGTGTATACTGTTTACGTCACATTTTTCTTAATTTTTATCATTACCATTTGTATATATTACCAACTTTATTGATATTTCGAAAAATCATATTCATCGCTCATTGAATGTACACTTTTATTTATTTCGACGCTTTGAATAAGATTAACAATGTATTTTGCAAAACCACTCAGTGATATTTATTGCATGATATGAACAATCTTTGAGGTCTTATAATTTTTATAAATCTGAACTTTATGATAATATTTATTAAAAAGATTTTCTTATACATAATGCACGACAGATTTTTAAAAGTTAAAAGATCCATAAAGATTCTGTGAATGTGAAGTTGTAGAAAGTTATTTCGACAGTACTAAAATAGATACTTGATTTTTTTAATTATTATTATTATTATTATTATTATTATTATTATTATTATTATTATTATTATTTTCTTTTATATATAATTTATTTCCATAAAAATATTATAGCTAGGCGATAATGAATCGTTTTCGCAAAATTTCAAAATAATTTATTTCGCTTAAGTAACTATGTGACTTTCCAATTCCATAATATTAAATTTCAACCTTCAGTGATAAAATAGCCAGTAAAATGCTTTATTTATTAATTATTTAAGCTTAAAATACTGTGGAAGGCTTGCTTTAAGTCGCATTCGCGTTATCAATTACTTTTTTTTTTTCTTTTTAATTTTTTTTTTTTTTTTTTTTTTTTTTTTTTAATTTGTATCTATCTATTTTACTTTATAAATGTTTCCGTAATACACAATATGGCTGCTATGTAACTTCCACGATTTGTGATGTATTCTTGTACTTTGTACAGCGTATATAATACTCAAGCAAAAAATAATTATATATAATTGCATATGGATTATTCATAATAATGCATTGATTATATATATTTATATAGGATTAAATAAGAATTTCAATTGTAAAATTTATATATTATTTATGTAACATTTATCATAGTAATACATTTAATTTAAAATTCTCAAATTGAGTCGGAGTATGTTAATAAAAGAATCCACATCAAATTACATATAATAATATTTTTGCAATAAGAGTCTTAAAAATTTAGAATCTTAAAATCTATTCTGCATTTCGTATTTTATAATAAATACGTCGATTTATACTTTCGATTTCATGTAGTGTACACTTAACGATTATTTAGCTTTACATTTTTCATATTAAGTATAAAATGGTCAAATTTGATGGGAACACGAAAAATTAAATTCATTTAAATAATCCTGTCTTACATATATTAAGATTTTGCAGTCGTTAAAATCTTCGATAATGTTTTTCACATGATATTCAATCAACATTTTCGCACATTATGTTTAGTTAAAAGAAATAATCGAATACAATATAAATAAGGCTAAAATAGAGATTAGAGAAGATTGATTTAGTGTAATAAAATATAATAAAAAGATTTTTAACCAATGCCAATAATAATATTTAAAAAAGTTCTTTGTTATCGACTAATAAAACAAATAAGTAGATATTTGTATTTCTTATATTTTAAAACGTATTACACAGATAATAATTTAAAAGTTATCAACAAATGTTAATTTTCAAAAAAATTTTGCCTTTAAATTCTTTTTTTTTTTTTTTTTTTTTTTTTTTTTTTTTTTTTTTTTTTTTTTTTAACTTAGTTAACGATCTATCATTTATAATAATGATTACTCACATTAAAAATAAAACATAAGAAATCTTATAATAAAGTATTCCATAATAAAGTTAATAACAAGCAACTTTTCCATGAATTCACAATTATTTCGAGAAATTTATTTTACTCTTGCTAAAAATAAACATAAAATGAGGTGCACAACTTGCACGTGTATATAAAAAAATATTAGTAGTCCACTACAAACAAACGTGTAAAATTAAGGAATAGCATTGATTATTTAAAAATCTATGCAATTATGTAGAAATAAAGAATTAGTTATTTTACACCTAAGATATAGATGAATGCACGGAATAATTAATGTATGTATGCATCGTCTTTAATAGGTGTATAATAATAATTTTCTCCTTCATTTCTGTCAGTTTTACATTTCTTTTCCTAATACTCTCCAATTATACTATGATAATTCTATTTTTTATTTTATTTTTACTTACAACTAGTCTATTTAAAGTCCGCCTAAAAATCTAAATACAAAATCTACGTCTGTGAGCGAAAGAATGTGTTTGTATCAATATTTATTTATGCTGGTTAGTTAGATGGGTGAGCGCGCGCGCGTGTGTATGTGTTCATATATTAATTTTACCTAATGCGCCACTGTACACAGATTTGCCACTTTTTATCCTCGCTTCTCATTACTTTTTATTCTTTTCTTAACTAGGGCTATTGATAAATTGTCTTCATTAATGATTGGCTTATAAATAATTTTTTTATGATCCAACCTCTTCAGGTCTGGCTAATGGAGCCTTTGATTTTTCAGTGGTGACCGTTGTAGTTGTCACTTCTAAATTTGCTAAATCTGCAACGCTAATCTGAAATATAATTTAATATACATTAGTTTTCAAATTTTTACTCGCAACACTTGTTATACAGACGATATAACTTTATAAATAAATAGAAAGCATTACTGTGAAAAAAATTATGTCACAACATACTCTGCTTCACTGTATGTTTCATTACTAAATTTATTTTAGCTCATCGTTCAAAAGTTTCGAACATTATGTAATGCAGCAGATGGAGTATAGAAATTTTGCCAGCATAGGTATTTTTAATGAAAAATTATGCAAAAATTAGCATGCAATGATATCGAAAAAAATAAGCATAGAAGTGTGAGTTACATAAGAGGCGGAATTTTTTATCCTACCCTGATAGATACGCAATAGAAAATATAGAGATGCAGATGATTTATCGTTAGTCGGAATAATAAAGGCAATTGTTTGTGTGTATTTATCCACAATGATTATTTATGAATTTTGGCGTAACAGTAATCCCGTACCCAAGTCCACCATATTTTCCATGTTCCATAGTCAATTATACATTAGCGTATTTGGTATCTATAACAATGCTTTAAATATTATAAAAATATCTTTAATAATAACTAAATGCATCAATATAATTAATAGTAATACATAAAAGAGCTTCATTGTAAAAATCTATTGGTTTTGTCAGATTAATATTGATTTGTTAAGCGTTAAAGGTGCTTCATTATGTAAAATTGACTATCGAATTTCAATAGCTGTTAATCTGTTAGTGCAACAATTAAGACGTAAAACACACATAACTTCTTAAAATAATAAAATTAAAGAGCAAGAAAAAGAAATAAAATCAACGGAAGAATTCCCAAAAGCCTTTGACTATTATTCAAGCTTTTCGTTCTTTTGTAATGTCTGACCTCGACGTTGGGGGGTAACGTGATGGTGGCAAGTGTCGTTGTTGTTTCAGTGCCACTGCGAATCTCTCTCTCTAATGTGGTGCCTATAAGGTGAGGATAAAGTAAAAAAGAAAAAATAATGACCGTGATGTAAGCACTAATAACTATAATAAAATTCAGTGTACAATAAGTGACTATGCTATATGGTAATAAAGTTAAGAAATCAGTCGTTAATTCCTATTAACATTCAGTGAGTTATTGATTGTCAGACAAGAGCTGTAAATCGATTAATTTATTATTAATGACGTTTTGTAACTTAAGATGATTCTCAATCTACAAGATTTCTATTGAATTTGCTGAAATTAAAAATTAAAAAAATTCTATTAAAATATTCGATGCAAGATGAGCTTTAAAATGTTTTTAATGAACAATATATAATAATAATAATGAGATGCAAAAAAAAAAAAAAATATACATAATTCCATTAGAGTAATTTTATAATTTCATTTTAGTTTAATTGTCACGTTCGAGTTTGTTTTACGTATTAAGAAAATATAAATGTGAAATTCGATGCTCAAGCCATTGGTTTTTTTTTCTTTTAATAAACACTGCTGAACAAAATTAAATATTCGTTTTACTGGCATATTTGACTTATTCCTCAAGTGAGATATTTTTGAAATATTTGAATATATTGCAGTAACAATGTTATTATATTATATTTACGTCACTAAAAATTTGTATAAAAATAATGTAAATATTTTCAAATGATTATTTCATTGAAAGTCTCGAAAATTTATTTTTTATAAATTAAAGTATAGTTTGTAGTATTGCTACTAATTAAAATAAAGTTCAAGTATTCTCTCAGTTTTAAAAACTGATTAAAAATATATTTTAAGGTATTTTAAGATAATTTGAACAAGACAATTTAAAGGAGAATTGTACATAAATTAAATACATTCAAGATTTTATTAAAATTTTATTATTATAATACTTTTATATTCGAAAAAAAAAAAAAAAAAAACAAAAAAAATAAACACTTATTTTCTATAGAAATGAGTCATCTTAAATAGCTATTATTTATTTGCAAATTGAATAACAAGAATTTTTGAAGAAAAAAACTGTTTAAACATAGATCAACAAATTATCATATAAAAATTTTCTGACTCTTTATATGGAACGAATATCTCAATTATCTTCATTTTTTAAAGTAAAAACAATCTCATATTACGGGAAGACTAAATTAATACCCATTTATTTTAAATTCAAAATTTAAAAATTTACATACAATTTTATTTGCTGTATTTAACTATTTCAACCTAACTTTTAACTTTTAACAGTACAACGTATTTCCATAAAAAATGCAATTAAAAATTAAAAAATACCTTTTTTATATTACTAAAAATTAGTGTCTAATCTAATTTTATAAGCGATTATATGTAAAGAATTTTCTACAGAATTACATCTTCATAACGATAATTTCAATTAAAAAAAAAAAAAAGAAGAAGCACATTAGATTTTTAATTTTCTGTCAATATATAATATAATAATAAAAATAACTTATATTATAAATACCAACTGCAATTCTTATCGTTGGGACTAAATGAAGATTATAATGCTAAAATTTTGTGGCAATGCGTTAAATATATGAAACATTATTATTTATATTTCAGTAAAAGTATTCGGGAAATTTGTTAAATTCAATAAATTAACCAACTTGTAATATTACACTCTAATCTATGTTAAATTGAAACAAATGTCTCATATAATATGCATGTAGTCATATTATAATTACGAACTATTAAATATGATATTGCTACTATTATAATTTCTCTTTAATATTCAATTCATAACAATAATTATAGAAAAATAAATGTAAAAAAAAAAAAAAAAAAAAAAAAAAATTTATATAAAATAAATGCACAATGTTACTATTATTAAGTCTGAACATTTCCATAAAAACTGCACTTATTGATGAAAACATATCTTTAAATTATATTTTTTACTAGATGTATATATTTTTAATATTTTTAGAAGAAATAAGTAATCTGTAAAGTCTAATGAATATATATATATATATATATATATTAATTTATAATTAAATTAGCAAATATATAAGTGAAATATTAAATAGAAAGTTTTTATTAATATTGATGTAAATATTTATATCTTATGAAAGCTTCTAACAACTATAATTTTTATTAATATTTATAAATTCTTTAGTGAATAAAATAAATATTATGTATAAATATATCTAGCTATTAATAATCATATGAAATTATTAACAAAGTGCATTTTTGCCAATTATACTTAACTTGAATTATGAAAATAAATCTTCATTAAATTTAAATTTAATTTCCATTGAAATATATTTTTCTACGGTAATTAATATTAAAAAATAAAGATACCGTTAGCAGTTAGATTTCAAGACAAGCAAAACAGCAATTTCAAGTATATTTTATTGAATTTATACAATTTATCTGTATAATTATGGGTTAAGTTAATGGAAACAGATACAAATGTAAAATATTTTACATTTATTATTTTACATATTATGTCACCGGCTCTTTAATAATCCACGAAAAAGTTTCTATAAACTTATGAATTACAAATGCGTGAAGCTTCGAGAATAATAAAAATATGGCTTAAAAGCTGTTAATATTTTAAATAAATCTATTTAATTTTGGTTAATAAAGTTGAAAATTAAAGATATTAAGAAATTGTACTGGTACACAATAAATTCAAATATTTCCATGTTTTTACGAGTGAAGTAGAAACGGGCAATCATTCTTGATGATTTCGTGTTATCTAATCAACGCCCGCAAAGCCTAGTTTTAGATGTTATATTATAAAATATAAGATAATAAATCTTATATATTATCAAACGTTATGTTATAAATCGGCAACTTTTAATTAAGCACTTGATAATGTTCAAAATATTTTATTTTGAAGAAAGCGGACATTCACATGTTGTTGTTATTCTTTTATAAAAGTCAATATCTGTCAATATTAATATAAAATTGAAAATAATTTAATTGAAGAAGAAATCTGCGAAATATCTTAAGAAAAGAACACGAATAAAATTTATCCAAATTATAATATCAATGTTGACATTGATTTTTTTTTTTTTTTTTTTTTTTTTTTTTTTTTTTTTGCAAGAGTTCTTAGTAAAACGTGTTAAAGAACTTTTTCCATAAGTTTCAAACGAATTTCCATGCTAAAAAATTGAAAAACAATATGAACAATAATATAAAATTTTATGTGTCTTTATACGAATAAAAATATTCACTCAATGACATTTTAATTCTATTAAATAATGATGATAATGATTCTGGCAAAATATTAGCTTGCACAAAAATATATTCTATCTTAAGCTTTATCTATAAAATATAAAATATTTGTATCATATATCGTGTATTTTGATAATAAAACAATAAAGCAGATGGCAAAACCGGGATACTTGACACCTATAATAGTAGCATTGGGACAGCAGTCGTAATACTCGCTATATTGAAAAGTTTTTGTTATACAAATAATATTTCGCAGTGTTAAAAGTATCAATAAGCCTTTTAAGGTATAAAATAACCGTTAAAATTGTTTATTTGAAACGCTGGACAAAGTGTAAACTGGTTCTTAATCATCAACATCATTATCTTCTTCCATATTAAAGAATAAGATTAAGAGAAAATTTTATAATTTAAATTCACTTCCCAATTGACGAGATAAAATTGCAGGAATAAACAAATACAAGAATAACGTAAATAATCTAAAATAGTATTCAACCAACATTGTAAATATTTTTAAATTAACATTAGATCGTATTCAATTTGTATAGTTTAATAAGCTCTCTAATTAGTCGGCATTTCAATATTTTACTATTTATAAAATGTAAAGACTATGCCAACACGAATTATACAAGATCTTAATTGAAATGTTAGTAACACAATGAGAATAATATGCTTTTGTACTAGATCGCGTAAAGATCGTGTAGATCATTTGTAATGCAAGTGTACATCATGTATATTAAATTCTATCGCATTGCCACAGAATTCGAGCAAAAATATTAGTGACTAGTAAATCCTCCGCGCTCGGTCGTGAACTCACTGTTGACATTTTCGGATGCGTTTTGCTGCAAATTTTGCGTCTCGACATCGCCGTTGGTGGTGATACCATTAGTCGACGCCTGCTGCGATATCACCGTCGTTGTCTTCACGACAACCGACTGATTCTGAGTGGAGATTTCCGAGGTGCGCGAAGTCACCTCCATTTTTAAACCCGCCAGGCGGTTGTGGAGGTCCTCGGACGACGTGGCATTTCTGAAAAGTGAACTGTTACTGCCAGTAGCATGGCCAGTACACGAGAACATGAGAAAACAAAAGAAAAAGCTTATTAGCCAATTGTTCCTGAAATTTTCATCACTATTGTTGCTATTGCCGCTATTGTCACGAGCACTCGAGAGCTACATTGTTGTTATTGTTTTTTTGTTTTGTTTTTGTTTGTTTATTGATTTTGAATCGATAACTTAATTTTTGTCAATTCGAAGGGTATAATTCGATGGGTGACTGGAAATGCGGAAGGGTTTATTTGATTTGTACGTAAGGTAACTACGATGAAGACAATGTTATGTATTTATATTAACCAGAAATCAAGGTTTTGCGAATTTAATCGAATAATTATAATACATTACATAAATAAATTTAATGACATGATTTTAATACGTTTGAATTGTAATAATCTATAAGAGATACTATATGAGAGATGTAAATAATTATCTTTCAAATGGCCTTGGATTCACCAAATTAAAGGGGTAATCTTGTTTTGTACAGCGACCGTATGAATGTAATAAAATCTGAATTAATTTTTTATTTCAAATAATAATAATGTGAATACTATAAAACTATATATGAAGATAATTCGCTTTAAGAATACATTAAATTATATCCAATCCTTTTGTGTTCGATCACAAAAGAGGGTTAGACAAGTTTTTTTGTCTTTGTTTTTAAAAAATTAATGTTTTTTTTTTTTTTTTTTTTTTTTTTTTTTTTAATTTTATCTTCATCTTCAAATCAGTCATCTTAAAAAAATCAATTGTATGAATATCTGCGAAATAGCAATAATATTTGAAAACCTTGAAATCGCTTGCGATTTGCCTTTGCGAAGCAAATGTCACAAGGATTTAATTTTTCATACTAATCTTCGACTGCTTACATTCGAATACATTAGTCTTCTATACACGGCAGCTTCTTGATGATAATAATAATATTTATTAAGATTGCCGTTAAGTTAGTTCAACAAAAAAACACTTTTAAAAAATCGTGCGCGTGACCGATTCATTCAAGTCGTACCACAGACACAATAGCGTTAGCCGAGAGAGAGAAAAAAAATGGGGCGAACTGTCTCTTTAATCGCAATAAAGAACTCATTTAAGAGAGCCTCTCAACTTACAGCAGATGATCCTTGACGCTGTCGATGGTGATGTCGCCGATCGAATTCAGATCCTGGCGGTCGTCGTCGCCGTTGACGTCCGTCGTACTCGCGGCAGGCTTGAGCGAGGGCTCCTTGGGCGACTCCTCGCCGTTTGCTAAAATACACGCGATAAGCCAAGCGATGTACAAAGGTTAAAGTGCACCGAGCGGTCGCTGCTTATGTTTTGTTTGTCCTCGGAATGCTTATTTCATGGAGCGCGGCGGTGCTTGCCACTCTGTCTGCAATTACTCGTCGGCGGTAGAACGTGGCTAAGCAAGGCTAAGTGAAGCTAACGCCTTAAGTGATTAACAATAAAACGAACAATGACAAGGAGGTGCGATAATGTGGCAATGCGTAAAAGCGGTTGAAATTGTGATTTATTGTAGCATATGCGCACCCCGAATATTGCGTCGATGCGACGAGGATGTAACGACGATGGAAGGTAGGCCAGAATTCTTAATCTTCTCACATCGTCGACATATTTCATTGCCTTCGCAATAAGCTTTGAACTACTTCCCCGCGGTAATCGATAATTTTATCTATAAATGCTTATTAAAAGATAAATCAATGGGTGTTTTACGAGGCAGCTTAATAATTGTTAATGAAATTACATAAATGCATGTATCTCGAAATAACTGCTCAAAGAAATTATATGAAAAAAAAAAGGACCGCTAGTAAAATTATTACACTATCTTATATTATGTAATAAATAAATGATTTATATAGTATTTACAATGATAACGCCTAGTGTATAATTGTCAAAATAAATAGTTGCAGCAACGCACCAAATCATCGCAATTGCTACTATACGTAGGGACTTGTATTCTTCTCTAGATAAAATTTTTTTGTAAAAATTATATGGAATTAAAGAAATTATCAATACGATTGTTTTTAAAATGCAAGTAGCAAACCAGATATAATTATTACTTCAATTAGAAATAGTAACAACTGACACTATTCTTATTGTTATTATTATATTAACAACACTGCGCATTGTATTATTTATTCTGTATGATTTTTCTGTATGATATTTCATTTTTATCCGAATCAATCTAACAAAAGTTCGTCATCAAATTTCAAACTATTCTTTACTATCCACTGCTTTATACGATTTCCTTTCCATTATAAGTATATCATAATATTAAAAAATCCCGCCATTTCGAAAATTCATGGCTTTTATAAAGATTTCAGAGAAAATTATCTTCACAGCAATAATAACTCGGGAGATATAATGTTTGGCACTTGTAGTAAGCAGACATGGAAAAAAAAGTGACGCGCAACACATTACGGACAAACATAATAAAAGCAAGACAACTTTAAAAATAAAATTCTTATAGTGTGTCGATCTGTCCAACTCACTGGATCCTACGACGCCATTCTCGATGACAATCTTGGGTAACTGCTGCTGACTGCTCTCTTTTTCCGTATCAACGACATCATCCGAAGCTTCCTTTTCCGTCTTGCCCTCTTCCTGCGCACTCGTGGACTTCTCGGGTGCGGTTGCCTCGGGTACGGTGCGCGCATTCGGCGGCAAATTAAGGGCGCAGTGCGCCTTTGTCACCTTGCACGCCGACAGGGATATGCGTTGCACCTCGGATGACGAGTGCAGGTACAAGGCCTCGCCGGCTTTCGTGAACGTCAGCGAAGATATGCCACTGTGAAGCAAACGGAGATTAGGATTTTTTCGATTACAGCGGAGGAAACTCGAATTATTCCTTGCGGAGAAATCGGACGCGAGTCAATTGGTTTATCGCTAAATTTCTCCACTCAATTCGTAACGCGTAATTTGTTTGGCTATTCTAGAAAAATCGAGATTTCCTTGCACTGCAATGTTTTGCCGATAATAATTAAGCCTCTACCTTCAACTTTTGCAAAAATCGTACGATTTCGTCGACAGTGCACAGTCGATGTACCACCAACTTGTTAACAAAATACGTTCATGAATTTGAAATTATTTAACATTTTCAGCTTAATCAATATCCATCGGAACTTAAAACAGAAATGCGTCTACGCGTAGAGCACATTTATTAAAAATTTTCATATCTGTGTAAGATTTTTGTATCATAAAATTACAAATTTTACAGGTCAAATGAAATTATATTATACTGCTATAATGGATAGAGGGATAGAGAATAAGATCGATATGGTCTACCGCGCACGAACTCTTCCAGGATCTAGAGCGGACGTAACGTACTTGATGTCTTCCCTCTTGATCGTCGCGGCGTTTAGTTGTCTCCTGAGCTCGGGTATACCGAGCACGAGGCACTCGCCGAGGTTGGTGAGGCAGACGAGGCAAGTCTCCTCGTGTTGACCCGACGGCTCGACGGGGCAAGTGAATTTGGCGAAGCCCGTCTTTCGGACCCGTGAGCCCTCGTGGGCCGTGAGCTTGTACTTGCAGAAGGGCTTGAGCGAGGGCAAATTGAAGATCTTGAATTGCTCCTCGCTGGCAATGAGGACGCGGTGGGCGGAAGCCATGTCGGGTCCCGGGCACAGGCCGCGCTCGGCCTCGAAGGGCTCGGGAAGAGGTACGCTCGAACCATCTAGAACGGTGATGGCAATTACCGGGGCCCGGTGTTTCAGCTGTATCTCCTTGCCAAGAGTGCAGTTCACGTCCTCCTCGGTGCGACGAACACCCGCCGGAATCGCCAAAGTGAATACGTAGACTGTTCCGTTGTTTGTGCCAGCCCATAGTGTCGGCGTTGTGTTTTGCACTGCTCGAGAGCACACGATTATTTAATAGCGTTTTAGTGATTTAACAAACACAATAAGTAATTGGAGGATCACGTGGGCTCACTAGGTTTTTAGCGCAATATATATATATAACTCATACTTACTACTAATAATATAACTTCTAGCAAAATATAGACATCTAACCATCGAGCCTAATGCATCGTCAACAGGTCTAGCTTCGACCTGTCGCTCAACAGGCTTTACATCTACGGCCGCGTCGCCGCTTGGAGACGATGCCAAACTTGGACTGCAAGTTAATGAATAAAGAAACTTTTTAGTGAAGAAAGTAATAGCGATAACCACATTGACGATCAAAATAATGACAAAATTTACATTTCCTTCTTTTTTGTTTCTGGGACTGCGGTACGAGGTGGACTGCCGGCTGTCGTTGCCCTTCGCTGAGATCTTCCTTTTCTTAATCTTCTGAACGACTCTCTCAAGGACTTTTTGAACGATTTTCTTCTGGAGATAGGCGTGTCACCAGCACCAGAGAGATCTAAGAATGGAATAAAAATAAAGTAGCTTATGAGCTTCCTTCCTACGTATTATTCCTAAACCATTAATTACTAGGGAAACTTACCATTTGGATTGAGAGTGCATTTCACGCTTACGGCTTTTACTCTGACGTAGTCGAAGACAGCGAGGCCGTGCGCCGTACCCGCAGCCAATAATCCCCACTCGCTGTGCATCGCGAGAGCGGTTACCGCAGCGGGTGGATACAACTGCAAAAGGCAATGGGGTTGAAAGCCGACCGCGAAAGAGATACTGGCAGTGCGAGCGGGCAGATGGTCATGGCCCTTCCAGACGAAACCATCCCGGTCGTTCACCACATTCATTTTCACGGCCTTGATCTCCTTATTCGTTGCCTCGCTCGAGATATTGGCAGTAATTATGTGACCGGCTGTACCTGCGATCACAAGGCTGGACGACAGCGGGCAAAGCAGCACTTTCTTCACCGCGAGTCGAGGATCGTCGGAGTAGGGATCGAAGGTGCCGACCTGCCGTATTAAAATTGCTGCGTTTAATTCTGAGCTTTTTACCAGCAATGACATTTATACAGTATAACTATTGGCTACGTTTAAACGTAGCTTGAGCAGACTTTCCAGATATTTCCAAGAGAATCATTAGTATATTTAAATAATTCGGTACTGAGTTGGCACGTTGTCTGTATTTTTACAACGGCACAAAAATACCAACGCAAAGCGCTTTAGAAAGAAGAATAACCTTTCGGAACGGTGGCCATTCGTCTTCCTCGTCCTCGGGTGGCTGCTCGAGTACGTCGAGATGCTCGCCGGTGAATAATATTGACGAGTTATACTTGTAAAGAGGCGTAAGGGCGACATCCGAGGCGTTCCAGAAGCGCACAGTGCCGTCCTCGTGACCGGTGAGCAGCAACTCGCGCACCTTTGGCTTCTCCACCTCGGCAACGGGCCTTTCATTCAGCAATACACCCCCGTCGATAGGCCAAGTCTTTTCAGAATAGAGGTGCTCCGTTTGGGCCTTACCCGCGGACTCTATCGCTTCCCACAGCTCCTCTGGCACGTTCGGCACGTGTTGCGAGCATGTCACCTGTGAGGAACCCGTGATGCTGTTTAGGATGTTTTTCAAAAAGGGCGGACAACATTGTGTAAATGATCACTCACAGCGCTTGCGTGAAGCGACACGAGGTATGGTAAGGCCATCATCTTCCAATCCGGATCCGTCAGATCTATGGCTATGAGCTCCTCCTCAGCGAGGACAATTAGAGCCTCTGGCGACTCGGTCGTCTTTGCCTTCTCGTCCTTCTCCTCCTCCTCGTCGGTCGGCTGCCTTTTCTTCGGCAGAATTGTAAAGAAGTCGATGACTTTGGAGGTGAAGTCAAAAACAACGTGCTTCTTGTTGTTTCCTTCTCGCTTCACAGTTATGGTATGGCGATCACTATGAACCGAGCGCTGCATACCTCCAGAGAAGAGAATCAACTCATCTTCGCTAAAATTTTCAGATAAAAAACAATTTTTTTTGTTATAATAAATATCGGTGTGTGCGTGCGTGCGTGTGTATATATATATATATATAAGTTTTTTTAGCAATTAATCTTGTAATTTTAGAATTTTGTATATTAAAAGTGTGAGTCATATTATTATTATTGTTATTATTGTTGTTGTTGTTATTATTATTATTATTATTATTATTATTATTATTATTATTATCATTCGACAATAATAACTTAATAACAGCTATATTACATTTATAATATAAAATACAATGCTTTATGCTTTCTCGATAAAAATATTTTAATTTAGAAATCGTTACGATTTAAAATTTTGTATTTTTGTTTAATATACTGCGATCTATTACACCGATGGACGGCCAATATAAAACATAATCACATATCAAAATGCTTAATGGTAAAATGCGTATTTTAGTATATTTTATCTATTCTTCTCGAATGGTAGTGTACTTTCTTATCGAAGCCGTAAATCGTTGCACGACGTTCGTACAGCAAGTCGCGCAGTAATATCAGCGAGTCGGCGCACGTTTTTACATTTCGGCGAAACAAAGCGAACGATGAACTCTGAATAAATCAATTGCCAAAAAGATAAGTAAAAAGCGCAAATAAAATAAGACAGTTAACAAAAGGCCAATGAATCTCACTCGTCCGTGGGATGTACGACGATTTTGGTGATGGCCTTGCAGGGGAAGGGTCCGTAAGGCGTCGTTGGCGTTGGTGGCTCCTCGTTTCCAGGACTGGCGAATGCGTAGGAGCCGTCGTTGTGGGAAAAGACGAAGCGCGTGTCCGAGACCCAATGCACTGACTCCAATTGCTGCGTGGAGACGAAGGTCTGCGCACGCGAAAACAAACCCATCAGCTGCCGAGCGAAGGATTGTAGGACGTAATTGCACGTACAACCCCCGTGAAGGACATACACACGTTCGCCAAAACCATCAAGGACACGAACAAACAAACAAACGTCAAAAAAACAAACTTGGGATGTGGGAGATTGGGGGCAGTCATACGTATGAAATGTAAAGACATATGACAAAAAGAGTAGATAGGCAGATAAACAGATAGGCAAACGGACAAATACACCAGCAGATAAACGGAAAGATGCCCGCGTTAAAAATCCAGCCTACATGGAGTTAACTACGCATGCGTGAGTGCGAGTAAATAAGCGGGAATTGATGGCGGGGGAGGGAGGGGGGGGGGGGTTGGGG
>NW_011948416.1:2467240-2555617 GCF_000503995.2 Ceratosolen solmsi marchali | reverse complement strand
ACTGTTGATTTATTGTCTGAAATATACTAATTTTTTATATTCAGTTTCCTGCATTGCTAAACGAATAGTTGATTCTATTTCGTGAATAATGTCATCATATTTTCGAAGAAAAAATGTTTGAAGTATAATAACGACTGACGATTCTTAAGTATAGCATGAATACATTGAAGTACTAATAAAAGTATAATAAAACTCTAATAATCAAGTAAGACTTATAGTCTAAATTTTTTAAGATCTTGTTGAAAAATAAATCCATAAAAAACAATTTCAAATAATTTGCATTTTTATTGCGGTTTTTCTTTTTATGAAAATGAAAATGAAAGGATGAAAAAACTAAAGAAAAAAAATCACTACATGAATCATTGTTTTGAATGAGTATTCTTATGAGAGAATCTCAAATTTATAAATTCCATGAAAATTACAGTTTGTTTTATATAATATATAATATAATATACATTTTATATCACTACTAATTTAATAAATACAATAAAATATTAAACAATTTTACACAATGTAAGAAGTCAAAAATTTTAAATATCCGTGCTTCATATTATTTTATAATAAAAATTATGTAAGAATTAATATCACCGTTTTGATCAAAACTTTTAATTTTTTCTTATAAATATTATCAATTTGATATTCATAAATTAATATAAAAATCAATATCATTCATTGCAAGTTATTAATTAACATTTATTTATAAACTATTTTAAAAACTTATAATTTTTAGCATATAATATATGAAATAAATATGACGAATATGAAATAATAAATTACATCTACGCTTGCTTCAGTTTCTTAACAATAGCAACTATTAATTACATGATTGAATAAATTACGATTGACAATAAATAATAAATGTTTGTTATTAAAAATATTAAAAACTTTGAAACATTAAATATTTTCATAAAAAATTAATCAAATATCATTTTATATGCAAAAAATAATATCGTATTGCACATATTTAAATTTAAAAATCATATATGACTATGTTCGCTTAAAATAGATATTCAATATTTATATAAAACCTCGTGTATTTTTATTAGACAAGAAGGCACGAAAATACTCAAAATTAATGTTTAAATAATTTCTTTCAAATCAGTTGCTATTTTTAAGTAAATTTACTTTTTAATGCAAATAAGAAAAGTAACATCTGCTACAGTCACTGGCTACAATCTCTTCAAAGTTTATAATGTAATTATAAATTCAAATTATATGAATTTGTAGTTCACAAGAAATAAAAAAACTGTCATAACTATCATTGTAAATTTCCTAGCTTATCGCAAGAAAGCGCTGAGTTACGACTATGCACATTGTGAATGAGAAAAGCAATGCCGACACACATTTTTCCCTCTACCACGTGAGCAATTATTATACTTGATAAAAGATCCCCAATGCGTATTGTTACGAAAGAAGAATATTAAAATAAACTGAAAAATGAATAAGGCGTAAAATAAACAATGTTCACCTGTTGAGCACCTGGAGTAGCTTTATTCCAGAGCACCATGAGTCCGCGGTTGTAGCCAATCAGAATGTTGTCTGGGTGGCCTGGTTGTTCGGCAATGGCCTCAACAGGCCCAGGATTCACTTTGAAGTCCTTGGGTACACTGCAGCAACACAAATTTTATCATGATTTTCGTTATTCTGTATTCGCAACATACAAGAAGGCTCGTATGATTTTTAAATAAGAGTCTATTGATGATTCAAAAATTTTTGTAGAATCCAATGGAAGAAAATAGTTGTCAAAATGGATGTAACAGATGGTACGTCCTTATTTTCACATTTTACATTTATAATAACTTTCTTAAACACGCATCAGCGATATCTTATCGCGACAACTATAATTTTCAAAAGATGATTTTATATTCGTAATCTTTGGTATCTGACAATAGAAAATTAGCCAGTCAAAGAAATTGATATTCATGGCGCCTTATTCATAAAATGCAAACAAATTTAGTCTTATGTAAATTATATAAAATATTTGAAAAGTATGTATAATTGTATAACTTATTGAAATGCTCATTTAGAAATAATGATAAATAAGTATTATGATGAATAAATTATTCGGTCGTTATCAAGAATAAATAATATTCAAAATATCAATAATCACTTACTTTTGCATGACTACATCTTGATAAATTATAGTGTCGGACATCGTAAAAGTCCTGAGATTCAAAAGGTAGATATTGCCACCCTCGGTTCCCAGCAAGAGATGATCGCCATTAGATTCGAGACACATTGCTGAGATCTTTTTTAATTTACCTTCCAATGATAGCGACTTAGTTTCAATAACTGAATTCTCATTGATTTCCCAAAGATGTAATGAATTGTCGTCACAGAGTGAAACCACGCGCCCCTAGAAATTAATTTTAATTAAGCATTTCATCTGCAATTAATTTTAAAGACGAGATATAAATTTAATACTAATGTTTGCATTTTAACGTAAAAATTTACTTTATTAAGAGCTATATGCTAACTGAATGCTAAATTAAAAGTTCTATTACAATATGAAACGAATTAACATTATACGAAAATCTATTTTTTATAATTATACTTCGTTTTCATTTTTAACAATTAATTTTTCATATTTATTAAAAAATACTTAGTAATTTAACTTATTGGAAATAGATATATATATATATATATATATATATATATATATATTATAAACAAAATTTCTTACATTATACTATGTACTATTAAATAATTATAATATATTAATTGTTCCTATTGAACATATGAGTGAGTTAATGTGCTTATATTGGTTTTCTAATAATTAAATTTCATAAAATATTTAATGTAAAATGTGTGTGAAATTAAAATAACTAATTATTTAATTGAAAAAAAAAAAATTATATTAATCACATATTACCATGACTTAAAATATTTTGTTTATTACTCCTTTCAAGTTTAAACTACAATTTTACATTATGAAAGAGAAATTAATTAATAAATTGCTTTCATTTGAACTTACAGAGTGTTCCGCAATAGATTATTTTCTTTCTTAAAAATTAATACTCTCAATGACACGAGTTAATATTTATTTTTAAAATTCATAAATTAAAATGTGACTTGGATTGGAATTTATGTTAAACATATGTACTTCATAAAAGTATAGTTCCCTAAAATAATGCTTTTGATAATTAAATTTAATACTCTACGGATGTAATTTGTGCTTATATTGATCAACGGGAGGCATTTGTAAAATAATAATTTTACAAATTATAATCGAAAAATTGTATTTTCAATGGATAGGTAAATATATTATTAAATTAATAAGTAATACGATTTATTGGCACTTATTGATGTTCTTGAAACTATTTAATCGTATGAGTGCAACTTATATTCTAAAAGTTCACTCTAACAGTAACTATCTGTTGTATTAAAAATACCGAATTCACGTTAACCAAGTTTTAGAAGTGAGCGTATTTTGCTTCGAATAATCAACCACAAAGAGAGAAAGGTTGTTAAAGTAATGAGGTTTTATGAAAGTTATAATATACATTATGTAGTATGATAAACTCTTTAGAAATAATATGATACTGGATTGAGAAAGTAAGTAAATCGATGTCACAGCTAGTGCACTGGCAATTATCTGCTCGTTATATTAGTTTGCAACAACTTTTGGCTATTTAATTGTATTTACACATCAAAGATTTGTATATTGAAGATCAATGTCTCAATATTATCTTGTGGGTGAAAAAATTTATTTACATAAAGTACTGAGAAATAATGATAGGAACTTTACGTAATGAAATAACAAATATACGCATCGATGTTTCATTTATTTTAAAATTATTCTACAAAACATCGTAAAAATCGTAACTATTATTTTGAAAAAGAAAAATAATAATTATTAATTTTGACCAACAAAAGTGTTGTTACGCGTTGTTACGACCTGGCCACCTCCACCAGACTTAAATACATTTGTTCGGTAAATTTCAATGAAAAATAAGAACATGTAGAGAGAAATTATCAATTAGCCCTTTGTTGTGTAACAACAAGACCTGCGAGAAAGCCTCTAAATAAATTACCAGCGAAGGCCAAACAAAAGAGTTGAGAGCGAAGTCTTATTTCAAAATATTTATACAGTCAATGGGTAAGGAAGAGCGAGGGGTGTGGGGAGGGGGGGGAGGAGGAGGCGCTGTCGGGACTTCACAGAGCGATGCATCGTCATCGAAATGCAGTTATACGATTAGAGTAATCCAATATCGCCCCGGTCGCTCCAGAGGAAAAGGTGGTTAAAAGGGTTAATGCGGATTAAAGAACACTTAAGCTGTCCGGTGCTGTAATTATGGGAAATTAAGTTAACACTACTCATCGGCACAATTAGTCCCATGATCCCGAGAATTCTAGTCCAGCTGATACGTATGAATTTTCTCTTTGTTGCCCTACGCTCGTTATTCCGGAGACTTATCATTATTGTTGGTAATTTAGTTCCATGAACACGAATATTGCCATGAGTATAGATAATTTTGTAAAATTTCTTTACTATTGCCTTCCGACTTTTTATCCGCGACCAACGGATGCAGGGTAATTGGTAAACATAGTCGCATTGTTTATCATCAAATTAATCTGTAATTATTCTATTGAAAGGAACTATCAAATTATTTATATAAGTTTATAGATGTTGCGAAGTAGCATTGATAATTTTACATACTTTTTTTTTAAACATTAATTTGAATTTTCTAATTTAATAACTCTTTTCCTTCATTACAGTTTATTGAATAATTAATGGCATATACAAAAAGTGTATTATACACTATTAATAGAATATCTATAGATATATGATTATGTTGTGTTATAATAATTATATTGATAAGAAAAAAGTTTCTACGTATCAAAATATTATTATGAAAAAATAATTATATTGTTTGATGCATCTATCAGAAAAATTGGGAATGATATAATTGTTATATAATTTATTATATTTTATTACTTTAACTACCATGTAAAATTGTAAACTTTACAATATATAAATTTATATAATACATATATCATTGATATCGATAACAAAACTATAAAGTATTTTAGCAACTAAATTTTTTAAACTTAAAAATACTATTTTAATAATAAAAAAAAAAAACATTAAATATTATATAAAAGACTATTGAATTTTAAATAATACATAAATATCAAAGGGTGGAAAGTGCGTATACATGAATGATTAATTGTAAGGTTCGTAGGAATTAAATAGATTTATGATATTTCCGATATATTGTCCTTTGTAAGATTGAGAGCTATTCGAACTTGGATACAGAATGTCCAATAAACGCTGGATTTTGTTAATAATGTAGGAAAATGACCCGTGATACCTTTATAGCATCAAAGTATTTTATGGGAATTCGAAATATCTAATCACGCCCATCTTCACATTATTAAAGTTTTTCAAACTATAAGGTCGGGAATTTAAATTAATAACCGTTAAATAAATTACTTAACCTTAATGTGCAAAATTTTTATAGGCCATTTGTGAAGTTAAATTTCTTGGATAAATTCAATGGTAGACACGTAAAATTAACGAACAAATTAGCGATGAATAAATTAGCATATGTATCCGGGTGGTAAAAATAACTACGTAATCATAATTAATATTTACATTATTTTAAGTATCGGTGTTAGTAAATTATGATAATTACGTGACAATTCATCCTAATGAGTCAAATGCAATAAAACAAAATGTATCATTTAGTAATTAATATTGAATTAATGTTTAAGGAGTGCACGAAAATTATGCCCAAATTTATTATTTTAAAGTGTATATGCAGCAAGTAAAAACTAAAATTTAATATCATTAGGCACATGTGAATATCATTTTTTTTTTTTTTTTTTTTTTTTTTTTTTTTTTTTTTTTGAGAATAGTGGAATCGTCATATTCTTCGGACTTATGGTACACAATCTTATTAAAACGATAACAACATTTACGCATAAATAAATACCGGAGTGATTGAATGCCAAGGCAGGATGAGGAGGCAATGGAGTGACAGAGGGGCGGGAAGGGAGGCACGTGCCTGCAACGCACTGTTAACTCCCTCTTTAAAAGTCGCTTGCGTGTATATGTTTGTATTTTGTAAGTGCGCGAGAGCAAATTACAGGTTGGCGCGCGTTACGAAATGTGAGGAAATATTTTCACTTGGGTGATTTGACATGCTTACACGCAATTCCGATTTTTTGTACCCATGCACTAGCGAGACATAATCCTGAATTTCTATGAACATATGCTGAGCGAACAATATTTAACGTCGATATAGTGATTTAAGTCCTTATCCAAGACCTAATTGTCAAGAGCTTATTAAACAGTGAATTTTATGAAACGAAAAATTATTCCCTATAGCAAGTAGCTCCTCTTTGATCACTTATTATACACTTTCTATTTTACGTTTAATAGTCTTAGGTTATTGTACTAGATTATTAAAATAGCGTATCAATTACGTTTGCATCTCACATTCCATGTGAGCACAAAATTTTTATAATAATATATTCAATTTTACTTCGTCTTCTGCCTCATCGTGTTAAATTTTCTGTTTCAACGCGAAATTATAAATAATTTAATAATTAATGTAATCGGCATTTCAATAACATGCATTATTATAGTCTGTTTTTATAGCAATATAATACATGAAATAAAACACTGAAATTAATATTACGTTCTTGTTTCTCTTTGGATACAGATTTAATTTCCAAAGGATGGTGATGCAAATAGATTTTTGATTTATAATAACATAAATTCAATCCATTATTCTTCAATACTTATCTTTTAAATGTTCTTTCTCCTAACAATCGATAAATTATAAATTAAAAGTCTTATTTATTTTTGTCTTTGGGTGGTACATTAAAAATGATTCCTTATATATGCAATAATAGTATTGATCCTATACACTGTATGTAAATATAAATTCATCCTGAACTTTTCAAATGCCGATGATAATTTTGCACAATTAAAGGGATTTAATGATTAAACATGACATTATTTTCAGCGAAATAAAAGTGCGATTACTTACCTCATTGGGCAAGGCGATGATCTTTGTGACTGCAATTTCCCCGCTTTCACTTGCATGCTGCCCGTAAAATTCCACGCCTGGCCTTCCAAAACTGTTGTGCCGTACATACGACCAGGGTCAAGGACAATATTAATACAATAAAATCTCCTCCAGTCGCAACGACTCATTCAATTTTATAAATTAACACGAGTGCTGGTTTACAGCGATTGCGTGAAAATGTAAACAAAAATAACAAACAACAAAAAGAGAACGAGAATGTGTGAGTGAGAAATGAGGTAGGCAAGAGGGACGACAAGCAATAAACACGAGGTTACCATTTACATAGGACGATGCACTTATTTGTCTTTTTTTTATATTCATTATGGATTTTTATGACGCAATATTATATAAAATATTATAAAAAAAAAAAAGAAAATTAAAAATCCTAATGTGATCTGCCATTCTTTTTAAGACACGTAACTGCCCGTTAGATGTACGAATAATAGTTAATGTCGGCTTGCAAATTTTGTTACATAAATTAAATTGCTTTGATACTACTATATATTGTATATCTTCCACACGTTCATGGATGTTAGTTTTATCTTTTGTAAATATATTAGAAGGCACTGTGCAAATTTCATAGTGAATGTTAATAAATTCTAATAATAATGAAAATATATAGTCCTGACATATATCAATTACTAATATTTATTCTTAAATACTCTGGACAAAAATTCAAAATATAACTTCAACAACCAATACAAATATCTTATTATTAATTTTATTTGTCGATTTAATCCTTATGTTTAATCACAAAATAAATTAATTTTAAATCCCTAAGAAGTTTTTCAACAATTTATACGAATTAAAGCCTTGCACAATAATTATTTTTAAGCATAAATTAATAATACAAATAATAATTAAAATCGTTTTATTCATTTGAAAGAAATGTCTTCTAATAGAATGATTGTGAATTATCATTTAAATTATTATATATTTAATTCATGTATATTATTTTTCTTATTTCGCTAAATTTAATCCTCAAATAAATGAACTACATTATTGAAATAATAACAGGTTTCGTGGTAATTGCTACAGATTTAATCTGCTCAAGTGCAACTTTTTTTCGTTTTACTTCTATATATCGTGGATATTTAGCACGAACAAAAGAGTAATAAATAAAACTTAAATATTTTCCAGATGTTTTGCTTTGATAGATATTCATAAACATATTTATTTAACAGGGCGAATAAAATGACCAACTTCACAAAACTTACGATTACTATTCATACATACGCCCATATGCATTCATATATGAATTTAGTGTTATATACGAAGATTTATCGTTGGCAATATTGAAATTAAGTTACTTAGAAAAATATTTTTAAGCGCTCAAATTATTGTTTTGGAAACGCAAGATTGTCAGAATTTTGCAATATAAATATTTTAGATTCATTAAAAATTAATAAATCCGTAAGTAATATAATCATCCAAAATAATCTAAAATTATAATAAAAAAACTAATGTAATTATAAATATATATATATATATAAGTACAGTGTACTTTAATTATATACAAAATCATAAAAGTCAAAAAGAAATATATATTATATATTTTTTAAATACCTACTAATACATAAGCGATTTAATAATTATTAGAAAATATAATTTGTTATCAATATTAATTAATTGCTTATAAAATTTAACAATTGTACTAATGGTTTAAAATTTATTCCTCATTGTTTGAGTGCAAGAAATATTTACTTTTACAAATGATATTTAATTTTTTTTTTAATGAAAAATATTTTGATACATGCAAACAGTAGTTCAAACATCTATAAAAGAAAATTATATAAATTTACAAGACATTTTAATAAGTTTCTCCGTTAATGTATATTGGGTCGAAATCCGTATGGTATTGCACGAACGCGCGCCTACACACACAAAATTTCAACTTAAATTAATTAAAAATTTTCAATTCAATTTACATAAAGAATACGTTAAATTTCTAATAATGACAACCGTACAGTTAGATAAAATCTAATGATACATTTTGTAGATATTTCCAAGAATTAATTATTCTTCATTAAACTAAAATGTTTAATTAATGAGAGCAAGCTATAAAATAGCTCAATATCAGAAAGAAAGATTATTAATCGAATTTAAATATAGTTAAGTACTCGGAAAATATTTAAAATTATAAAAGAATAATAAAGTTTAAGGAAGCAGCGACCAGAAGGATATGTAAATGCGGTGATAATATACGGTGTATAAAAAAATCATAGTAAGGATTAAAGATAAAAAGGAAGAGAGAGGTGGGCAGCCAGGAGGAAATACAGTTACCTTTAATCGAGATGAAAAAATATCAAGGTAGTGAAAGAGAGAGAGAGAGAGAGAGAGAGAGAGAGAGAGAGATAGATAGATAGAGAGAGAGAGGAAAATAGAGAGAAAAGGAGACAGAAAGAGAGAGACAAAAGTGGGAGTAACAGACAGACCGAGGAAAAGAGAGCAAAGGCTCTTGACGTCAGTTAGAAGAAGAATGAGAGCGAGAGAAGGAGAGAACGATCACACGAACGAAAGAAAAGGATACACTTTGATGGCTCCGGATGCCGTGCCGATGATCACGCGGGTCCAAAGCAAGAGCCGGCGGTTTATGTGGGAAGCCATGCTCAACCGTCTAGAAAAAGTAAAAAAAAAATTACATTATGAGTGGGCATGTATATATTGATAAAGATTTTATTTGTATAAAGAAAAATTAAGATTATCAAAACATCATCTAGTTTTCATTTAACTCCATCCATAATATTCCACAAAATTGGTTTAATAATTCCAACGGTAATAAATCATTTTTACCGTTACAAATAATAATCAAACTTATTATGACATTGGAATTGTTATTATTATAAATATTTCTTTAACATTCTTTTCTCATTTAACATCATTTATTCTCGTTTCTTACAATGTATAAAATGGCAAAAAATTAATTATATCATAATATATGAATAATTGATATATTATAAAAGTACTTTGTCTATTAATACCAAAAATTCTTTATTTTGAAATTGTAAATAAAATAATTGTTGATATATTTCTACAGAAATACATAAAAATTATAATGGTTCTATAATTTAAATAATAAATTATAAATAATATAATATTGAAATTAAGTACTTATGTGAATATATTATGTAAATTATAAAAACTATATAAATATATTTCATTTGTTTTATTGCAATTTACAATTTTATATCTAAAGAATATCATTTTTACTAAATTGTAAGTATTCGCATAAATAAAGCAATGTGGCAAAACTTCAGTTAAAATAAAAATCATACATTTATTAAAACCTCAACTGTTATTGATTCTACGATTGATAAAATATATAATTTTAACAAAATACATATACCACAATTCTTATGATTTCTGCTACAAAAAAGTTCACCTTGAACTTAAAATAAAATTAAGAAAAGTTGAAGCTCCTAGCCATATGTTATTAATCTATGTTTTTTCTTCTAGCTTTAACATAATAATAGTACATCTTACCAGAATTTCACACACTCATAAATAATTATTTAATATATTAATATAATTAATAAATAATGTGAATATTTTAATCATGTATGACTACTTAGTAAGAGGGATACGAGTTACTAGGAATTGGTAATTGTATATAAATAAAATATATAACCGGTTAATATTAAATATTACCGTTACAAATATAGATCTTCTATATTGTCATTAACAATTGTATTTTATATTGAATACCGCTGAAGTTATAAACTTATAATATTATAAATTACGATTAAATTAATATTGTAATACGGAAAACAGTAAATTTGGTAAACATAATTTTGCAACAGCTATGTCCTTGTCAATATTGAGATATTGCATATAGAACATAAAATATCGTATTTAGAAATTGAACAGCAATAAGCAACCAGTCGAACTTTTCCGCTTTTCACTCATACGCTTTCGTATTTTTTTTTTTTTTTGTTTTTTTTTTTTTTTTTTTTTTTTTTTTGAAGACTTCCTTGCAATCGGCAAATTTGGAGGTTCAAAGTTTGTTTAGTCAGCGTCGCGTGCGTGGGTGACCCGATGAGTCAGATTTAGCGATGTAATTCGAACAATACACTATTTATCGCGTGTCTTCGGTATCTCCTGGACATATTACTTTCGTAACTACAAAAATTATTTAAGTATACTTTATGCCGACGAGTACAATTCGTAATATTACGTCCATGTTTATTACTTCATTCGGACGAATCTCTTTATTGAGCATTATTATTATATATCAAGTGACATGTAAGTTTGCTCGTGTTTTGTAATCATTATTTTAAGAAGTCAGTTTATTGTGCGAAACTCGGTTATCAAAAGTAATTTTCTATTTTTATACATTTCTTTACATAGATAACTTAATTTATATATATAATATTATATAAACGTTTATCGAATTATTAACGTTATAATTGTAATCCGAATATACAAAGAAATTGATAAAATATAAAAATTACTGTATGAAATAAATTAATACATTTAAAACATTTTACGTTTCAATTAATTTTTAAATTATAATCGCATAATACTGTTAATTTATAAGAATTATTTCGAATATGAGAGACAAATTTTGAATTTTGAAATTAAAATATCCTACTTCCTACTCGAAATTGAATTAGCTTACCATTACAATAAATAAGAATCATTAAAAGAAAATCTTTAAGGAGCATACTAAATGAATTTTTACATAACGATATTTTTATAAGGAATATTTATGTGTACGATCATAGACACAGAGATTAAAGAAAACAAATAATCTAATAAATATATTATCCAACTGACTTAATTAATTTTAATTGATATAAATTAAAACTCATAGTTTATGATAATTTAAATTTGTTATATAATTTTTTTGCTTCTCTCGCGTATTACAATATATGGGCAAATTATTATAAAATTGTTATTTCATAAAGGTTAAAAGAAAACTTGGAACGTTATACTTGAAAAGTACCGTTTTCTCTAAAGGAATTTATGAGAATCATTAAATTTCGCTTTAATTTTAAACAAAGATATTAATATATAAATAAAAAATTTCAAGAGAAAATACGAATGTAATCGTAGACATGTATCAAAACCAGTTTCTCAAGAAATTTAATTTTTAAACATAATTTATAATCAACAAGAATGAAATAGGATGTAATATAAAATCTAACACTAATTAGATTAATATATTAACCTACTTGGAAGATTTATAATTTTCATACATTCTTCGTAACAATAAAACTGCTATGTTAAATAAAAAGTTACATATAAATTTATTGTTAAATAAAAAGCTCTAGGCATACAAATGTCATAAAATGTTATCATATTAGACTACATTATTGAAATTTAGTAAGATACATATTCCTATTCGTATTATGTACTCGTAAATATTTTCATTACATTCTACACAACGGGTTGCTAATTTAATTTAATCTAATAAATAAAATGAAATTCTAATCTCACTTTAGTAAAAATTATAAACTAATATAATCGATTTATTATTTATAATTCTAGTTTTTCACTAATGAAAATTAGAGATTCATTATTCATTCAACATTATGAATTATCGAAATATTTATTCCAAATCAGTTTTACTTTATATATTGTCTTTAGGGAATATATAAAAAATTAAGGAATTTATTTTTTATTTGTTAAACGTAGTAGGTATGAGAAAAGTAATTTATGAAATAATCATTTAATATTACATTATAAATGAATAATTAAGAGAATATTTTTTGCTACAAATTTTCCATATGTATAAATATAAATACTAATTATATAAAGATTTTGAATGAGAACGGTCATACACTTTATTTATACATTACGTTATTAAAAATAAATTAAATATGAAATATTTTTCTTGACAACAGAAAAAGAGATGTTCCTTAAAATAATACTATCCATGTCAATGCAGAATAAGAATCATTTTTTCAAGTTTTGTTCATCTATCATAAGATTATCAAATGTTAATATGAACCACATAAAGAAATAATCTTCGAATGTAATATTATTTTTGATTAATTTTCTAATTCCTTTAGCATGTAAATCTTACTTGTTTTATGGCAATTTGTGATTATTAATGTTTGTTTTTTGCACTCACAATTCCGTGTTTGTTCAATGTTTAATTTTTTAATACAATATTATATAAATTAAAATGATTATTCTGAATCTAACAGATCCCTGTGAATGAATAGCTCTTAAAAACTTTGTTAAGTATGATAAAAATTTGATCTCTTCTCGCACGGTTCTTTTATAGAATGAAGAATCGAAGCAGAAAGTAGTGACGTAATAAAAGAAAAGATTAAATTTGTTTCTAATATATTCGTATAGAATAAGAACTGATAAATCATTCAAACAAACATACTGGAAAAATAAAAAAAGATACGCTCAATAAACTAGGATTCTGGTAAAAATAAGCTCGCAATATTCACGATAACTCTTTCTACATACACACACGCACCTCCTAATAAAAAGCAATCATTTATTTTTGTTCATTAATTAAATTAATAAATTATAGGACCGATTGATAGAGAGAGCGGGAGAGAGAGAGAGAGAGAGAGAGAGAGAGAGAGAGAGAATGACGATTGCGACGATGTGTACGAGTGCAAACCGCACCCGCGATTTACCGTTAGGTTCCTGTCTCGCTTCTCTCCCACCTTTAGTCGATTTCCCGTCCCGCTCTTTTCCTCGTTAGCCACGTATATTGGAATTAGTATCGCGTTGCGCTACGTGAGCTATTATTACATGAGTCACTTTGCCGAGATTGTATGGAGAGAATAAGAGGACCGCTGCTGTACCTGACTTTTTCTCTCTCTTTTTTTTTTTTTTTTTTTTTTTTTTTTTTTTAAGTAAATACAGAAATTTAAGGAGCCCGTAAGTATCTCATCTCCACCCTCGCCTCACCCCATCATATTTTCAAGGAATATTGTTTCACAAAATTTACTCAGAAACTCAAGGTAGGAATTACTGTATCCAGTACGAATGCAGCAAATTATAATATTTCCACACACATTATCAGACCGACGGGTTAACATGTCCGTCCCCTGTAAAACCTATACACTCCAAACCCTACTTTAAAGTGAAACTTTCAGGCTTTTTATATAAATTGGTAAGCGGAAAATAAATATGTATTTATGTGAAAAATAATTACTGAAAGATATTTTCCTCTTTTATCATATTACAGAATATGAGTTTTCTATATTAATATAATTTTCCGCGGTCTCTTCGCCTACTCAAAATTAATTTTTTGTACCAACATTCTTTTCCTCTTGTATTGTAGTGAAAATTGACTGCATAAATAATAATAAAACAATTTAGACATTAAGGTTGAGTCATATTTCACAACACAAGCTATTGACTTATTACGAAGCTAAGTATAATTAAAGATAACGAGAAAGCTCTATGAAAATAAAATAAGATAAGCATTTAATAATACTATCAAAGCATTAATTTTTCATATCTGCGTGTAAGAATTCTCTTATTAATTGTTCGATTAAGTTTAATGTTCCAATTTATTATTGTCCCTTATATTATGTACACATTGACCTTGTGCACGTATGGAAGTTCTAACAACATTTCAATTAAATTGTTAAATTTCTTAAAAATAATAATATTATAAGTATCTAATTTTTTAAAGTACAATTATCTAATCTTTCAGTTGTTGGTCTTCAATTACTATATTTACACTTTTCATTACTCATGTTTTTATTTCAATTATACTAAGAGAAAATGATGACCATCCTTAAATTACACATTTTGATGAAATTGTAAGATCGGTAGCTGAAATATCATTCTTATTAAAATAATTGATATTTACAATGAAATACTTATATTACAAAAAAAAAAAAAAAGAATTAAATAACGCGTGCTAAATTTCATCCTTCATAGAGAAAGTCGTTACAATCATCTTAAAAGCACTTCTCTGAGCTAATTTTTAATATGTACAAATAAATAATACTGATCAGATTCTGTAATTTTTAATATGGAAATTAATTTATCAAATAGACGATATTACAATGAATGTGAAATACAAACAATGATGAAATATAATCAAATGTCAAAAATGTTTGTTCAAATTATATTACTAATTATATTACTAATAAACTAATAAATATTACTATAATAAAATGGCTTTAATGTCGTATTTCAGAAGAAAAAAATTAAAGAACATTCACATTCCTATTATAAGTATTATATTGAAAAACTTTTAGATAAAAGCTATTAAAACTAACTGTAATTATTTTATATTAGATATCTATTTCATTAGTTCAACTTAATTGACTGTAGGTACAATTTATATTAAATAAATAAATTATTCGTTTTATAAACTATGAAATAGTCATTATTGACTATTAATGGGCTGCTGTTACTTAACATTTTCAAACATTTCAATATGTAATTAAAATATTATAAATTATTAAACTTTGACTATAAAGTAATACTATATAATAAATGTATGTGTATTGAATTAACTAATGATAATTATTATTTACTTTTACAAAAGAATAAGCATAATTTTTTAAGTACATGTAGAATGAAAAAATTTGGAAATAAATACTGTATTAGATAAAAAAATGAATGTTTTAGATGATTTTGCGTAAATTTATGAGAGGAGAGCAAAATTGATTATTGCACAAGTTTAGAATCAGTCGTGTATACAAATAATCGCAAGTTAAAGCATTTCAATTCTTGCATAGCTGGAAGCTACATCTTGATTGTAGTTAAATTAATTTATTATCTTTATTCAATTAGTATTAAAATACAGTTAAAAAAACTTTATTCAATTAGTATATATATATATATATATATTAGATATATATATATATATATATTAGATATATATGACACGATTCTCAGCTAAGCTATTTATTATTTATATTCTGTTCCGAATATATTGATTTAGTTAGAATTATAACTCAGTACACTGTACATATGTTTCATAACATGAATGTAAAAGACCTGTAAGTCGTCCATGTATTTTATCAATAAAATTATACATACTCGATCTACATCTACATATTACAAGTACACTTGATGTATTGTGAGTATAATAATATACATATAGCGATGAATTAACAACACATTATACAGGTATTATAGTATATTATAATAAAAAACGATTAAATTACCCATGAAAGAAACTTTTATTTGGAAGTAATCTAAAGTTAATCTTCGTTTAAGAAATCGCAGTGTTATGAAGAATCTGTGTATTGTAAATTTTATAACAGTGTAAAAATAAACTTGATTGAATAGAAATGGCTCATTAAGAGTTCAAGAATTCAATTACAATTTTTTAAATAAGAACAAAGTCACATAATAAAGATGCACAAATATACGTTATTGAAAATCGTATCAAAATAAAAAAGAAACCTCTTCCAAAGTCGTTTCGAGCTAAGCTATTACTAAGCGAGAATCTTTCGGGAATGAAGCCAAAAATAAAGCATTGGTCATACGTATTTTATTTCCAGCGACACGAATCATGTACAAAATAATGACGTTGATATGCGAATCGAAGCGTCGGGACGCTACCAGAAAAGAATTTTAAACAATTCACCTCTCGTAATTACACTTTGTAATGCGTGCTTATTTGTGCTGAGCGCATATCCCATCAGCAGAAAAGTGCGGGGCCAATGTTTTCGCCACCCCCTCCCACCTCACCCCGCCGTCAGCCGTAAATCCAAAGCTCTAGAATCTCTCGGCTTGCGCGATCTCGATCCTGGAGACGCAAAGTCGGGGCGTGAAAGTGGCGTTCAAAGAATAGAAATAAGAATGAAAGCGACGAGAGACGGTAAAAAGAGAAGAGAAGAGCTAGAGGAGATTGCACATTGAGAGAAGGCAAAAACTGAAGGAGCCCCAAGGGCAGCGGACACGGTAGATTCTCACTTTGAAACCCGAGTCTCGGGCATTTTGGGCTTGGATTCCCTCTTCTGTTTTCTCAGCTCAGGTAGACGCCCAAACATCAGGTGCTCGGCCATCGTTACGACGCCGCCATCTCTTAAACTTCCCCTCTCTTCTCTACAACAAGCCGTGCAGCTTCTCGTCGGTGCTCGCAGCCGCGCCAATAACCGTTTTATTCTTCCGAACCTCACTTTTTTTGTTCATTATTTTATAAACTTGCGCGAGCACAAAGACGCTACAAATTTTGACAAAAATATCCTTGGGCTTTTTCTCCCAATCGCCATTCTAGCGTGTATTATTTCATCCATTAACTCCTTTTTTTTTTTTGCTTTAGCAAACAATGACGTAAAAAAGCGCAGGTCGAGATTCGTGACGTGGCTGTTATAACCACAACCCGCGCACGACGCCATACTTTGTTTCAATTTTTGCACGATACTGATAATGAATCAAAAGCTATTCAAAAGCAACACTGTTTATCAGAGTTACTTTTACTATTTTTAGTTTAAAACCGAAAGACTTTCTTTCCATCTATTTTATTGCGACGGAGTGGAATTTGAAAGTAATCGCACCAAGTCATAATTGTATGAAATACTAAATGTATCGTCGTCTGCGCGTGTATATACTACATATATATATATATATATATATATATATATATATATATATATTTATTTATTTATTTATTTATTTATTTGTTTATTTGTTATATTTGCATCATTTACGATATCAGTATCAGATTGTTTGTTTATAATGAATTAGGCTTTAAAATTCTACTTTTTAAGTAACAAAGTGAGCCTTAAAAAAAAAAAAAAAACATAATTTATCACTATTCTTAATCGACACTTAATTAATAGCATTTAAGTTTCGTAAATTTAGCGCAACTTTTCAAATATAATGGAAAAATATCAGCTGCTTAATTGCAATATATGATAAAATTAACATCTCTTTCGAATGCAAAATTCTTAGAGTCTAGTCAGGATGTCTGACTAGATAATCTTTTCGTTCCAAGTAGCATTTTGAAGCGTATCCGGGACGATCCATGGAAAAATATTTCCTAGTGGTTAAATATATCGCGTTGAGCAAAATGTCAAAGACGACGGGGGGGGGGGGGGGGGAGGGGGGGGGGGGGGGGGGGGGTCGACGTCCTCCGAGTGTCTAGGATATGCGCGTCCTTCCCTTGACTGTGACGCGAGCGTCGACTTACGCTTAAACTCATCGTTGGACGCATGTGGCGTCGTACGGAGGACTTTTCGCGTCCGGGCGGATGCGAGAGCTTCCGTCCACTCGCTTGGCTCCCTCGCCACTCTATGCTTTTTACCGCCATCGAATGCTTTATTCTACGCCAAGGAAAGTTACAAGCAAATGCGAGACAAGAGTCTCATTGATAAAATGCACCCGTGGCACGAAGGTAGTGATGTACGACGAGGTGTAATGTAGGTTGGTCAAGCAGTTAACTCAAATACAATAATGACATTTTTTTTTATACGTGCCACGCTAAGAGCCTTATAATTTTTAAATTAGAGTGGAGAATTATTCATTATATTGCGAATGCTCGATACCAGAAATTATTCTCGGTATCCGGACACCCTTTCACTCGGCTTCTACACGAATAAGCCGGATTTGTATGTACGTATTCACACCCACTCATCTGTACACGTGACCGCGTAAGGCCTACGTAGACCTACACTTGGCACATTATATTTTAAATCATCTTATAAATTTTCTCTCTTATATAAACATAAACGCCGTGATTTCATATGTATTTCCTATACGTCGATACGTCTATAACGAATTTTCTCAACTAATACAAGGATTTAAATTTAACCACGTTACATGTCTGTCCAACACTCCGATATTTATTATATTGTTACACGCTTAAATTCTAATTTCTACTTTTGATTTTATCAACTTGTACTTTCGTTATTTTTGGTTTTTGTATTTTTTTATATTTTCTAACAATCCAGTTACTATTTTTATCAGGTGCGGCTTTCAATAGTTATCGAGCCATTTTATTTATTAAATAAGAATAAATAAAAAATTTTTATAAACTGTCACACACGCACGTATAAAATTCGTGAGGTCGATATATGCATAAAAAGAAATGCTTACATTAAAAATTACAGAGTAATATGAATTAAATCAATACCTAGTTTCAATATCATTCAATATCAATATCATTTTTAGCGATTACTTTTATACAAAACCAATGCATCTGCCCTTGTCTAGCGTAGACATTTCACCAAAAATTATAAAGATAATTAATTATCTATGAATTTTTGGCTTACCTACACATGAAAAAAAAAAATTACTTGTTTTTTTTTCTTATATTAAAACCTAAAAACTTACCTTTGCTATTGTCATTAACTGCTTATTTTATTGAATAATAAAACAAATATTAAAGGTTATTAATTACTTTAACCATTTAATACGAATCTGATGATTGAAGAAATTTATCACAATAACTCGTGACTATGAGTACGTGATTACGTGTACTTGAATTATATTTGTACGCTTGAATTTGAAAAATTATGGATTGCACCATTCCGTACCAACCGTACACCGGTAGAATCTTAGCGAGTTGCACATTGAGGCTACTTCCGCGTGCGTAACAACAATAGTTATACTCTTTGACCACCGCCCTCTCCCCTCACGCAGTCTATTTGTCTGCAGAGCCCTTCCCCCACTAGCATTCCACATCAAAACTGACTAACCGACGTCACACTTGCGGCCAACCGCCTCATCAGTGATCGGAGATACGCGAACATCGAAAATCATGTAATTGTACAGACGCTTTCATTTCCTCGCCATGCAATGGTTACGCTCAATGAACTTTTAGACACAATCAACGTGCATTTGTCAGTACAAGACTCGACTTTTCAAGTAATTTGAATTATGCTTACAGTGCGACGTCATGCGCTTAGAGTTGATCAATATTAATTGGGAAGTCATCGAGTTTAGGTTTTTATTATTGTTAGCAATAGAGTTTGTAACAACGAGTAGCTGAAAGTTGACAAGAAATTTAATGTGTATAAATAGAATAAACTGAACAAATTCAACGACCCTTGTTACTTTAATAATTAAATCTACGCGTATTACAAAAGTGAAATTATAATATGTTAAATGGGAAGTGCAGTATTATTAATAACTGGGATATATTAATAATAATTTAAACCAAATACTAATTGTAATTCAATATATATATATATATATATATATATATATATATATATATATATATATATACATATAGTAAGGCAAACAGATAAGATATATAAGTAATTACCGCAATACGGGTCAAATGTAGTCGCATTGCTCATACTAATATTGCCATTTATTTAAAATAACTTTTACGTTGAATTTTGATATGAAATATTAGATAACTGATTATTAATAAAAGTTCAGGTAGAAATTTATGCACACGAAAATAAGATACATAACAAAATAAGAAATCTCGTAAACATATTTATTATGAAAAATAATTATTTCGAACAAATTTAAGTGTCCCAGTGTTAAGGTGAAGGACATTCATATCATTTTTCAGTCATACGTCATACATAAAATTATGAAAACGTGACTATTTTCATAGGAATTTTCATGTTAGCCGCTATATATCAACGGAAATATAAAGCGAGAAATAATAAATACTAGCTATTAGGCTATAACATTTTTAATATTCACTCCCTACTCCATTCTTTATATTGAAATTGTATTTATTGGCTGTTTTTTTTGTTTTTTTTTTTAATTAAATAGTTATATCCATTTTATACTCCAGAACATTGCAACTTATTCATTATATTATCATTTTAAGTAAAATCTCACGTTCTTAATCAATTATCGATTTCTTTAAGAACGCTTAAATCACTTTTGCAGATAATCATGAAAACTTATTATCGCACAAAGTCGTTCCGAAAATAATAAATAAATAATTAAACAGTAAACAAACTTTCGAATTAAATTTACCATAACTATAATAGTTTCGTTTAATAAGCATTTGACAAGGATAAATATATTATATTATATATAAATACTTTTATGTAATAAATAAATATTAAAAGTTTTCACATTCTTTTATTTAATGAAAAGATCGATATGAATATTAATAATAATAATAATAATAATAATAATAATAATAATAATAATAATAATAATAATAATTTAAAATAATTCGAACCAAAGAAATTAAAAATATGATGGATATACAAGTAAGCCGCTGGACAAATCTCCTCCTGTTGAATTACATTTGCGCGACGATTGGGCGACACATTTCGTGCGAAAACTCTGATTGGCCGAAACCCCCTCTAATTATTCACATCAGGAAATATAATCTATCGTCTTAGTTATTTTATAGCCTTATTTATTCAAGTGGATTTATTGAAGTACGATTCTAAGCTTGAGAAAAGAAGAATTTTGCATCTCTCGTGTAACAGTCAGCAGTCAAAATGATTTAATTTTTAATAATTGGCACATCCAATTAAAATATCATCATCGAACAAAAAATTTTCTACATAATATATACATCGGTGTAAAACAGATGGATTGTATTATAACTCGGTTAGTGTCTTTTATATAATCTAAGAACCATGATAAATGTATGATAAAAAAGAAATATCAATCTTAAACATTGAGATACTGATAGTGTAAGGGAGAGAAATGTTGTAACATAATATTAAAGTCGTTGAATTCAGTGGGTAAAGTAATATTCGCGGCTACGACAGTCCTCGTCACCGGACACATTGCAGTAGAGTGCGATACCTTGCAGATACGTCCAAAGGTCTGGCTTGCCCACATCTGTATAAAATCGACGTAGGTTACGCCCATGGCTCGGCAATGCGCACGAGAGTCCTTTGGCCGTCGAATGCGTCTATAATGGATAATGTAGTATTCGCCGAGGAACAATTATCCGAATAATCTTTTTGAATTACAAATCAATGTGTTAATACGATTAATTACGAACTGATGATTTCATTATATCCGAGTAGTAATTACATGCTAATGAGAATCGATGGAGTGAGTGCTTACAAATGTCTGCCTAAATGCTTATAGCGTTATAGCGATTCATCAATTATTGAAAGTATTTTTTTTTAATAAGCTTGCTTGCAAATTCATTCGGTGCTAATTACATTGAATAATTATTGCGCACGAAATATTTTTGAATTTATACGGATATGCTTGCTGTAAATAGGGAAACACCACATCACTAAGTTCCAACTGTTACTCATAATTCGTCACGCCACTACACTGCACATTGACACATACTTATATTATATTATAAATTTACAAAAAATTATATGGTTTTTATATAAATAGTTTTGAATTTAAATTACAAGTGGATTGTTAAATATTGACACTGTGCTTTCTAATAATATAGATCCTATTATAGCGTTGACATGTTAATTATGCAATTGTCATGCGGTTTATCCTATATAGAAAATCAACTCTTACACATAATTTGTCTGCGTGTGCAATAGTAAAGTATACCTAATCTTGATATTCCGTTTAATATTTTCTTCTATTTAAATCCATAAATATTTATTATATTAACTATTTTATGAGCGTAATAAGCATACACATACATGTTACCTAAGATCTAGTATTAAACATATAGTTTACCTTAATATATTAATATTGTTAAGAACGTACAACCTTAAATTGAGTTTTGTTTTATCAATCATTTTGAACAGGCTTTTAACTGGTTTTAACGGGGTTTCAAATTCTTATCGTTGAGCTTAGCGTTGAGAAATGACGGAAAATTTAAAATGCAAATTATTTAACGTTGCTAGCTTACTTTATTCGAATAATTATTGACAACGTACCCAAATTGCCATACCAAATTTTTATATTTACTATTCATTAAAATTTTATTGTTTAAATATTAGTTAATCCAGCGCCTTATAAATACGGACGGATAAAACGGATAAAAAGCCGATGGTTTATCATTTATTCGCTATAAGAACGTGATTAACTTTTTGCTGCATAGTCGAATATGATTTTATAATAATCTATCTAAGAGTTCCCTTATCGATGCGCATAATGACAACTTTTTGCATTATGTTTTGCGCGAAATAATTATATCTGACTACACCTCTGCTCGTACACTTGCAATATGACAGTGCCATGCCTTTCAATGGCATCGAACCTCCTCGATTCTTCTGCTTAGCGCGGAAACCTAAGAGAGAAAAAAAAGATGACCAAGGGAAGTGGCGATGGAAGATCTGCTTGCCGTCCACGCAGATTTAAATTTGCTTATTATACCGGGCACGAGCGTCGACGAAGACGGCTGACTTCCGCACGGGTAGGACGGCCAGGGCCGAACCAAGAGACAAGTCCAAGAGAGATAGGAAGATCGGATCTTCCCGGGAAGGGCCTCGAGTGGTCGGTCACGCGAGAAGCGATGCTCCCGCTGGCTTTTTATCGTCGACTCGTGTACCGCAACATCATCGCCGCTTTAATCAAATCTTCGTGGATCTGTTAAACTGCTCGACTGGCCCTTTCTTAGCTTACTATCCCGCCTTCTCCGTTCTGTGCTTGGCCAATGGTAAAATCGCGCACCACTTGGATTCTGCATGTGAAAGCGTTGTATAAATCTAGCGGAAGCGTCGCTAACCGTACTTGAACATCTAATAAATTATTGCTTGAAAAATTTCCTAAAAAGTATCCACTTGAAAATCATTTCGAGGGACTTATTCATCAATGTTGGATCGTCGTTCAACGTAATAATCGCCCATTTTTGCTTTAATACAGTTGTCATTACAGCCTTCATTAGACCTTGTAAAAATATCGAGAGCACTTACTGATCACTATTTAATTAAAACAAACTTAAGTTCGATAAGAATATCGTAATATAAAAATAGCACTCCTTTATATTAACTGATAAAAGATGATTTTGGTTTTTAGTTTACGACCAATATACTTCGTCCTTTTTGTATAATTTATTCAGTCAGACGCCGCCACTGCGAAAAGATTATATACATCCATTCATATAATATAAAGCAATTATTATCGGTAACGTGCCTTCAAAAATATATACGAAGCATTACATAGAACAATAATATTTTTATATACTCTTTTACTTTGTGTTGGTACCGGTAACAAGCTATCGCGTAGGAATATCAGTCAGCTTAATATTATTTATAAAATAAGAATGCGTTTCTAGAAGGACAAGACTCTAGAGAAAAGGAAAGCGCCATGCACGCGACGAATCGCTAATACGCGCAACTGCAAATTGACAATTTTCCAGTAGAATACACACGAGCCCACACTCCTGATCACGAGTAGACGAAAATGTCACTCCACTTCGATGATATTGCGTCGGCCTACATATAGAATATGGCGCCTCCTCCCCTTTCTTGCTCTCGGAATACGTAATACACCACAGTACGTTTTTCATTACGAAAGCCGAGACAAAGACGCAAAAGAAGAAGCAATGAGAGCGTTGGAAGACAAAAAACCGATGGAGAAACAGACGATTCCACTTAGTGGCGCAGGAGGAGGAAAAAACGCGGGTGTAGCGAGAAAGACTGAATGTTAACGTAGCTTTTTATGCATTTATGTTTTTATATTTTGTGCAAGTATGCTCAATTGAAAAAAATGTGAAGCGCTGTAGTAGAGTATTTGAAAATATTCTTATTTTTAACTTTAAACATCTGAATAATCGATAATTTATAAAACTTTAACTATAAGTATCACGACAAGCCAACATTTCAAATATATTACGATACTTAATCAATAATCAATAACTAAAGCTTAAATATATTTTAACAATTTAACTAATAAACTCATTGCTCTATGCATAACAAACTAATAACAAATTTTTTTATTACAAACAAAATTCAAGCAATAGTATTAAAAATCTAATACATTTATTACTGTTTATCTACTGCATATTTAATTCGCTCCACAATGCTACTTTTGTTTCTAATTAATCACTCATTTACAATTACCATGCACATGTAATATTAATCAACTACACAAGCATCGCTTAGTGTGGTACTATTAAAAAAAAAAAAAAAAACTGTTCCTAAATCAAAAGAGTTTCATTTGATTTTTTACAACTTGTAAAATAATTATGACTAACAGTCTTCCTCAATTTATTGTTGCCTTAGAGGACGGAGTTTACATTTTAAAAAGCGTAACTACTAATTGTTAAAGAAAAGTTAAAAAAAAAAAAAGCTAAATTAAGTCGCTACTTGACAATGCATCTTTACCTATTAATAATAAATTTTTTTATTGTTTATATTCTTATAATTGTTTCGTACGAATGAGAACTCATCACTAACACTAAACACATACGCGCGCATACGTGCATACATGCATATACAAAGACTTTGTTATGTCTTTTAAAATCCTTCAAATAAAAATAAACCACTGCGATCGAAACAGACATTGCAAGTTGCTTTATATTTGTTATAAAAGAAAAAAATTTTTTACATCATTAATCAACGAATAAATTTAAATATAATTAGCCGAATTTTTATCAAGCATTTGACATTGCGGCGCAAGAAAGAAAAGTTTATCCACGCCTAAATTTTCGATTTTTTATTTTACACACAGCACGGCGCCGCATGTTTACACTCGCGATCGATAAATATTTGTCTTTTGGTTGCGATAACACGCCCCCGATAAATAACGTTCACCAAGAGGGCTCACATTGGAAAAGCCATCGATCGATAAACTTCTTCTCTTTTCAATCGTATTGTGGGGCCAAGTGTTTTCCTTTTTTTTTTTTTTATTTTTTTTTTTTAATAAAACTAGTAATCACAAAAATGACAATACATGACATGATTTGATTTGTAATTTCGACGCCGAATTTAAGTATTATCATGGATTTTACTAAGTTATTGACAAAGCAAGTATTCGTCATGATAATGAAATATAAGTAATTCCTGAATAATAACCTGTGAATGTTATTTGCAGTTATTTTTATCCTTAAAATTGTCTTTCTTCCGTGAAAAATTTATTTCATTTTATAAAAGTGCTTAAATTAGTTGTCTTTTTAAATAAATAAATAAATAAATAAATATATACATATATACGTTAAGTATTTGTAGTTGATATATATTTATTAATTATATATAGTGATTTATACGTTTATCACTCAACAACAAATAAAGAATAAATTATACAAAATTTCAAAAGGAAACCATGAAATTTAGTGAATACTACATATTTAAAACTAATTTTTTGTAACCATTGCACTTTCAATCGAAACAGTCATAGTGGTTATCGAACCAATAAAATAATTCAATCACACTCACAGTATTATCAATAATAATCTTTTTTACACCTTTTGCGAAAAAAGTATATATATATATATATATATATATATATATAATTTGACTTATCCGATTAGTATAAATACCGTTAATTAAATACCAATGAATGTTTGCTGTGAATTCTAAAATATTAGGAATTCAAATTTATGCAATAACACAAATATTCAAAAAATCACATTGTAGTTAATGAGAAAAAATTTATTATTCAAAAATCTAACACATTATAAAGATTGATAATGAAATACTGATTAGAAATACTAATATATATTTAATTCTGTGCAAACACTGACACACTTAATGTGCTATTTTATGAATAAAACGAAATTTAACCTCTGAAATACTTGTTGGAATTCAATGATTATTTTATCAAAGAATATTATCAGTGAGCATTATCATTGATATTATTATTTTACTTTCAAATGAAGGGACAGGTTATTAGAAAGATTATAAATTAAAATGGTATAAATAAGTAAAATCTCGATGAAATTGATAATTATTGATTTTCAAGTAAATATGATTTATAAAAAAAAAAGTAATTTCTTATCATAAATATATATTTATAATATATTTTTCTAATAATAACGTAATTTTCCAAAACTCCTATCTTAAAATATCTTATTTTCCTTTCAAATCATACTTCTAAAAAATCATTTTATTTTTTGTATTTATTACCAAAGTGCTTTTATTAAATAAAGAATTATGATATATTATATTGAAGATACTGACGTAGTAAGAATAAAAATATATTGATATATAATATTTTACAGAATGATGAATTGTTTAAGCTTTATTAAAAGTTAACAATGGTTTACTTTTCGTGACTTTGAAGATAATTACCCTAGAATAGAACTGCCCATGTACTTTTGTACTACTTTATTAACAAAGTATATTTATTATTCTCTCGAATCTTTTTTAAATTATACACAGCTCATGTATGTCATTGGAAAGCTTATTTTATACTGTACGTTTATAGTTAATCTATAATTTAACTCGGTAAAGCCACGAATAATCAATTTTTTTTTTTTTAATCAACCTATTTGTATTATTAATATGAAGAATGTTATTTAATAATAAAGAAAAACTACTTTTTTTCCAACTATTTTTTCTCAATATATAAAATAAAATGTAAAAGAAATATGTAATATTAGAAGAAAATTTAGAAAATTTTTATCTAATATTTATTATATATAAATTTTAATACATATTAACAATGCCCGACATAATCTAATCATCTTACTGATTTTTTCTTAGTTTACCACATACGTAAATGCAAGAGTTGAGAGTAGCTTCGGCATTCGATCACTCAGTTACCGGGGCGTGTTTCTTTTTTCTAACCCATTTACCTGGCTTTAAGTATAGCTATATAACATAATTTATTAACACAGCTCAGACAGTATACAATAAAAAAAGATGTTGAAAATAATAAAGTTACAAATAGAATTTGCTTAAATAACATGAAAAATTGCCTATAATTTTATAATTTACACGCGCTAAAGCAACCCCGATCAAGTAGACTACTGACATGTGCTGAAATGGCATCATATTATCGACGAACTTATTTCTCTACTAAAGTCTTTCGGATGGCTTTTCTTCGGCCTGCCTCGCCAACTTGCAACAAATTGCTATCTGTCTGACATTAATCAATCGTCAATTGATGCTATCAAAAGTACGAAAAAAAAATTTATCCTTCATTCTTTTTTCATTTTTTGCAGTGGGCAAAGAATTTAGTATTCTCCTCTTTATTAATTCGAATATTCATTGAAATAGAATTCCAATCTCGAAACTTTTCACCAACGTCAACCGAGACCTTCCCTGGAAGATGCTTGGAAAATTTCAACATTTCACAAGTCACTATGAAACTTGGAGCGATGAATGGTACGACTGCGATCGTTGCACATACGAAGAACAAATCAATCAGTGCGTACGCGTCGGCAATTTTTGCACACCTACGCTGTCGACTACAAGCGTTGGCTTATACGACTAGTGCCCCCTGCGCTCTCACTCGATCCTCTATTTCAGTCTACGAATTTTCTTCAACCGTGCAAACCGTCCTCGCAAATCTCATTTGTGTCTGATTTCCAATGCGTTCGTTCCTGTGACTTTACAATATTCAATGAGTGCGTCCCTCTACTGTAAAAACAATTCCAACGATTTAAAACGCACACACTGACAGAGCATACATATTGGACAATACACGTTGAATGTAATCTCGTCCCTTCTGCCCCATCAAAGCTTTTAAAAACATTCGCTTTTATTTCGATCCGTTCGTTATGCACCTAGCAACTCTAAATTTACAATTGCCGATTGTTTTATCTATTTATCAATCGAGCAATATTCATTTAATCGAACGTTTATGTCTACAATGCTTTACACATTAGATAATCAAAATGACCTTAATGTCGTTGCAAAAGAAATGTAAATATTACGTATAAAAAAAGTATTTTTATAAGTTAAAAAGTCGACAAATTACCACGGACTTTAAGATACAATATCTTTATTAATTGATTAATTAGCTTTACGATTCGTTACGATTTAAATAAGCAATGATATTTCTTAATACTTTATAATGTTAGCATGTATAATTAATTATAGAACAATATGAATTATAAAATTAAATCGATAAAAGTGCTTTAAAACCTAAGTAACTAAATTTATCGCCAACGAATGCATACGGGGGTCCGGATGATTCACCGCCATTGCTTCCAAGCAAGAAGAATAGTGTCCAAATTCACAAATGTTGACTATAAATCACTTTCGTCGTATCTCATAACTTAACGTTCTCTTCATTAGAAACCGACATGAAGTGGCGGCTAAAATAAATACCGAGTGATGTCGAGTAGTCAACTCGATTCTCTGAAGCATTTCCATCGACTTCAAATGCAACGAGGTCCATTTTATCCTCCTCGATAAAATGGCAAACGCCGAATGGAAAAAGGAAAGCAAACTCACAAAAGAGTTTTCCTCTATATGATGGTTTTCGCCACAATTGAGAGAGCGTGAGAAAATCTTTTGTGTTTGCCCGCGTGATTGTATGAGAAAGAGAGAGAGAGAGAGGGGGGGAGGGGGGAGAGATCCGGCGGGAGGACATGTACACATATAGGTGAGTGCTTTAAGAACTGGACTCTTTTTTTTATCGTACCAGCATTATTAAATCCGACGAGAACGAGAGTATACAAGTTATGCCGTGAGCAATTATGATGTAAACAGAGTTTCTCTTGCGTATGTGCATAATGCAACGAGCATATTTTTAAGCTAAAGTGTAAATCTAGGTAATTTTAGACAACTAACTTTTAAAAAGGTAAATAGGTAAAATTTTGAATCTAAAAATTATGTTTTTACTTGGAATACCATAAAAATTCAATAATGTCATGTGCTTATTACGTATTACCTATAATATTCGTAATACTTTATAACAGATTAGGTCATTAATTATTCATCTAGAAAATTCTAATATTTACCTAGGCATAAAAATTAATGATTTGCTTAAATAATATATTTTATTATATTGGAATTAAACAAAATTACTACAACTAAATGCTAGTTTAATGATCAATATTTGGCATTATATTTTCTGACATTTAAATAAATCTATGAGTGATTCAATGACAAATGCCTTAATTCTAAAAAATACCCAGCGTAAATACCCAATAATTCTGCTGTTATTAGCATAAAATTTAAATAAAACCTATTGTTATTTGCAATTCATATATATATATATATATATATATATATATATATTTTTCATATAATTCAATGTTCCAAAATCTTATCAGATTAAATACAATACTTTATTATAAACAATTGTAGGCGCAATTATGGGGACTTGTAACATATTGTAGTCGATAGCCGACAAAGAAAGACAACCTCGATACAATATGATATTATGTCCTCACGGTAAAAACAAAAGCGAGACAGTAACCAAATCCGACGGCAGAGAATAATTGAAAGTAAAATTTGAAAGTCAATCTAAGAGTAAATGATCTACGTTGATTCATAGGACGTAAGTTCAATTTTAAATTTTTAAAAATTTTTTGAAACTTATTATATCAAATCGAGTATCTTGTATTGAGATATTAATTATAAATTATTTATTGACAATAATGATAACAATAAAGTATTTTTGATGTATGCAATAATAACATTATCAATAGTTTTATTTCTATATATTAATATTAAAATATTCATGTGCAAAAATTATTCCTAATTTCTAATATTAATAACTACTTGATACACTATTAATAACTTCCATCAACTACTTATACACATATTTTCTATTTTTTTAAATATACATTTTCAAAAGAAATATCCTTTAATCCTTTTACAAAAAATACTTTCTCACTACGAAAGTGAAACTATATTCTTAAAACTTAAACAGTGAATTAATTTATAATCGATGTATATAATATATGGGAAAATATATGTCATTATTATTTTAACAATTGTAATGAAATTATATATCCCTATTTTACGACTCTACATAATATTCATTTTAATAAGAAAAAAAGGTGCATTGAATAAAAATTTTGAAATATATTTTTATATAATTTGTGAAAGAATTAATTCTTAAAAGTATTTGCTAATATCATATATGCGGCTGATAAGCCCCAAAGACTTAATTTATAAAAATGCTGCCTATATACAACTTAATTATTTTTAAATATATATACAAATTTTTGAAGTTTCATAACTCATGTGCTCTCTCTTAATATTCTAATATATGATTTACTATCTTTAAAATGATTCGTTCGCAAGATATTGTTTATGTTTCTGAAGAATGTGATCATTAAAAAAAAACGACGAATGAGCTAAAAAACTAAAAGTTACTTCTAAGTATCTGGATTATAATCAAGTATAAAAATAAATAAGATTTTTTTTATTATTAATTTATAATAATGATAATAATAATTCAAGTGCCTATTATAATGTGAATACAATTTTTGCAAAACATTCTAATATTTTTTTAAACTACACACTAAAAAATTTTAAACTACAAATTTACTGAAAGATCCTAATAATTTGTGTTTCGTATTCTATTAATGCCATTCATATTTCAGTAATCGATGTTTGACTGTTTTATAATGCTTCTTTATTTTATCGTTTAAAGATAAGTTCGCTTTTAGACATAAACAACGACTGAATGAAACTTCATTGAATCAAATTTACTACCGATTTTCAATATGAATGATAAGACGAAATAGTCAAGATTCCAAGGACAGTAATCTATTCGTGACAAAGAACTTTTAAATAAAAATAAGAAGAGAGAATTAAAAAATAATATAGCATATCCAATAAGGATATAACGTAATGTAAATGAGACTAGTATGACCATTACGATGAATATAACATTAAGTGTGCGCAGGTGTATATGTAAGTTGATTAATAATGACGGAAGCCTAGTTTTTTATAATGTCTATATTTGTCTCTAACAGTATGGAAATAAGACACCTTTATGGTGCTGATCGTTATATGTAATCGGTTGAAAATTTTGCCTATTATATATTATTTACAAACACACACACGCGCGCGCGCAGACAGCAGACAGACAGATATATATATATATATATATATATATATACACTAGAAATTTATTAAGTAAGTTTTACTTTTTCAAAACAACTATAATCACTATATTCATTATTAATTTGATAAACAAATTTATTTAAAAAAAAAACAAACTTTTTGATAATTATCATAAAATATTGCTTTGTAAATATTAATTCTTTTAAATTTGTAAATTTTTACAGATTCGTCACTTTCAGTTCTTTTTCTATTTCCATCTCTTTTTGCATCTCATTATTTATACTTCCTCATTAGTGCTACTCTCATGGGTATAATTTCATTTAATAAACTATTTGAAATAATATTAAACATATTTCCTTTCATTGCAAAAAGGACACGTATATAATCGCATTAATCTGTAAATATTGTAAGTTCATTAAATGTTTATTATTTATTTTGGAACATTTTACGTAAATTGCAAAACACTTAGGATAGTCCTAAATTGATTTTGAAAATTTAAAATTGATAGCGAACAATTTAAGATAATAGTTTATTATAGAGAATGTACGAATGGGAATGTTATCCCTCGTATTTAGCAGAAAATTGTAATTGGTCAAATATTATCAAATATTAGTCAAATACTGAAGCTTACAAATCAAATAGGATCGTAAAATATTGTAAATCTCGGGGGTATTTTATTACAAAATGTTTTACTCACCTTGCGGAAGGCAAATAAGTCTTTTTGCAATTTCTGCCGCTCAGCCGTGGGCTGCTGGCCCTTGCCTCTTATGAATTTGAGCATTTTGGCTTTTGTTTCTATTTTATTTTAGTTTTCAAGCCCCAACGTCGCTGCTACTGCTTATCTCACTCGCGTCTTTAGACCTCAAAGCCACTTTTTAAACTTTCGTTTAATTTGCACTTGTCAACTCTAATAGCACTCACTTTTTTATTAACTGTAGTAACAGTAGGATGCTCGTTCACTTTCTTGCTTTGCGTTTTACCTATTTTAGCACCTTTGATGTAACTGAAAAAATAATATCCAAGCTGTTATATTATCCCTAATAATTTTCTAATAAATATTTATATTAATTTATTATTCAATTTCGCGATTGTTTAATGGGTTAGTGAAGACATTCTTGTTACTTAGTAGAAACTAATTTTAATTATAATTTTATTTTAGAGCATAAATTTAAAGGAAGATAGACATACTAAAAAAAACATTATATATACTTCATTATAATATTTGTAACTTATTATGATATTTAATTTTTTTTAATAACTGCATTATTTTCAAGCATGAAATTGAAGAAAATAATTACGTATTAATAAAAAATTAAATATGGTTAATTAATATTCAAGAATATTGACATACTTTTATTTTATATATTATTATTACAGGATGTCTACATATTTATATAGTAATAATTATTAAGTCGGGATTAATAATTATTTGGGTAGCGCGTAAAGATTTCATCTGAAATTACGAACATTTTACTAATTGTAAAAATATTTTCCATAATACACTCATTCGGGAAACATTTTTTTAATTATACATCCAATGCGTGTATCTCTATCATACTCTATCAAATCTATCAATGTTCAATAATAGAATTTTTTTATTTATAATCGACAATATCGAAAATTATATTATGCCTCGTACACATATTATTACAAAATATCTATGAAAATTTTATTATTTAACCAAAAAAAAAAAAAAAAAAAAAAAATTAGATACGTAATATTACGATCAAGATTATCTGCTAAGTACATATTTTCAGACGAAACATTTATATTTATAAATTAATCAATTTTGCTCAATAATCTTTGCGTAATAAAAATTTTAAAAAAATAGTAAATGCAGTTTGAGAGTAAAAAAATGAATATTTAAAAAACTTAATGAAATTAAGGATACGTATACAAGAAGAGAAGTATAAAAGAAGAGAAAGAGCAATAATCAAGACAAAAGAATTTACAGAACAAAAGTACATTCTGGCTATATATTTTGTATATGTCGTCCAAAATCAATCTTTAACATTGACCAATATTATCAAATTTGTAATCAGAAATCATTATTGTTATTTGATTATGATTATTATTGTTGTCGTTGTTTTGTAGTAATAATTGACAACTCGCACTGATAAGCTAACTTTTAATATGACTTATATTATAATTTTCAAATATATCTCCTATCCATACATAAACAAGTGAAAAATATAGAATTCTTAAAGTATAGTATCAAATCATCTATGTCCTTCGAACAAAAATAAAAGAATAACATAGCAGTTATTTTGGCCAATATCATTAAATTAAATTGACAATATTTCGCTTTTTATATTATTGAAAGCTTCGTTTTAGCTAATAATCGTTATTCATTTGATTATTGTAAAGTAAAAAATTATATCAATTTAAAAAAATTAAAAATAAATTACGTACAGTATATTCTATGCAGTATAGTATATATTATATTGTATATTACAATAAAAGCAAGTATTAATAAATAATTCATTATTTATAAAAAAAATTAATTCAATAAGAATAAAATTCACGTGATATGATGATAAGAAGTAATTAATAAGTCAAAGCGGATCTTCCACATTTTCTTGGATACATATCGTGTTAAGTCTCTTCAGACAGAAAAAGAAAAGATCTCGAGGTATACCGATTTTCAGACTCGATCACTGTATATATGTACACACATTATATATCTCTCTCTCTATATATATACACATACTATATATATATATATATATATATATATATATATATATATATATATATATATAAATAGCCCGTTACATCTGGTGTCGAGAAACGCTGCCTCGGAATAGCAGCCGCATCCAATGAAAGAATCTCGGAAAACCAAGGATATTATACTTCTCTCCGCGCAGCGAAGCAGAGAAAAAGAAAAGGATGCTCATAAACAATGTTGTAACAGCTCTATAAAAATTCCTGAGAAGATATGAAGATGCATAGATAATAGAGAAAGAGAGAGATAGAGATAGAGAGATGGAGAGAGAGAGAGAGAGAGAGAGAGAGAGAGAGACAGACAGACAGAGCGGGAGGGAAGTACAAATTCAACAGAAAATATATCAACCGTTCAATTCGCATGTATAAAACTGCACAACTGTACTATCCTCTTAATTTTCCAATTTTACACAAATTGGATATAATTTGACAAAAAAAATATAATTTGCTTAACTAAAGTACAAATAATACTTAACTTAATTAAAAATTATCATCCCAAGTATAAACGAGAATTTATATTATAAAATAATAATCTTTTAACGTCACATTCTATTATTTCTGACCATTAACTATTTAAAAAAATAAAAAAAAATAAAAAAAAAAATTTATCATTTATCAATTGAAAACTCATATTACTTAAAAGAATTAATTTTACTTTAAATTATTCAAAGTCTGTGAATATAAGTTTTATATTAATAATGACAAAATAGTAAAAAAAAAAAAATACATATAAAATCACAAAAGAAGAAACAAATATAATTATGTTTATTTAAGCAATTTATTAAAGTCCAATTTATACAATTTATATATTAAAGTTGAACATGAATTTTTCCTACTTAATGCAATTTATTGAATTCAAACTTTGTTTGAGCATAAAAATAAAACCACTTGCAATCATCGACAATTCTATACGATTTTGAGGTGACAGTAGTTTTATCATTCATTATATAGTAAGTATATTATCATTTATTTAAAATATTAAACTTTTCAATAGATAAATGTTACTTTTATTTCAATATAGTGCATATTCAGAGTATGTAAATTAAGAAAATTAAAAAATCCTATATTGGTTTCTTTGTTTCTTAAGAATTTACGCACATCAATGCCATTTTCTTCGACTTTGTGAAAAATGTACTCTATGATACGTAAAGTTTGAACGCGTAAACTTTCTTACTTTATTACATAATTGACCAATTTTTTAAGCAATTTGTTAACAAACCGTGCATTGCATCTGTTAAGAGCTTAATGGCTCATAAAATATCAAATTTTCGAAAAATATTTGACTGCAGTCGAGAAAAATAAACTTGAAGCGTTAAATTATTATTTTTACGGTAAGATTTGAAAATATCAAATTAATATATTTTTGAAAAACATTTTCTTATCACACTATCCACTCGAATTTTCATCCAATCGCAGTAAAGATATTCAAAGGTAAATTTCATATGATAAATTTAAATCCTTAGCCGAATGCTACATTCGATTCACATTGCTTACGAAACATTGTAAATGTGTACACGTGTTTATCTAGCAAAACTTTGCGTGGAAGAAATAGAGGTTAGAGCACAAAGTTTTCCTTAATCGCATTATTCAGTTATCTCGAATTGCAAACACTTAATTGCAAGAGAACTTTGGCAATCATATTCTAATCCTCTGGATTGATTTTCGAAATCGATTAATCAATATAAATTTTTACACAAATGCCTTGCTCTAAATCGTAAGTGGCTTTCAATCTATTATTTTATTTCATTAGCTTTTCCGTAAACTCATCCCAGGAATGCAAACAAATTAATTGCAAGCGACATTGATAAGCATTAATTGAGAGACTATTATTTCGTTGCATTAGCGACGTATGATCGATTGTTAATTAAATATTTCTGTTTGCCGAAATCCTAGAGCCGTTTATAAATGGAATGAGGTAACAACCAATAGAACTATGAATCAAGTGGCCGCATAAATTAACCTCAAATATAACCTCAAAAAATGAAATCTATCATACAAACAAAAACAAAACAAAAATTTCGAGCATAAAAGCTAAATCTAAAAACGGTATCGCATTGTAGAACAGCGGTATATCAGATTTCGATTTTCACCTGGTCTACTCGCCGCCCAACGCACTCGCGCATCAAACATACACGTACACACGCAACATACTACCACGAATATAGAGGCACGCTTAGGTAGGCTTAGAGGCAGATACAAGCGACAAAGTACATTACGGCCGGCTGCATTTTAATGCAGCGTGTGTACAATGCATTCTCATCTACTTTTGCATACGTTATAAAATATAGATAGAAGGAGAGTGAGAGAGAGAGAGAGAGAGAGAGTGCGTGCGTGTTTGTGTGCGAATAAATAGGGGTTGAGGGCGCAGCCAGTCACTCGTACACGCGATATCGACAAACACTGTAGGATGCAAGAAGATGCATTTTTAGGCTTGTGGACGCGCTCGCGCTCTGTTTCTCTCTCTCTCTCTCTCTCTCTCTCTCTCTCTCTCTCTATTTCTCTCAGCCTCGATGCTTTACTTTTGAAAAAGAGAACCGAAAGGGCCGAAATAATGGATTGACTTTGGGAATATTAAGAGTCACCCCGAGGCCATGACGGGCAAAAAAAAAACATATAACCGAAGGAGTTGGTTACACTCACACTTGGGAAGGCATTAGGAGCAACTAGCGGCAGCTGTGGATCATGTTTTGTGGAGAAGGACAGTTACGCCGCCGGCAACGCCTCGAGGCTGGGCCGTCAGTCCTTTGCCTACAGCACCGTCGCCTTCACTGCCGCCACCACTAATAGCAACAGCAGCAACAGCAGCAGCACCTCCTAGAGCTCGCTTTCCTTCCGCTTCACACTCTCGGCTCGGTGCACCGTAAACGCATATCACTGGCAAGCGCGCGCGTGCACATACCCGCGTCCCTCCACGTCTCTCGGGTTTTAAATTTGTTTGCCAGACGCGTGACGGGGACGACGCCGACGACGACGACGACGACGACGACGACGACGACGACGACGACGACGACGACGACGACGACGACGACGACGACGACGACGACGACGACGACGACGACGACGACGACGACGACGACGACGACGACGACGACGACGACGACGACGACGACGACGACGACGACGACGACGACGACGACGACGACGACGACGACGACGACGACGACGACGACGACGACGACGACGACGACGACGACGACGACGACGACGACGACGACGACGACGACGACGACGACGACGACGACGACGACGACGACGACGACGACGACGACGACGACGACGACGACGACGACGACGACGACGACGACGACGACGACGACGACGACGACGACGACGACGACGACGACGACGACGACGACGACGACGACGACGACGACGACGACGACGACGACGACGACGACGACGACGACGACGACGACGACGACGACGACGACGACGACGACGACGACGACGACGACGACGACGACGACGACGACGACGACGACGACGACGACGACGACGACGACGACGACGACGACGACGACGACGACGACGACGGCGGCGACGACGACGACGGCAGCGACGGGATTCCGATCGCAAAAATACACTCACTCCGTGACTGCACTACGGCAACTACTGGTAGTCGTGGGCACCGAGTGCTGCGCGCAACCAACACACTCACGCATTCTGACGGGTCGACTGACTGAGCAGTTAGCTAGAGGGTTGGGTGAAGTGAAGGGAGGGGGCTCGGAGACCGATAGAAAGAGTAAGAAAGCGGTAGCGAGCGTATGGAGAGGGGCTGTCTCGCTCTCGTCGAGACTCTGCCGTCGTCTTCGTAGCGTGACTGGCGCGGCTTTAGGCCGACTTCGAAATTTTCAAAGTGCCTGAACTCTGTAGTGGTGAACTAAGCTCATCGCCTACGATACCAGAGGTCGTCGTGGCCGGTCAGTGTGAGTCAGATGTAGCGGATGTTGGACCCGTTTAAGGCATGCGCAGCGGAAGTCTAAGTTTATTAATTCTTAGGAATGCGCCAAATTTCAATACGATATACCAAAAGGTTTTCAAATAAATGCCAAAATTAACGATAAAACACTTCCCGGAGCTATATTACAAAATGGCTCTTTTTTTTTTAAATCGGGAATGTTTCATTTTAAATAACATTACTCATTTAAATATGATACTTGTATTGAGCCGACAATTTAAAAATGTAAATTTTCTGATAATAGTGCAAAAAAATATTATATGAATATTATGTATAAATATATCAATCGGTTACATCTATCCACTTGCAATATTTTTCATTTATTTTTTAAAGTTATTAGAATTTTGATTTATAATGGCATTTGTCTACATCACAACTTTGCGTAATCGTCATAATATCAAAGAAAAAAGAAAAGAAATTTTTCCAAGTGTCATTTTTACATACTTATTTCTTTAAACGCCATGTATTATCAATAAGTAACTTTATCCCTATGTTCTCTCTCCCTCTCTCTCTCTTTCTCTCTCTTACGCACTTTTTCTCAATAATAATACAAATGCGTGCCCATGCAGAGAAATAAAGAGCGGGAGAGAGAGAGAGAGAGAGAGAGACAAAGAGAGAGGGAGAGAGAGAAAGTTTGGATTTCGTACTGAGCAAGTCATTGCGAGCCAATAAACTTAAATCTCTTCTGCGCATGCTTCATCGAAAAGGTGCACTATCTACTTGACATGTATGAATGACTTAAGCAGAACATTAACTTATCATCAGTGGCGCCACCATCGTCTGCATCTGCCAGATCGATGGCTCGGAACTTTTTGTAAATGTACTGACTGTAGATATCGCTGGTAGTAAAGATCTCGCGTCTCTTAGCACTTACATTGATCAACTTAAATACGAAATGGAAGTTTTAATCCGATAGCATTGCGGTTCGGTCAATCGAAATTTGCACGTCATTATCATTATTAAATTTCATACAATTTGTTCATCCAATATCATTGTATACTGAAATTTTACTTCTTGAACTGCAAGGATTTATAATAATTAAAATAAACGCCAATGGTTCTCTACTTTATACTGTTAATAAATGCGCAAAAGCTTATTAAGCGGCACTAAATTTTAACAACTGCAATTAATTTATTAAAGTTTTCTAATGAGGTTCCGTATAATTGAATAAGTCAACCCTTAAAATTAACAAATGATAACAAATGATTTACCATTTTTTATTCATGTAAAGTAGACGTACAGTCTATTTCCTCGTTGGTTAATTGATTAAAAAAAAAAAAAATCTCTCGGCTACATTGCAAAAAATTCTATTAAACTTTCGATTTTATTACTTTAAATTATTAATCTTACTACGTGCTCCTCTGTAATATATTTTCAATGCTCAACTAAACGTGAGTGATATATGCATGCCATAAAACAAATCAATAAATTAAATAAATAATTTAGTTTTAAAAAAGCGTTTATAAAAACGATAAAAAACAATTTGAGCAAAAATTATTAAATAAATATCAATATGTATAAATCAACAGGTGGCTTAAAAATTTCTTCCCATCCTAGTGCACAAATTCAATCTGTTTATGCGTTTTTCAGATGGCAAAGCCAGACGAACAATGACCTCGCTTCATTGTTACCAACACCTCCATGAAAAATCAATTATATATTACATTTTCCTGCTGTGTCGCACGCTTCGTGTTTACTATCTCACCTTTTTATTTCTTATCATTACAATTTTAACGATTAAAATTTGATTTTAACACGTAACATGATTTAGCCGACGTATAAAAATAATAAAATTTAATTGCAAATAAATTTTTGATAATTTCATTGAAAATGACCCATCGAGTATTAGAAAATTAAGCTTATAATAATATGAAAGGAATATAATTGTATGCATTAACTTATTAATGAAACAAACAACTTTATTTTCTGCAACATGCAATATACAGTGTTTAAAAAATTGATGCATTGTCTTTTCTAGGTGTGTATTGTATCTCTCAAATAATTGACATTGAAATAAGATTATCTTTAACCACACATACAATTACTTCTTAGATAATTCAAATTCCTCGTTAGAGCTCAATTCTTCCAGTTGACTGAAAAAATGTTTCTGTACTAAATACATATTGAACAAAGATTAGATGAAAGCGTCGGATGATATATTATTTGTTGAAAATAGCCATTGTTAACCCATTTATATCCATAAATATATTAAGTATTGAAAAAAAAATAAAATAATTTTGTCTGTTATAATTCTTCATTATTAAGATTTATATTAAATTTATATACTTAAATTTTTTAACATGATACAGCTAAAATATTAATGACAGCATTCTTATATTATATGGGAACAACAGAGCTAAAGGAATCTACTCACACATTTATGTTTAAGTATGATGCAACAAATACCCTCAGAATTTTGTTTATATTTTCAATCGTAGAGATGCTTAAAGCATCTCTGTTATCCTCAGCTGAGTGCCAAATGTCTGGAAATGGATATGGAATCAAATGCAAAACTGAAACATCTAAAACAAAAAATTAGTATGATTTAATTAATTAATATATATATATATATATATATATATATATATATATATATATATATAAACTTTTATTTTTAATTATTAATTTATTGTGTAATTAAACATGTTTATGGTTTTTAATTATTTTTATGGTTTCACACAACTTAATGTAATACAAAATTATGTGAAAGATAATTAAAAATGAATTTTGTAAATTCAAGTACTTTACAGTATATATATATATATATATATATATACAATATAGAATAAAAAATATATAATATTTACATTAAACGTATTTTCAAAAATACATACTTTTTTCTAAAAATGGAATGTGATCATCTTGTATATCAGGATGAATTGTATAATTTTGAAAATATTTGCGATTTGGATTTTTATAATCATAATTTTCAAAATGGCTTGCTTTAGCCAATCTCTCTTCTGTACTTGACAACAGTGCAAACCATCTTGCAGTATTTTTAAAATAATTGTAAAATATTGGATTGGGTGCACCAATTAAATCCAAAAGTACAAATAAATCCTAAAAGATTAATATAAAGTCTAACATAAAGATTGAAGAAGAATAAAGTTTTAAAATAAATTAAATCCTTTACAATTTTATCCAAGTCTGATATGCTTTCACCTGCATAAGTTTCTGTGTTTTTTTTCCATTTATTTGCTAAATGTCTAGCTCCATACAAAGAATCTGTGGCACTCCATGATTTAAATGCTTCCTCGCCATCCAAAAATAAAAGCATTAAACTTAAATCGGCCTGTAAAATCATAAGTTTTAATTATTAACGTGTTAGTTTATTAAGAGTAATTGTAAATAGTAAGAAGTTACACTTTTTTTCCTTGCATAGTGATAATAATTTGATATCGATCAAATTTTCCTCAACTTAAAGCATATTATTTATAAATTTGTATTGTGAGCATCTTAATTACATTAACGTGTAATATATCCTATTATTAAAACGCAATAAATGCAATAAATAATCAATACTAAAGTTTATAAAATATGTAAATCACAAAATTATAAATTACTTTATAAGAAAAAAACTAAGTGGCTGAAACAAAATTTGAATTTTCAATCTTTTTGAGTTTCATAGTTAACTATATATTTTACATTTAATTTTTATAGATTAAGACTGTTTGTCCTACTCGCTACATCATTAATAAACATCATGGATACTTACATTTTTTATAGTGTTTAATTGATTTTGCATAACCTTGGCTAAATTGATAAGCTGCGTACAAGGTACTGCACTATCAGTAGCACCAACAAACTTGAACTTCTTTTCATATTTTGAATCATAATGACAAGCTAATACTAAGAATCTCTTAGCTTTAGGATTAAATCTGGCAATGATGTTTTCAAATTTAAGTTTTCCAAATACCGGTGTACGATCCTCAAAAATATCAGATTCAACGCTCCAATTAAGGCTTTTTAAAGTAGATTTAATATACTATATAAATAAATATTATTATACGTTTCACTGTAATTCATTAAATTTAATTTAAATAACAAAAATGATATTATACTTTTTTAACTTTCAGATGGCCTGGTGTTCCAACAACTCGAACAATACATATGTTCTTTAGTACATTATTAATATGATGAATATTTGTTAAATATGCTAATGCATTTATGTCACTTCTGGTCATGTGGCTTGCTTTGTGAAGTAACTAGAAGATTAAATAATTATTAATCATAATGTTTAAATGACAGTAGAAATTATATGTAATAAGTAAAAAATAATTTGGAATACATTATACGTATACATATATATATATATATCACAATGTATATGCAAAATATTAAAAAATGTTGTTTGTGTATCATGTATGTGTGTTATGTTATTGAGAAAAAAAAATAGTTAATGAAATTAACAACTTGGGAATAAATTTATTGCATTGCACTGTAAAAAATATATGAAATAATTACTATTAAAAGTAGAACGAACATATCAAATTGGTATTTCAATTTGCAATTTGAATTTGGCACATAATTTGTTAAATTTCACATTCATTAATTATAATATTTATACCGATTCTAATCAATCAACGATTTATTCGATGTATAATCATAGTTTCAAGAAAAACTAAATAAACAATTCGCTTTTTTCTGCATTATTTAATATCAATATTAATTAAATATAAAAACGAAAATTTTAGCGTACAATTGGAGAAATTAAATATATTTATTATTATATTTAATATATATATATATATATATATATATATATATATATATATGCATTGTGCATATTCGAATGATTTGTATACATCAATAAATTAAAAGGCTATAAAATGTCATTCGTAATTTAATCGTTTTATTTGATTACCCGTAATTGTTAAGTTGTAATGTTATATTTAATGCTTATTAAATTTTTTTTTATAATATTACTATTAAAGAAAATAGATTTTTAATTCTTAGTGGCTTTTGCATAGAAACTAAATATAATATTATTAAAAAATAATTCGAAAAATTTTTATCGAAATTTTATTTATTAATTGTTATTATTATTTTTAAATTGAATACTATCATTCGTTCCTTATTTAATCAATATTGGAATATAAAATTATAGTAAAGCGAAATGATAAATATCATGATGAAAAACAGTTCTGAATAAAGTATATGACAAACAATAATATTGAAAAAACCTTCGTTGTAATTATCTATCAACTTAAATGTCAATATCTTGTATGAAATATAAATAATCTACCCTGCAAATTAATTAGAATAACATACTGAAATATAATGAAATCGAATGGTGTAATAAAAAATACTTACTTTAACATTTTTTAATTTTATAGGTAATTATACACAGTTTAAAACATTTATAATTAAAACTTTATAATCCAAAAATTTTACAATCAAAATAAGTTTAAAACTGATTGGACTATATAAATTTATGTTAATATACCTAAATACGTAAGTTAAAAAATGAATAGTTTTCTTACGAATAGTTATGATACTAATGATGCTAAGAATCAAAATAGAATTGCGAAATTGTTTTAACATTTCATAAATTAAATAACCTTAGAGGCGAAATTAAAGAAATAAATATAATAGTTGTAACTATTGTTGTTTTGATTATAATTATCATTAGTAGCGGTAGTAGTGGTGGTAATAGCAGTAGCAGGAGTAGTTACTACTGCTATTGTAGTATTAGAGGTAGTTGCTATTGTTATTGTTGCAGTAGTAGCAGCACTGGTTGCTACTGTTATTCTTGAAGTAGTAGTAATAGTAGTAGTAGTAGTAGTAGTAGTAGTAGTAGTAGTAGTGGTGGTGGTGGTGGTAGATTAGTGGTAGTAGTAGTGGTAGTAGTAGTGGTAGTAGTAGTGGTAGTAGTAGTTTTTGTTATTATTATCGTTATAGTAGTAGTTGTTGTTATTGCAGTAGTGGTAATGGTAGCTGTTGTTATTGTCGTACTTGTAGTTGTAGTGTTTGTTATTGTAGTAGATGGAGTAGTAGTAGTAGCAGTAGCGGTGGTGGTAGTGGTGGTGGTAGTGGTAGTAATTGTTATTGTAGTAGATGTAGTAGTAGTGGTGATAGTGGTTGCTATTGTAGCAGTGGTTGTGGTAATGGTTGTTATTGTAGCAGTGGTTGTGGTAATGGTTGTTATTGTAGTAGTAGTAGTAGAAGTAGTAGTAGTAGTAGTTGTTGTTGTTGTTATTGCAATAGCAATAGTAAAAATAGTAGAGTATAAAGCATCCTTAGTAGCATTAGTTGTTCTTGTAGTGTTAGCGGTAGTGGATGTGACAGTGATTGGGCTGTCGTTGCGACAGTGGTAGCGATAGTGGCAGTGATGGTGATAGTGGTAGCGGTAGTGGTAGTGGTAGTGGTAGTGGTAGTGGTAGTGGTAGTGGTAGTGGTAGTGGTAGTGGTATAATATTACAACATTAATACAACAAGGACCCTTTCAAGGATAATAATGACGATGACATTAAGGTAAAATAGTAGGTAGGAATGTTGGTGGACGATCATCGCTCATCATCGAAACAATACAAGACGAATGAGTAACTTATCGATAGAAATAGAATAAATCATGTAAATCTCATAAAATGATCATTGAAAGTATCGAGAGCGGCATAAGCGACGGTCTAATACAGCACTCAACAGGTACACAAACAAAATAATACACCATACAGTGGATGTGGGTGAGAAAGTCATCGAACCACGTCAATCTGACGTTACCTTGGCATTCTTGAAGGGCATGCGGTAGGTGTTGTATTTAGCAAAAGTCTGGAAAAAGCTTGCGATGATAATGAGGAGGAATATCACCGCGCTCCTTTGTATGTTGGGTAACATCGTCGTAGGTATGTCTCCTGATACCAACTGACGACGTAGACTAATGAACCAATGCCGTGGCCAACGCCGATTGCAAACTAACGCCAACGAAAGGAGACGAGACGGAGGAGAAGCAGCAAAGCAGCGGCGGCAACAGCGGCGGCAACGACAGCGACGGCAGCGTTGGTAGCGGCTGCAAAGACGGCAGGATGTCTTCCTCGAGCGAATGCCAACGAATTTTACGACATAACGACTGCTTTTTTTGGTTCCTCGCCTTCATATCTTTTATGGTAGTTGCGGTGAAATTCGACGCTATTCTCTCGATTTACACCGATGATAAGTTAGACGGATGCACGTGCATGTCGAATCCTTGATCGTACACGCAACCAAAACATATATTGGCAAAATGCTGTTTCAATTACTCGACTAAAGTTGAGGTTAGGTGTTTATACTAAAGGGAAAATTGCGCGAACGTGAAAGAGGGGAGGGAGAATAAGAGACTGTCGGTATTTGAATTTGACATGCGCATTTGCTCTCGCCTCAAGATTGCTATGATATCGCACGTTCTTTTACATTGTAATCTTGACTCGTAAATTTATAAATAATCACCGAATTAACATTTTAATGAATTTATTCGCATGGTACTAATATCGACTATAGTGTTAATACTTTTTATAATTGTACATGTAAAAATTAAAAATCAGTCTGTTGATGATACAAGGATTAATAATTACCCTTATTTATTATTATTTTTCTCAAATTACTATTTTTATTATTGTTAATGCAATGATGTAATAATGCTTTATATTATTGTTATTTGTGAAGCATAATAAGCTTTACTGTAAAATAAAAAGACTTCGATTGAAAAGTTATTATGTAACTTAGTATTAATATTATAGATTATGTGTTTTATCTGTGAGATAATATAATATGTAAATTTAATTTGATTATCACAATACTGTATTGCAAAGTTCGATTACTATATTTGTTTATGTACATAAATTTAGACTTTTTATATACATATTAGAACTAGAAAGTTACATTTTTTTATCAGTAAATATCTGATATTTCATCACTTCTATTGAATAAAAAACTAAAATATGTTCAATTTGATTTCAACCATAAACTTTAGTATTAATTAATAATATTCAGTACGCAGCAAACTAATACATCAAATATTTTAAATTTACATGAAACATAAATAACATTATAAATTATTACTAATTCTGAATTTTTTAATACATGTAAAAAGAAAGTAAAAGACTAGTTTTATCAATACGTACAAAACTAAGTAAAGAGCGCTAAAAATTAATTTGTCTTGAATCTATTGGAAAAACTGTGATAATTAAAGAGATTATCCCCATTAGCCCATACTGAAAAATATAAATTTCCAAAATAAGTTGAATTAAAGACATTTAATATTTAACTCTGATGTTTATCTTGCACGTTATGATTCAAATATTACGTAGCAATATAAACTAATATGCATTTACTGAATAGTAACGTACTTTTAATAGAGTATTATTTATTAATAAATACTGTTTCACAATTACGTGGTAGCAAATATTAAAGCATTATAATTGTATTGATAGATCCATTGTTTCGTTGTTATCGAAATTCTTCATCTAAGCCAAGGTTTATTATAAACGTAGTAACTAGTTTGTTCATTTGGATCTGCTACTGAAATGTCCATCTTTTAAAGTATTGCATGCAATACGTGCATGCACACCAGTCAAAGATGTATATATATATATATATATATATATATATATATATATATATATCCCACTGTAAACGTATTATTACTTCTTTAAAATAGGTATAGAAATTAGATATGCATGTTAGATAATGAAATGTCTTATGAATAAATATAAAAATAAAATACAATACATCGCAACGTTAATTTTTCTTCTTCTACTTAAGTTTGAGAAATATATCGAAGGAACGATAATAAACTAAGGATTCTAAAACATTCATATAAAAATCTGATCACATTCTTTAGTGAAACAGATATAAAGAAGGAAAATTTTCCATTCCGTTAATCTTTATCTCATTACATATTCTCTTACTTTTGAATACTTACTATGATATTTCTGCAAACGTATTTCATATTTCATAAATGTATTTGCGTGTATATATATATTTTTTTTCTTTTTCTGGCGACAATTAATAGCATAATATAGTAGTTATAAAATTATTAAGTTATAAAAATTAAGTTAAAATAACGTGTTTGTTAATACCAATGTGCGTGAATACCATAGTTATAATTTTGATACAATCATTGCAAAACAAATAATTAAAATTTTGTCTTTGTATAAGTAGTACTATTAAAATATTAACTACGACGAAAGTAAGTATAGTTCGAAACAGTAAATTATTATTAGTAGAAAATGGTTAATAAGTGACGGATTCTTCAATAAAATTAATTAAATTTAAGTAACATTTAATGATCTAGGCGATAAAGGCATATAATAAATTGTTGCCATTCAATCTTGTATTTTCTGTTTCATTAATGAAATTTTAATAATTACCTTCTACAGTATTACCCCTTGTTAAATACATATTCATATACTATTTTTTTATTTATATGATCAACTGAATGTGAATACAGATATACAAGTTATTAAAAAGTATATGCATATTTTGAAAATTTTTAAGTAAAACGAATAAAAAATATGGAAGATAATTATTCTATCGCAATCAATAACTTACGATGATTTAAAATAATGGTAGTTAAAGTTATATAAACACAATTATAAAGATATTTATAAGTTGTTTTAATGCAATAATTTTAAATTTTAAATCGAACCCCGATATTATTATTAAAAGTTCAATGACACTAATCTCAATTCATAAAGTATTCAAGTATCAATCATTTTTTAATAATCAAATACATTTATGATCTTCGATATTTTTTTATTCATGTTAGATTTGTAAGCTAAAGAGTATATACAGATTTACAAATAAAAATATGTGATATATGAATGAGATATAAAATAAATGCGTAAAACGAATTTTATTATTATCGATATTAATAATTTTCAATTTATTTTAAGTCCAGAATTAAATTTTGTTTGAATCCGTTTAATACCGTTTAAACATTTCTAATTTCATTAATAATAACTATTTTAAAGAATCGCTTAAAATTTCTATATACATCGTTTAAATAACAATCAAACCAAATTAAGAGATCGAATCTATTTTCACCATTCTTATTTCATTCTTACATGAAGACTAATATATTTTTCCAAACTTGTTATTAAATTTTTATGAAAATTACGAAGCGCAACATTTTTGTTTTTTTTTTTTTTTTAAATATGCGCAAAATAATAATTGCAAATTGTATTAGTAATAAACTAATTTTTGTAATAATAAATATAATAATATAAAATATATCAAACCTTACAATTTTCATTATTGCGTTATTTTTTAATTTTTAATAAATAGCTATTCGTAAGGTTATACATATACAAAAAGTTAAAAGATATAATATTTGTATGGATCTAATCAACGTGACTAAATATTTTTTTTTCCTAGCACAATCAAGTCGTAATCTTCAATAAGTCGTGTAAATTATGAGTTTGCTTGATTCCGAAGTTTATCTTTTGTAAAAATACACTAAGGGTATTCAGAGGAAATACAACATCTTTCCTAGTTTATTACAATAATACAAATGCTTCATTAAATGTAAAATGTTTTAAAACGACAAATTCCAAAATTAAAAACGACAATCTGTCTTTTTGACTCATGGATTGATTATTGTAGAAATGTACATGTTCTGCAGTTAATGTAAAATGATTTTGAAATTTGCATTGAAAATTTTAGTGATATAATTACTTGCAGTTTGTTATAAAACATATTAATTCCATATACAATTGACTGAAATCGTTCATTAAATACTTCAACGGTACGTGATAAATTATTTTTAAAATATAGAAACTTTATAATTCTGTATGTTTCTGCTGTTATCCAGAATTCTAAAATTATGTTAAAATTATAAATAAAGTGTTGAAATAAAACTTGTCTTAAAATGCGAAACTCTCGTGAAGCTGGAATAACACATTAATTTTAATGTTGACAGACACGTGATATATAAAAGCAATTCTTTCTGAAGTATCCGTAACGAATGCTTAATTCAATAGGTATATTAATCAATTTCTTGGTAATGCTTGATTAAAAAAATATTCAAAAATGTATTAAATAATTTTAGAATTATTTTGTACGTTTATGAGGAAAAGGTAGATAAGTTTGAAGAAAAAAAAAAGCAAATCATTTAACGTCGGTTTTAGTTTAGAATCGTATTTACAATAGATATATTTAACTCATTATTTAATTATTACGTATGCAAAAGTACCAGACTACTAAAACTGTCTGATTAATTTTAATGATTGTACACATATTGCTTGTTATAAATATTTGTCTGCTGCATTGAGAATTAATTAGAAGTGTAAGCAATTGAATATTTCTGATTACAGTTTAAAAAGTTTAATTAAAGCTAATAAATGTATTATTTATGGTACATTAATTATACTAACAAATATATTTTTTACAATAATTGATTATGTATCAGTTTAATCATACCTTACGATAGCAAAACTGTACGCAAGGCATTGATCAAATCAATTAAATGTTCGCTGTAGGCACTAAATATTAGCAACAATGGAAATGTTTATAGATTTTATTTAAGATAAATCGAATACACATATTAATTATTTATGAAAAGCAATTTAACGGATGGTTTAAAATATAATATATCGCTACTGACTAATTGCAATTATCAAATAAAGAAAATCAGAACTTAATTGAAAAAACATTTTTTTATATTTAAACTCTACTCTCAATTTACTTATCTGAAATAATATTTTTTCAGATATATTATAATCACGTTATTCTCTATTTGTTGTGCAAATATTATTTTAAGCGCTTTTTTTAGTAGTTTTATTAAATTTATTATTTAACGAGTTTAAGTAACAGCAATTTTAATGCTTATAATATTAATAAATTGATATGACATTATACAGTTTCGGTATTCCTAATTATATTAACGAAAACCTCATCATGAATTAAAAATATTAATTTAGATTACTTTCATTATATATATTATTTTATACGTATTTATATTATATTAGATTTAATAAAATACAAGAGAATAAGAATTATAGTCATATTTACTTTGATAATCTATCATAAACAATATCAAGCGATCTATATGATTAATACCTGATTTTACTTTTTCTATACATTTTTATATATACATATGTCAAAAGCAGTATACTTACTTATAATTAATTATGTAAAAATTATAATTTTACTTAAATTATTATAAATAATTATCTAATGATATAAGCATAATGTAAATAAATATCGTCATAACGTTTGATAGTTATAAAAGTAAGATAACTATTAATTTAATTTTAAAACTTTTGCTAAGAACTTACCTTTAGTCAATCTTTCAATGGAATTCAGTCAATGAAATTGCACTTTCAATATACTCGTACTTATCGATCTTTTTTTAATTTAAAAAATTTATTTACTACAACAGATTGTTATATTATACTAAAAATATTTCTGCATTATGCAAGTGCCTTAAATGATTATATTACTATTAATCTCTAACTTATAATAATAGCAAATGTTTTCTTGTTATTTAATACGAATTTTTATATTGTATTTTTTTTTTTTTTTTTTTTCATTCTTTTACATAAACTAATGTGATGATTAATTAAAATAATGATCATTATACAAATATGCAAAACTACCACCACCATATTCGACTGACCAACATCTTCACGTAATAATATTTATGCTTCTATGTTATAACTTACTACACAAGTTAAAAGTAACTGTCATCGAATAAAAAAAAAGTTTAAAATAGATGTATTACAATGCGCGAACGGGCCCACACACACATAGCAGGTGACTAGGCGGGCAGTTATTTTAATCATAAAAGTCATTTCCATTTCAATATTAAAATAGATTTTATTATATGAAAATTATGTTTTAAAGCTGTATAGTAAAGCTGTGAAATTGATATAATTTTGAATATTTTAATTGTAATTATAAAATAAATTAAATTGTCAATTAAAATAAATTTAAAAAAATGCTTTTTGAAAAAGTAAATTATTTTCATTATTTATTTTATATTTTATATTATGTTTTAAACTTTAATTACATTTATATCAAAATAAATATAAATAATATGTCGATTTTAATAAAATTTTATTATTATAACTTTATATTTATTATATAAATAAATATATAATATCAGTTAGTAAGTATAATTAGTGAGAGAATCATGATTTTATATGAGCAATTTTTACCAATTATCTATTGTTGAAGAATTGGCATGTAATGTATTACTAATTGAAAAGTTAGTGAAGTAATTGATAATTAGAATCGATTATAAAGTTTATACTATGGTAATTTTATAATTTTTATTTAATCTCTAATTTGTAATTTTATAATTGGTACGACTATAATTTATTTCCTTAATAATAATTTACTAAATAAATATAATTTTTTTTCTATTTTATTTTATTATTTTTTTTTATTTATATCGACAGTGTTCTATAAATACATAAATAAGAGGTAAAGTGAAAAATATTTCTTTGTGTAGTATATACGTATATATATTTATTAAAAAATTTTAAATTCATTAGATTTCTAAATTGACAAAAAAAGTGACGATGCGAACGAAGACATAATTTAATTTGTTCGATGATGATACAAACCAACAAATTATTAAATACAACATTTTTATACAAGACATTGTATGAAATATTGTTAAAATTCTTTTTAAACGTTCACAAGTATATATCCTTCGATTATATTCGCATCGAAAAAAGGAGAAAAGGTACTGTTAACTCTAGATCCTTTTTATATTTCCAAAACTTCTTTATAATTTTACAATTAGTTTGGAAAATCATAAACTGGCGGAGAAAAATACATATAATTAATGAAACATACGGTAACGTCGTCAACATTGTTTACTTTTTAACACTTCTACGAAATTGAATTGTCAAAAAAATAGTTATAAACAATAATATGCAAACTAACACTGAACAAAAAATAAATCAAATTTTATTATATTTTGTCTTCCATGAAAACGATGTTAGGCATCATTTATTGTTAATAATAACATGACGAAACCGCAAACGTGTTTCCATTCTAATTATATTTGTTATTTGTTAACATGAATTAATAATTAATGAGCGCGTATTTATTGTATATCTTTATTTGATTAACGGTCAATAGACGCCCAGTTTTATTTTATTATCACTCGTTAAAATATTAAAGACATGTACTTTTTTTTAATTTTATAGAATTACGCATGCATATATATATATATATATATATATATGTTCGTATGTTTTAATTTTCTGGTCATGAAGAAAATATTAATTTATGTTGTACGACGTGAAAAATTATAAAAAAGAAAGAAAATATATATTTTTCATTTTTTTACATGTGTGTACGTGAGGATAAGCATGTAAATACGAGATTATCTTAACATTATACACTTTCTGAAATGTGAATCTGATGCTGTTTACTCATCGTATTTATTACAAAAAATTTCAATTATTTCAAAGTTTTCCACTTTACAATTAGATTTACATTTGATTTAGAAACTTTTTCATGTATTGTATATAACATGTGCTATAATTATCGTATTAAGTACAAAATTGTTATTTGAACGAAATTTTGAATAACAATATATAATGAATGTAATTAAAAAGTTTGAATATAATGAAAAAACGTAGTTAATCTCTCGTTGAATTGATACCCTATTATTCTTAAGAAAGTCTGATCAAACAATTTCAAATTTGCTTCATCCTTAACTTATACTAGCACGACGTTTGATTTCAAAATCTCTATAAAAGCATTAATTCATACAGCAGTCGACGTTCCTCGTTGTATATTCATATTATAATCTTCATAAGCACTAGTCTCATGAATAATTTTTTCTTCTTCTAAGTCATACATATTAAAAAATAATAATAATAATAATAATAATAATAATAATAATAATAATAATAATTATACAAAAAAAAAATCATTGTATATTATAAGAATCGTATAGAAACAATTATATATGTATATTTTACACAGTCGTTATAATTAATCGATTAAGTAACGCAAATTTCATGAGTGGCTTATATATATTATGTATTCGATAAATAATCAATCGACATCAAATCGAAACGATATACATCTTATGAATTGTATCCCGTTTAATGATAGTTAGAAAAGAATTATGACAACGAATACTTATGCAATTCATTTGACTGTCGATCGATTACAAAACCTGTAAAACGCTCACAATAGCAATATACCGATATTATAATTTATAATATCAAAACGAACGATAATATCGATGTAGTTGTGATGACCGAAATCAACGATACAGCCAACCATATCGGTTATGTCGATTGTAATACTATATACACGCGCAGACAAACACATATTTATCCCATGCAAGCAAACACTCACGCATACCTACATATAGTATCGGTATATCGATATAATCGATGAGAAATTCAAATACAACAAATATAGAACAGCTTAAACGATTACAGTACATTTGGTCCTTGCGTACGTAGGATCTATGCGAATTGTTATCGACTGGCGATGCACTTGTTTTTGTTTATTTTTTTCTTTACTTCACGGGCCTCGCAAGAACAGAAGAGAGACCGCAACAACAGCAGCAGCAGCAGAAGACAATGTATGACGGCACTCCTTGTCATCTCTCCTGGATCACTAATAGACGAGGATTCGGTGTTTCTGCTTCTTGAATCGCCGGTCCTCCGCTCGACTCAATAGTTGTAGGGACCGTAGCCCTGAGAGCTGTGATAATAAGGTCCAGGATATGCGGCTGGTGCCGGGTAACCGGTTGCGTAAGCGTATTGATGTTTTTGCGGGTACACTGTGACATGGAATTCATATATTTAGTATACTTGCAAGTCTTAGCCTTTATTTACAACGCTTAATATTAACCGAAATTTTTATACTATTTTTACGAATGTTTTAGGCCTTTGGTATGCCGATGCATTAATTTAGCGAACGGATTAAAGATAATTTACTTTAATTAATATATCCGTTGGTATGTGGATTATATCGAATTTCATTTATACTTCGTGCCCTCGTTGGTGATTTCACAAACATTTTGTAATACTTAAATACTTGAATACTTAAGATCAGTTGAACAAAATAAGAACAATACTTTATAAGAAGTAGTTTTACAAAAAAAGAAAAAACATTTCACGATTTCATTCTGAACGATTTAAAGTCAACTATTTGACATTGCCATATCTCATGCAAATAAATCATATTTTACTCAATATGACCGAAGTATTTGATTTCTTGAATTTAATATTTTAAAACTAATACATCGCTATTGACAAAGTTTATCCACCTTTTTTAATTGCTAAGAAATACCGACGTATAAGTACGATACTATTAATTAAAATCCAATTTTCACTTTCAATTTATCTTGTAATTATAAATTGATATATATATATATATATATATATATATTGGTATATAAATTAAATTCGAAAATCATATTTCGTTAAAATTTTTAAATAGTAAATATATAATTTTCAAAAAAAAAATTCTTTATATATAGATATGAAAAAAAAAATTTAAATAAAATATACATTCATTTAATTAAATAGTGTCCAAGTTTTTTATAAAAGTTTAATTTTACAAGATTATGATTGAAATTATGACCAAGTAATTGTAAATAATTACTGTTATATTCTAATTTTTCTTTTAATTTAATACGCCGGTATTTCCGGTATTTTTTTTTTTTAATATTTATAGAATGCAAAACATTTTTGACTTCTTTATTATTATTAAATAATTAAATAAATATTTAATACCAAATTAAAGCACAATAATACAATTTTTTGGATAAATAATGCGTTTTGTATTATTTATTAATTATTCTTGTTTATACAATTTTAAATTGAATCATATTTAGGAAAATGTATATTTTAAAAATTTACTGCAATGATTTTTTATCGTTTAATTTTGATATTTTTTGAAGAAACGCATAACATCTAGATACTAATTAATCAGATTATTAAACCATGACTTTATTGTAAAACTGAACAAGATTTTGTCCTTTTTATGCATAATTTATTACTTGATAACATTTTGTAAGCTATTTTGCATTGTATAACTAATTAAGATTTTTGTAATTTTGTATCATGAAGTGCATATTATGAAAACACTACCAAATGAATTAATTTTTACAAATATGAATTATTAATGAAATAATTCTTGTAAACACTTTTATTATTTTGGAGATAATCGACTGATGGAACAGAGTCGAAATGAGTTATATATACCATGAATGAATTATTAAAAAGCTACGTTATCATGAATGAGTTTATACTTACAATGTTAGTCGATGTAAATAAACATTATTTATTTCTGTCATTATGTACAAAGTTTATTTATATGTTCCATTTTATCGTTTAATTCTTTCAACCGTGGAAATCCAATACTGTTATTAAAAAATTAATTATTTTTTATTGGCATCGATAACATTTTGTTTCAAAGTATAGAAGAGAAGACCATATACTATATAAAGAAAATTATGAAAAAAGAAAATTATAATTTTATCTAATACATTTCAAGAAATTTTGACTAACCAGAGACATTTGACAACATGACTGCTAGACATCTGCTAATCACGATATAATTTTGTTTTATTTATTTTTTTTTTTTTTTTTTTTTGGTCTGTATTAGCACCTATCGTATGTTCTTTATCATTTTTGTTTGTTTGTTTTTTTTTTTTATGTAGGTGAAAAAATTTTTTTGTCATTTGAAACATTATTGTAGTTTATACAATAGATTTACTTATGCATTAGAACAATATTGTGAATAATAAACGAATAATTGAATAAACATTTTATTTTCAATATGTATCGATTAAAATTACGTTTCAAGCATCTAATAATTATTTATTCGCATTCCCTAGTCGCCCTTTACAGAGAAGAAAGATTTGTTTATTATGTAATAGCATCTGAAATTAGTGAAATGGTAATTAACCATTAAAAGCTTTTAAATAAAAATGCTTATAGTTGGTAGTGTTAATTTACATTTAAATATAACAACGCTACGAAAGTGAGATCGCGTAAAAAAATATTTTTAGACTATTTCGTAAATATTTAGTAGACCCGTAAGCAACGCTTTTAATATGTTAAAGATATTGAATAAAACAACTTTCGATCAAACTATTTCCACTTTTCTTTATTTTTTTTTTTTTGTTGATATTTATATCTGCAGAAGTCGTACTAATCCTTCAAACATCTCTTTAATTTATAAATAATCAATAAAGGCCACGTTTATATTTATCTTTAACCAAATATAATCTATACTCTTGCCGACGATCTTAACTATATAAAAGCTATATAAATGTTTTATAACGAAAGAGAAGCATCTTATTATTTTATAATAATTATGAAAATTCGCTATTAAAAATTACAACAATAGTACCGTTAGTTAGTTAAATCAGTTGACGAATAATATCATACATTGTTTTATAAGGGCTTTATCTGATAACAGGCTGCACATCCATCGGCTAACCAGCCGATTAGGAATGAAAATGTGCTTTTTTCTGCTTTTCGACCGAACATCTGAAAAAGTAGGCGAGCTGCTGTCACACTTCCGAGCGTCCTGCTCGCACTTAATGTGAAATCCAGGCTTTTGGTTGTGCGGGAGGTGTGATGGCGTGGTTTATTGGGGCGGGGGAGAGGCAAGTGTGCAGTCGCAGCTGCTCCTGCGAGCGAAAAGCGTAAGCCGAGACAAGGACATAGGAGACACGACTTGGTTATGCTTTTCATTTCTCCGCTCGGCTTGTTCCCAGGCTAATCGATCGAGCCCCGCGAGCCGCTTATCTTGCGTCTCCTTAATGCTAAAAAGAAAGGCCTGCCATTCCAGAAGGTGAAGAATGCGCTCAACGACGCTTCATTTTCAGACCTTTGTTCATAGAAAGTGCCGAGAGGTGGAGCGCAACACGAGTCTCTCTCACGTCCAAAGCAAACAGAGCATGCGACGGCGGCATGCGTACCGGAAGAAGCACAAGTATACGGCTACTCATTTCAATACGTCGTCGGGCCTTTGTTCATCGCTGATTAATCCAAGTCTCGGCTTTTTCCTGGCCCGCACAGGCTTTTAAACTTTCGATAAGGAACTATTTTGAATGTTAAGCGGTTCATCGGCTCGTACGTGCTTGGAAATTCTCCTTCGACCGTCCAGGCACCCACGGGACTTGGCTCGAAGGAAATAATTAGCCTCATAACTGTTTAACGATTATAGCGCCGAGTGTTTAAGCTTTTGCGTACGCGAATAATTTGCTTCCATCGAAGCGAAGGGAAGAGATGGTTGCCGTGAAAAATTAATTCTCCTTAAATAAATGCCATCGATGGCGTAATCCATTCATTGTAGATTATTAATATGCCATTAATTTTGGATTTTGCATAGTTGAAAGAATTGTTATGTTTGTTATCGTTGTATATTTTGTACATTCTCTTTTTTCATGATATTTAATAAAATATTAAGACTGTGTTAATGCCTTACAAACAAGTATAAATTCAGTATTAATGTTTATACAAACTTATCGTAAGGATTAATATATTACCTTCAATTTTAAAATATTCTGTATTTAATGCCTGTCATTGAGAAAGGATTCACCAATCGAAATGTTGTACAATTGCTTAATTAGTATTGGAAGTATGATAAGTCACGTAAGAAATCAAAATTACCGGCTTTGAGTAATTTAATGTGATATGCTTAGAGAGTACAAGGTTTCCACGATTCCTAAAATATTTATCAAACAAAATGAAACGGGTAAACTTTCCTTTCCACCATATAAACTACGCCCAAGTATTGCCTTTTACATCTCAATATCTAAATGCAAATTTATCGAGGGAAAGTTACTGTATAGTGACTGTGGATTTACACGTACGTGAGTGAATTTACGCGCGTACACGCGCCTATTTATCTATCAATCGATTAAGACGATATCTTGCTAATATACATTATATAAACAATATAAACGAGCATATTAATATAATGTGTAATTCGAACAAATTTCTCAATAAACAAATCAAGCGTGTATCGTATTTTCTTTTTAATATATATATATATATATATATATATATATATATATATATATATGCGTTTATATAAAAGAAATTAAAATTGATGTTAATTTCATTAGAAATTCATAGAGGATTGATTATTTTAATAGATTGTGCATAAATATCATAATTCATATACATACACGAGTGATTATAATATATTCAAAAATGTTTTCTAATTACTGTCGAGGCTTTACGATTTCTATAATAAATACGCTAAATCAACATCGTGGTAAACAAAAAAAGTCATTAATCTTTATCATTGTGGCGTATTATACGTTAATTTGAGTTTTCAACCCAATCGATCGAATTATCAAAAGAACAATTTCCTAATGATCGCATGTACTTAGATATATGGAAAATACAAATCCTTTCTCAAATCAAGATATAAATTAAATAATTTAATGTTCATATTCTTGATTAACCAAAACAACTTTCACGAGACGAGATCGAGGAGGTCTAATTGTTAGTATAAGCTGGATAGCCAAATATATGTAGGGATTTAATTATGTGCTCGCCGATAAAATGTCAACCTCTGAACAATACGACCAATTCGATGATAATCGAGGTGTTACGTAGTTAAAATGACAATCAATAATGTAAGTTCTGTTATTTGACCGATTATTCGTTTATCCTCATAACTATATAAGCAAAAGACACAATTCCATCTATGCACCCGTCATTAAAATCTATTTAGTGTCATAATTATGAGCGGACACTTATTTAATTGAAATTAATGAATATTTAATAATCGATTGAATGCGATAATGTCGCGTACTCGCCCGGATGCCACTTTATACCGTATTCGAATGCTCGAGTTGCGCACTCGTTAATAATAATAGGCGTGCAATGTAATGGAAATCGATTTCACAATATAACACAACTCGACTCGTTTAATAAACATAAATAATCAGTCGACATTGTTCCGAGTTTTCTATCGGCTCGCACGGGCACGCAGAGCAATCGCACCTTGTGCAATCGTGTCGCGCGACAATTCCTCCGGAACCGAACTCGACTTGATCGTAAATGTTCGAGCTCGGGGAAGTTGTCGCAAGGTCCTCGACCAGATGAGTTCTCGCGGGAACGCTTCTTAGCCGGGACCCGAACCAATTAAAAAATGACGCACGACTCTTTTAAAGAGGGTAAGTTATACCAGGCATAAGATACTGCATGTTCATGGCCTCCTCGCGCATTCTCTCGCCCCTTAAGCATATCGCAGCCGCGCTAAACAGTATAGCGCTGACCAACGACCAACCGACGCCGACCCAAGCCACCACGTACGACCAGTCGTACGAGATTAGTGAGTTGTCCTTGAGGACCTTCGGGACGATTGCGTGCAGAAGAGGATGTGTGGGTGTAGTAGGGCAACCCCGAAGACAGATAAACAGGAAAACCAAAAAAAAAAAAAAAACACAAAATGTCAGACGGGGTAGGGGCGTTGGCTTACGCTCCATGAGCGTTCAATGACCTGGCATTATGTACTGGACGTTTTGGGCCTGCTCGCGGGCCCGCTCCTTGCGTAGACAGCTCGCGGCTATGAGGAAGAGGGTCATCGCGCCCAGGCATGTCGCCACGCCCAGCCAAGCCAAGTAGAACGACCAGTCGTACCACTGGGCCACGTTGTCGCGCAGCACCTGCATCGTTTCGGCTTTCACGCATGTTCTCTCTTTTTATTTTATCTCTCCGTTTTATCCCATGGTTTATCAAATCCGCAAATGGTTCACTCTTTAAAGCGCTTTCCGACATTCCGAGGCTTTTATCTCAAAGTCACTGTTCTCCGTAAAACGACCAGACACTTCCGTGTTCGCACACCCAATGGGCTATTATCGTTCTGGTTAATCACCATTATTCACTCGAAAGATTAAGATTAGCGAAGGGCGTTTTAAATATAATTAAACGTGATAATATCTTGAACCAATAGCATAAGAATGAAATGTTTCATTTTGCAAGATAAATCTTTTATTCCTCTTGCTTAATTACCATTAATTTTATTCTTTTACTTCTTAATTTGATTAAACAACACTCTTCCCGAACTATTGGTATAAGATTTATATATATTTTTTTTTTTTTTTTTTGCATATATAGTTTTTTTTTTTCATGTCTGTTAGAGTAGTATGGATGATATTAAAAAATTTAACAGTGACTTTGAGTTGTAAGGTAAATTTTATTCAACATTATGCTTCAATTGCGTATCATATTGCAAATTTGTTCACATTACAAAGAATAATACGTTCACGGTAAATTATATCTCGGAATTTCGGAGAGAATTATTGTATTCGATATAAAAAAAAAAACTTTAAATTAAATTGATAAATTCCACTTCCTGTCCTTTTCCTTTGAGTTGACTCGTTCTGCTTCTTGATCACCATATGGCGGATATTTTTAATACTGCATTTTTAAGTTGATTTTTCCATATTAAATATTGAGAATTAAATATAGAGAAAACGCGGTTTATCTTAAATAATTTGCTCTTGCATCAGAAAAATGTAAAATAAAAAAATAATGATAAATCACACCGAACGTAAATAAAACCAAGCAAAGATAATGACAATTTGAAAATGAAATAGTATTTTTAATTAGGCAAAACTATTTAATTAGCGTATCAAGAGCAAGGTAAAACGATAAAAAAATTTATGAAAGACATCAAAGATTAAACTTAAAAATGCTGTATTATTGTTCCTATATACTTATTCAAAAAAATAAAATTAATTTTTTATATGTTCATCCGTGTCAAAGATTTGTTCAATGTCTATTTAACAAATACACAATTACCAGGCCTTCACTTTATTATAAATAACCATTTATCTTATAAATGCAAATAAAAAATTAAATTTTCATATCTTTGAATAATATCATAACAACATTGAACAATCCTTCGTACTTTCAATACGAATCGACAAGTTGTCGTAGAAGCTGACGATATCCTATTTTTATTCCAACATGTTGCGAGAAATAAGAAGCGAAAGCCAACATAATCTTCGGGTCACATAAAACTATCCACAGTCCACAATCTTTCTCCAATTCATTGCAAAATAACGCGAGAGGAAGATCGAAAGAATGACGGGAGAGGGGATGATCGCCAGCTTCTAAAATGCGTCACCGATTCGTCTCTCGTGTCAAGGGAAATTCTTTCCTCAGCTGCTGCCTACACGCGTTTCTTCCTTATTATTCATTACTGACTTCGAACTTACATTGCTCCATTGCTGGTAGTATTCTTCGCCGACTATTTTTTCCTTTTCATAATACTCGACACCATGCCACAGTCCCATTCCTCCGGCGCTTAATAGACCTGAAAAACATACTTAATTTAATAGTTCCTTTACCAATAGCTGCTTTCTTTCATTTCTCATTGTCTACGCTATTTTTTAAATATAAAACGTTATTAAAAAAAAAAAAAAGAATTGTTAATAAAAAAAAAAAAAAAAAAAAAAATATATATATATATATATATATATATATATATATATATATAGAGCGTTAACCAACAACGACGTTAACATTTTTAATAGTTTACTATAGTGGCTAATATTAAAACTAAGCAAAATTTCTGTTCAATATCTATTACATACAAATTACACATAACATAAATTCAATTTAAAAATGTATCTTTAATTCTGGATAAATTTGTTAAAAATTGTCAATTTTTGTATTCTAATAATGTACATTAAATATGCAATGATTGAGAGAGATTAGAATAACAAATTTGATTAAATTATAATTAAAACAGTTGATTATCCACTGTTTATTGTTGTAAATTTTTTATCTTTAATTATACCCAATTATAAATTTTTATTTGAAAAACCAAATTAACAATAAAATACTTTGTTATGCAACGTTTTAATATTGATAATTATCATTTTTAATCACAATATAATTAATGGAGTTATATTTTTCCTAACAAACATTAATAAATTTTAGCTAATTTAATCATGCCCATGATGTTAATTCTATTACAAGCGTTGAAAAATAAATTTTATCAAATAATAGTAAATGTATATTTAATATAATTTAGATATGAAATCAAATAAGTATGAAGTTTTGGTAATTTGTATTGCGTAATGTAATACAAAAATCTGATATGTAAAACATTGCTTGGACTGCTATATTTACTATTAAAACGTTCATTGGCTCATTTACAGCAGAATCCATTGAAATTCAATTGAATAGGTGGTTTTCAGAATTCAGAAGCATGACAATAATTAGCTAAAGAATTCCTTCGGACAATTTCACTTTCAGGTGTTAAATGTAATTTTATAATAGATACTGACACCTTATAATAAATATTATACATCTCCTTATATATGAAATTAAGGGAATAAAAAGTTAATTAAATGCGTACATGCGTACACATGTGTCTGATCAAAATACTTTTTAAGATTATTTTATTTTCAACATTACTTTATCAAACAGGTATTAAAATGATGCAAAATTGTAGTAAAAGTAGATTAGGTATGGCGATAAATTCCCTTTATTTTTCCATAGCGTGTACGCTGATAAGTAACTATAATCATTTTATTTTAAATGAAAGGTTTAATTAAGCCTATTGTTGAGAATTCACAGCTCGTTTTATAACATATATTTCATATAAGTTATAATAAAATAATTAAGATTTAATAATTTTTTGTGTAAATTAAATATTTAAATATGTATTAATAAATTTCCGAAATTTAATATAATTTCCCATTAAAATCAAGCACGTATAAATTTTTCTCATTAAGTCTTTCGATTGAATGTTCGCACGAAGCTGATTTTATTAAATTTTTACGCAATTAACTTCTTGTAATGAAAACGAAACTTGTTTCCATAAGATTAATAATTTTTCGCTACAGTTTGGTCAAGCTGCGACTAGCTCGTCTTTAAATAAGAGAGAATGTAGTGAGAGAACAGATTATTCTCACTTTATAAAGCATTACGCGTAGCCCTCGAATCCTTTCATCTTGGGCGCATACTTACAGGCTAGTAGCATGAGGATGGCGGTCGCGGTTATGTTGCCGGGTGATCTCTTCCAGCAGCCAACGACGCCCGTCCAAAAGGCCGTAAATATTGCCAAGAAGCCGACCATAAAAAGGGCGATCACCGATCGTCCCATATCTGGACCAAATCATAATAAGCCTCATTAATAATGTAAAACGTGACTCTGGTCATTGTTTTCGACAAGATTGCAATTCAAGCAGTTTGCCTTTATAATATTTCCCCATTTATTTATTTACTCGCATTACAGCAGCAAAATAATTTTCAAATAAGCACATTTATTATTAATATACTTATTTATATATTGAATATTAGCGTTTTCTCTCTATGATATTTTGTTTTTATTTTCTTGTTCAACAAGCGAATGACGACGACGAACTCGCGTCATTTGATGAAAAATTATTTTTGTCTTTAAAAACTTTTTTCAATGCAATACTTTAGAATATTATATGGAAAATAATAATTTTACCAATTCGTAATATCATTTAAAGGATTTAATTAAAAAAGAAAAACAAATTCTCATAATCTGTTACCGAATAACTAATTAAAAGTATATGAAACTCAGCTGATTAGACATTTGTACGTTTTAATTTAAAGCAAAACTTAATAAATAACAATTAAAATTTTCAATAATCAATATAATAATACATAATTTGATTTTTATCAGCATCTTCTAATACTATTAAATTGATATGCGCAATTGGGCAGTGAAACTAAGCAATATGAACTTTCTAAGCTTGTTTTGTTCAAATTTTCATTTATACGAAAGTAACTCTTATTTTAAATAATCTATTATTCCTGAAAAGAGAAATTACGAAAAAGATAACGATTTATAAATTTTACTTTCATTCATTACCCTATTAAATTTACCGACTTTAATGAATACTGAAATTGAATAGCAATTTATTATTTATTGAAATCCATAGCCAGTAAAATGCGGCTTGCAAGACTTTTGCAGGTATCATAATAATTAAATTAAATAGATTTCAAATACACAAATAGAATTAAGCATGTAATGTCGCCGGTAGATATTTTGTAAATGCCTTAAGGTATGAAATTTTAAAAACACTAATTAAAGATCTGCCTTTGGTTACTAAAAATTATAAGTATGCAAAGCCGGATCTCTCTATTTTCTATGGTTTTAGCGTTATTTTAATAAATGTTGTAAGCCAGTTCTAACAGCAATTATTTAGCTTTTATTTAAGCGTTCTTAAATATTCGATAGCTTTTTACTAGCAAGAAATATACCGTTTTTCAATTCAACATTGATTATCTACTCACATGCTTCTTTTATCATGAGCAACTTCAATGATAAACAATATTAAACTATATTCATGCAAGTAAAGAACTATTTAAACTCAAATATTTCTTAATTAACGATATTAAAATCGATGTTGAATAAACGGTGACAATTATTTTTAAAATATATAACTCCAACTATAAGGGATTCAATGCCGCTTTCGTTCTTGACACATCTGGAGATAAGGTTGAAGCGAACTAGGAGACTATGTGTATGACCAACTTAAGGAAGAATTCAGTTTGCCAGTTGCAGATGACAGTATTAACAGAATGAGTAAGTAACATATGAGTAGGGGAGGAGCACGAAAGAAGAAAAAAAACGAAGAAATATTTTGGTTGGTTAGTTAAAACAAACTGTGATATACTCAAGAAAACACATTATCTAGTTATGTTAATATTTAATTCGGAGCTACGAAATCTCTCTTTTAAATAAAAGTTTTATTATTTAATGGAGCGATCGCCCATTTCATAAGTTATATGAAGAAATTTCTGGTAAGAAAAAAAAAAAATTCTAAAACCTGGCGTTATTACAATGTTACCATATCTGCTCTTTAGAAATGTTCACGTTATCATTTATTATTAAACGACGTAATATACTGCAAGTATTAGAATGAAAATTCAAAATACAAATTCTGTGCTTCCTTCAGTATATGAGATTGCTAAAGATATTCTTAGATCCATACATATCTAAGATTCGTATCAAATATATAAAGCCAATTATTTATTATATCAAAACAATAGGATTCAATAATGCAATCTATAGGAACTGCCGAATAAGGACTAAGGCAATAATTAATTTAAATGTTAGATTAGTTTGCATTTTATACGACGATCGAAGTAACGTGGATCGATCTATATCACGGAGTATCGGACATTTTGTCAAACATCAATAAAAAAAATGGCTAACATATTCAATAACTACTATATCAAATATCTGAAACAGACATCTTCATAACTATTCGCACAGAAATAATTCCACTTGTCGAAATGAAATATTTAGTGCACATTACAGGATATACGTTGGTATGTTACGTTATGTAAATGTTGTTACTAGTTTTCGCATTTTGTCTTTTATCGAAACAGTCGTATTTAACATACGTATTTAATTCTATTTATGTATTTGAAATATATACGATAGTTAATAAGAGTAAGAAAAACCTAAACTACTAGTAATTATTTATTACCCATCCACATAATAAGGAATACTAGAGCTGTTACGTTGAGTAAATAGTTTAAAAAATATAAATTATGATTTTTGAATTAATAAATTATAATTATTGTAAACTTGAATATAATCAATATAATCACATTACATATATTTTTCTATTTAATCGTAAAAAGATAATAAGATGGATGATAGAAGAGCGAGGAAACTATTTAATCTATTAATATTCTTAAAATATGCTTACGAAGTCGAGCCATCGCGTCATCTGAAAATCCTCTCGTCTGGTTTTCCTCATCAGGGATGAAGTAGTCGATGTTCATGCAGTGCGTCTCTACCGGACTAAGGTAAGTTTCCACTGTAATATAAATAAATATGCGACTGAGTCTCTTAATTGTCGATAAGCTTATTATATGATATTGCAAATGATGAATTATACAAATTTGATAAATCATCCTTGTCAACTCTTTATAATTGCAGCACGAAAACGTGAAAGTTTCCAACAACTAGAAAGCGACAGTAAAGTCGTGCACTTTCTGAATGCCAAATTAAGTCGTGTAATGTTCTATTAAAAACTTCTGTAGAGAATATTGAAAAATTTTATCATTTTTTAATAATACTTTGCACATTATAAGGGTAATAATGTCTACGAATAAAGCAAATATATTATTTTCACACTGGTATCTCTAATAGGTTAATTAAAACATATAAAGATAATATACAATGAATTTAAGTACATATAATTATTGTTTATGATAAGTAATTAATAAAATCACATTATTTATACAATTTTTGAATTTTTTTTTTGAATTTTTAATATAATTTTTGAATTGCAAATGTAAAATAGAAATTTCTTAATACTATTCGTACGGATGTGTATAATCGTAAATTCTAAATTTAAATCTAATTACAATGAGAATGGTAAAAATTATTATCTAAGAAGAATCGTAGCGATTAATTATTACTCAAATAAATCAACGCTTGATTTGGATCATTTGTTAATATGTTTTTCATGCTGAACTAGCACATTGAACATTCACCGATTATCCATGTAAAAGGTTCGTTTACCGGTAGAATGAATTGAATAAAAATTTGTATACGAGTAAAAGAATATGAGTATCGATTTCACGGTTAGCAATTCAATGCTACTTTAAAACTTCCGTTACTAACAAAGTTTATATAAAAATAAAATATTTTATTGGTTTTAAGCTATACACACGCGCGCGCACATACATATTTACGATTAATGGCAGAACGATGGAATTGAATTAATTAATTAATAAAAATCATCGAAACGCAATTCTTAAATCGCAAAAGCTAAAAATCGAACGCAATTCTCAGCTTAACTATGAGTTTCAAAACAAGATGAGAAGTAAAGTAAATTACATAGCACTGCTAAGTGAATGCGAGATGTATTGTTCTGTAGCAAAATTTATAAAGTTTATAACGATAGGCGAATGTGCTCTATCGGCAAAAGGAGCTCCTCTCGATTACAAAATGTTCTTCTTTTTGTATGGAGTTGCGTCGTGTGTGTCACCGGTGGAAAATTGTTGCGAGCTCCCCCGGTGGGCGGTGAAGTGAAAAACGATGACGAAAGTTGATGTCCGAGTGGGCGATGCGACGATGGCAAAAGATGGTTAGGCTTGAGCAAAAACTACTCGCGAGACGTTAAAGAAACTTTTCTTTACTCCCTTTATGTCTGATAGAGGGAAAATTGGAAATTGGTATTTAAAAGGTAGATTGATACGACAAATCGGGGGAAGTTTTTGTTTTCATTTATATTCATATTCATTTGTTTATTCCGTCAAGGATCTTGGGAGTGATTGTCTCTAATTAGACGATGCGCAAGTGCGCCAAACTGTGCAATAGCCCACCCATACCAGATAACATCAAAATATCTTAAATTGCGATTATTTTCATTTGTATGGAAAAAATATTCATTATCCTTCATCATAATCGGGACTTGCACTTTTTTACTTTAATTGTCTGTCTACAGTTTCTTAATAACATCTAACAATTGCATGCGCTCACTATTTGCTCATTGTGACATTAAAGAAGCAATTACGAAATTACCCCTTTTATTTGACTTGCTAATTTTTTCAGAGTATTTAAGAAAATACGAGTGAGACAGGGATTTTGTTTCCTTTTTTTCTTTTTCTTTTTTTTTCTTTTTCGTAAATATCGATGAACAATATGAAATAGTAGCCGAAAACAAATCGAAGATTCTCGCTTATATCGAAGCAAAGCTAATACCGGCCATTATGTAATACATTTCGAATATCGCCATTAAGGACAAAATGTAGCGCTAAGAGGCCAGTGATGGATCATAACTCGGAAATGCCTCTTCTCGCCAATCTACATGCAAACTACAATAAAAATAAAAATAAATAAAGCACAAGGGAAATTCGACATAAAAATTGTCCAATCAACGATCCGGATAAAATTCCGAGGCCAAAGGCAGGTGCGTGCGGGCTGCGCGGAACAAGCGACGAAGAATCTTCTTGGCAATAAAACGCCACAAATCCCGCCTCCGCGATCTTAGATCATTATAGATAGATATTCCGAACATCCTCGGTAACTACGACCCAGAATGCGGGGCTCGCCGCCGAACACGTGTGTGTATGCGTTGCCGCCGCCACTCAGAAGGGAAAATCACGGGGCCGAAAGCGAGTCACGGCCGAGATACGTTGCTTTCCTCTCGCGCATCCTTCGAACGGGACTTGGACGGTAGTGCGACCGGAAGATCTTGAAAGGCGCTGGCAATTGCGTCGCTGCTAGCGGTGATCTCTCCGTCAACTTCCCTCCCCGCCGATTTTGAAGCGTCAAATGCGCGTCGCCGTTTCGGTCGTCGGCAACCGAGAGCAAGTGGAACGACGACGAGTAGCCGACGTATTTATTCGCCGCCTGCCAATCCTCCCTTGTCGTTTGGTCGAGCCATTTTTCTTCTTTGCATAGTCAATGAGTAGTGCCTGTGCCTCCCCCGACACTGGCAGACTTTAAATGCGCAAAGTCGGTGCGATTATGAGAACGAAATTTCGCGGAATCAATTGTAATTTTTTTTTTTTTTTTTTTTTTTTTTTTTTTTTTTTGTTTTATCTACGTGTCCCTTGTTACGTTGCATCGACAAATTTTAATTGGCCAAAAGAAAAAGTCGATAGATCGATGATGAAATTTTAATTTGAAATTATTAAGATGACGGATGCCGCGAGATTATTAACTGTATTTGTAATGATGTAAGAAATTAGAGTTTCAGGAAGTTTTCGAATCGGGAAATTTTTAATTTTAATTTTAACTTTGGCATATTAATTAAAAAAATAATAAACAAGTACAGTTAAAGTTTAGGTATACTTACAAAGAAAAGTGAAATTGCAAGTGAGTTGAAACTTACAATGGCAATGTATTTAAACATTCATTGGCAAATTACTTCTCTAGAATATTTATATTTATTTGATAAATGATACTTCACATACTTGTGACTATTATTTTTCGTATTAAATGTACAATGGGTGCTATTTTTCCTGTTAAAATTTACTTTCACAAATACATGAGAATCTTCTTCTCTTCATATATACGTAATAAAGAGTTTTAACTACAAAGAAACGAAAGATTTTATTTCGAGAAAGCAATGCTCGTTTGTATAATGCATTTATTAATGTTGGATAAGATACTATTGAATACTGAACTAGGATATAAAGAATAAAATTAAAAAATACTCCTTTCCGATAAGTAAAATAAAAATACAATGAAATACAACGTTAGATTTGCATGAAAAAATAATATTAGCTGCAGTGATACTGATATTTCTAACAGTCTGTTACTGAAACTTCATACAGATTATTGACGTGATTAGGTGTATACGAAATTAAAATAGACATTGTTAAGGCATTTTAAATATAATTTTGCTAGCCACGTAGAACTATGGCTCCTAAAATTTAAAATAATAAAAACGACCTATAAACGACTTTAATGTATGTAGAATAAAATATATAAGTTATATGTAAATTTATATTATTTCAGTATAATCCATTTTATTGAAGCGTTAGACAAGCATAGCGATATTTATGTTTGTTTTTTAAATTGTAATAATGTTAATCTTTGAATTTATGATTTATAATGTTTTATTTAATGTTTTCAGAAAAAAATATTGTTTTTATGAAACATTACGCGCGATCTGCATATTTATTTTGTGTCAATAATGCGTACTACACAATATTTTATATAATATTAATTATATTCTAATTAATATTATTTTAATGTTGTACAAAACTATATTTAAGATAATTTATATTAATTAATTAAAATATTAATTCTTTACTTAACTTTATTAGGTATTTTTATTTATCGTGTAAAATTTTTTTCATTAGATTTAAAGTATTTTAATCCACTGAATTACTAATAACACGATTTCTTAATCTATGCTTTATTTTATATTTTCATAAGAATTCGGTTTTGTGTTTGAAATAGCAAAATTACTAAAAATAATTGCACAACAATTTTGTTAGTTCGTCAATTTGTTTAAATTTCTTTTGCATTTTAAACAATATGTGTGCGATATTAATTTTATAATGTTTACTATATTATATATATATATATATATATATATATATATATATATATCGTCTTTTAATTACTTAAAAAAAATTGAATTTTGTAATTATACTTTGGTAAATTATATTTTACCATTAAATTATTCTAAAATATTAGAATGGTTGGTAGATGCATTCTATTAAATCTTTATCCGTATTGTGTCGTAAGAACATATTAAAATAAATATCTTTTATAACGTACTTTTGTACTTGGACCTTATAATTATCGTCTTTTTCCAGGACACATGACACAAAACCATCAAATAAAATTTCACAGCAAATTATCAACTGGCTACCATTAATTCAAAATGTAATAAATATCATTTAGAGAACATCTTGCCTTACCTTTGCTAAATAATAATAATGCTCCAGCTACTTGCCTATTAAATAAAGCACAGCCACATAGTAAAATAAAGCTTTAAATTAATGACGAAGAACAACTGTTATTTATGAAAATGTTCTTTTATCATACTTTTGAATGAATAATTCAAGCGCTCGTTACAATAAAGTTCACACAACCAGCAGAATAATCTAATATAGAAAGTATGATAATAGCAATTTTTCCTACGACGGCCTTGTTTATAAATACATTAGCATATCCTGAGAACATTGATAATGATCAAGTGAAATTTTTGCTCCTGAAATTAATTTAGCATGTAAAGGAATACATTTGTTATTCGCTATAATAGTAATTATGGGCTTTATCCGTCAGTAACAGCCTTAATTCGATCAACCGACACTCACAAATATATCGTCCTGCCTATTGTCAAATTACGAAAATATAAGATCATCATTTTTAGGTTGAGTCGTAAGAATAAAATGCTACACCGACGAGCATAAACCGAGAAGAAAGTAGGCTCGGCGCACGACACCTCCTCAAGAGCAAGTAATCCACAATTGTCTTTCACTCGGTCAGTCGTGCTCAAATATTCTAGCGCAGCTTTGCATTTTCGTCGATCGTTAAGCCAACGAGCGAGCCATCCATCGTCAGCCGTCAGTCGTCAGTCGTCAGTCGTCAGTCGTCAGTCGCCAGTCGCCAGTCGCCAGTCCCGGGAAAAGCCTCATCGCCGAGTTCACTCGAAGGAAGCACCGGCAGCGTCCTGTTCTTTTACACGAAACTAGAAAAGAAAGGCACGACACGAGAGCTGAAAGGCAGTCTATAGCTGCCTATACAGTTATACCGCTGCGAGTCAACGATCTTGCGGCGGTGCTCGTGCCTCGCTCTCCGCCTGCCTGCCTACTTTAAGCGAAACTGGATTTTCAATTGCCGAGGCCGCGCCGCGGTGCCCTCATCTTTCTCGTCATTAGCAGTCACGATTACGAGACCGTACGTGCATTTGGATTTTCCAGTGCCGACACAGCCGCCCTCGCAGTATTTACCGATCGCCGGCCGTGTGCGAGTTGAACGCCGACTACTTTACGCTTGAGCATGCGCTCTTGTGGCCTTTGCCCCACCAAAGCCATACGAATCCGTTTCTTTTAAATTGGCCTCGAAAGGAATAACGCGCGCGACCGAGCTTTACCCGGCGCGATCGCTATCTGCCCAGGCGCAGTTATGTATTTGTTAAGGTGGAGAATCGAGGAACGCAGCGGCCTCCTCGTAAAGAACGAAATACCCAATTTGGTATTTCGACTCTCGTGCTTCGATGTGAAAGACACTTGGCGAGATTGATAATGTCAAGGAGGAAAATGTAAGCGTCGAGTATAATAATCCCTTGTCGATAAGAGATTATTACCGTTTACTAAATATGCTAGCTATGCCAGGAAATATAAGTCCGAGAGAACGTGAAATAGCAAATGTATGATAATATCTTTAGCCATAATGTTCATTGTAATTGAGAAGAACGATACGGCATTTCGAACCAATTGAAATTATGAATCTGGAGGATTTGATTCTGGAGAGCTTCTTAATAAACAATGCGATTAAATGTCATTTAAACAACGGACGTGCGAAACTATTCATTGAAAAAAGTCGTCCCAGCGAGTAAGATCGACGATTCGTTCGCGAGGCTGCAATTGCGACGATAAGAAGGCAATTCGAAGCCGGAGGACGAAAGTTCGCGCCTGGAAAGGATCGGCTGGCTTTAAAGGAATTTTCGCGCTTGTGCCCGAGTGCCGCTGAAAATACTTTACGACCTAGGCAATTGTCCCGTTGAGAGACCGCCGCAGACGTCGCCACCGCCACCGTCACCGCCACCGCCACCATTGCCGTTGCCGTCCCTGTTGCCGCTGCTGCCACCGCCTCCGCTGCCGCTGCCTCCGCTGCCTCCGCTACGCGAGAGACGCACAAAACGCCCGGTTTACCGTTGGCTTTGTTCGCACGTTGGCGGGAAACACGTATGCGAACTCACGCGCATTTTTATGGTCGAGCCTTATCGGCTTTGGCATTCCGCTACTGCGCTTCCGGTACGTCGACATTTACTTCCGTTCCTTGGCCGGGCGTCCGCCCCGTGTTTTTCCAAAATTATAAAGTCGATCTGTTTTTCTTGGCCGTTCATTTTTGGCCGGGAGCTGCTCGGGCAACGATCTCATCCCTCTCACTTACAGAAAGGAGCTTGGATTTTTGCTGCGCACCGTATTATTCGCAAACTGTGGCCGATGAAAACAAGGCCGTTTTCACTTTGGCTGCGAGGAAGAGGAATTACGTGAATATTCTTATTGAATATTAAGAGTTGAGAGTAGTCTTTAGTTCGGTTTCCAATTTCAGAAAGTTATGCTGTCGAGTCCCCTTCTCATTTATTACGCGCTTATTGAATGGAATAAGAATGCATATTTAATAGCAATGGGAACGGCTATTTATTCCGAAGAAATTCTTTTGATGAATTGCGTTGACCGCTTTCCTGGTCTCGTGTTACAACACTTTTACATTAGCATTAATATATGATAAAGTGAACGCGCGCACACACACACACACACACACACACAGGCAAATGATTATGAAGCACCTCGCCCGTTATTCCTTGGCGTTATTCGGCTTTGCAACGACTACTCACTCCGTTTAATCGTAATAGCGAGTTCAGGAGAAGTTCGCAAGCAATTTAAAAATCTGCAAACGTGCGTAGTATTGTTGAATAATAATCTCGAAACCAATATGCTTACTTGAAAAGATCGAAGTAAAGTGCGCGGCTGTTCCGGAAATTAAAAATAGCAGGGGAGGAGCTGCTAAGATGATTAATTAAATCTTGCATCTCTAATGTAGTGCCGTAGGAAAACACCAGACGGCCTGCAATTTTGTAAGTTTGGCTTACCGGCTGACACGAGAAACGGAGATTTGTACTTGTACGGGAGCCTCCTCCACCTTTCCCACGAGGAATCCGAAACTTCCGGAGTAACTCGTGACGCATCTCAAATGTGCACCTTCATCATTCTCTCTCTCTCTCTCTCTCTCTCTCTCTCTCTATATATATATATATATATATATATATATATATATATATATATATATGTATATATCTATCTATCTATCTATCTATCTATCTAACTCTCTCTAACTCTGTTTCTATCTCTCTATTTCTCCCTCTACATCCTTCCCACTCTGAATCTTTCTCGTTCTTTATCACATTGCAGTCTCAGCTGTTGAAAGAGGCTCGAGTGACACGTTTATTGTTTGTTACTAAAGGGCAACACTGAGAATTGCTCTGCGGTGTCTTAAGGAAATCCGGCAATAACTCATTGGAAGCTTTCCGTATTACCATTTTGTAACTTATCATTCCCATTCAACTATAAAACAATAAATAATCTTACTACTGGTTGCTTCTCAGATTGCAATTTTCTGTAAAAATAGAACTGCTGCGCTAAACAAAATTCTATCATCGTATATACATAGATAGCGATTCGTTTATTTTATTACTTTTTACACAAAAGGTGTAATTTTTAACAATTATATTTATTTAGATCGCATCATTAATTATTTTTTTAAATAAATATCTTGCATAAATCATTGAAATAAATGTTAGTCAATTTTTTAATCATTTATTCTATAATTATGTAATTTTTAATTATGAATAATGAATTTTTATTATAATGATATATATATATATATAAATATTGGGTCTAAATTTTCCAATACCGATACTATGTCTATATTTTTTAAAGTAAATTACACAATATTTTGCTGCAATATAATGCCATCGTAAATACATCAATACTTTTATCGTAAATTCTTTTTCAGTAATTAAATTTTTCCAATTAATATTTTCAAAAACAATATGTTTCGCATGTTTCTATGATTGCCAGATACACACGTAATTCATTGATATTTAAAAATATATTTTTATCGCACTATTAATATTCAAGTAAAAATGAATATCTAAATAAAAAAATTATTTTAATAAAGAAAGCGATAATTATCTTAAGAAAAAGAGAATAATTAATATATTAATTTCAACGTGCATTCCATTTATTACACAAACCTACGATTACCCTACACGGAAGAATACAGCTTCCGTTGTACTTAAGGATTATTATATTATAGTCATCTATTTATGTTTCATTTTACATAAATTTTAATAATTGCATCTAATAAGAATATTCACAAAGAAATATTTTTATCGTCTTCCGATAATTATTGCGTCTTATACGTTATTCGTATGGCATTTTGCAATTCTTAGCAAAAATCTTAATAAAAATAATAATTAATTATTATCGTTAAGTACAAATAGTTAGATAAATTTTATCAATATAAATATCTATTTCGCGCTTAACAAGCTGCGTGACAAATGCCAATTACAATCAGATCTTATGTTACAGCAAATCTAAAAGCCTATTATCCTTTGCAAAACTATTACAAAGCATAAGTAAATTTAATTTTAGTAATTGCAATTTATTACAATTGAATAGAAATTAATTTAGCCGATCCACTAAACTCATTAACAGTGGCTCTTTTCATAAAAAAGAAATTGAAAAAGAAATTATAATCTAAATAGGTGGTCTAATAGGCGTAGCTTCAACGATAAATACATTTCATTACATTTACATAACTCTTTACTATATCTGAGCCTTAAATCGCATGATGATATGAAAATTTCTCTCTCCCACTCTTCTTAGATCTCAGGAAGACGTTTATTCTCATGTAACGCCATCCGTTAGCGAACCGTTCCAAGTTGCATATCCGTGGAGCTCGAGCGTGACACACCAACTGCAAACTTCGAAGGCGGAAATTTCTTTAGTGAGATTTCGCTCGCGCCCGCAAAATTTCTCTACGGTAATTAAATATTGTTCGGCGCGACTTATTTCTCTTCATGTAACACTCACTAGCAATATTATCAATGGAAATACGTTTGTAAAACAAGCCAATTGTCTACGATAATCATGCTCAATGTATAGTACTATATAAAAAAGTACCTGGGCAATTACATCGGTATTATTTCTTTTTCTATGAAACTATACAAGTTTTGCTATTTAACATCACAACAGGAATTTGCGAATATCGAGTGCAATCTCCTCTGTTCAAACTTTCAGATATAATATTACTTCTCGGGCATAAGTTTTTTAGATTTACAATTTCTTCGCCTATGTTTCTCTTAAATCGATGATTCTCCGTCATATAATTTAATAATAAATAATAATAAATACGTACGTTAATAATAAATACGTATGTCATTACTTCAGTCGATTAATGTCTTTAATGTAACGAGATTAATTATTAACGAATTCATTATAAGTATATTAAAAATTAAAATTTTATGTATACGCGGTGTGCAGAAATTAGAACGGATCGTTTCATAATTAAACGAATCGGCTTGTTCAGCTGATATATTTTCCTCCAAGCTATTAAGCACTTTTCATTCTAATATTTATTAGTATGAGAAAGTGCAATTCCTTTATTATATTCTTGAAAATAATATAAATAAATTGTCGATCATTTTAATTGTTTTTTTTTTTTTTTTTTTAATAATGATCATATTTTAATCCAATGTTTGATTATTTTTTTAATCAATAGCTACATATATATATATATATATATATATATATATATAAATAATATACAAATAATTTTTATTTTGTAGACCAACATAATGGCATTTAATCGTATGTTATATAAATGTAATTACATTGTAGAAAACTAAATAATGAATTGTTTGAAGCTTTTGTTAACATCAATTTTAAATGTATGAAATTACACAAAAGCTTTATATTTTTCAAACTATGAATTTATCCGGCTATTCTAAACTTACTCAAAGTGCTATGTGACATTTTAGGCAATTCTGAAATAATTTTTAAACTTTATATTTTAAATGGCAGTTTTTCTATAATTCCTTAAGCCTTTCTAATTTGCTTCTAACAATTTATGTACATTATTAATTGTTTCGTAATCCGTAGAGTTTATTTTTTAAAGCTTATTATCTTAATGCAATAATGTAACAATGAGAATAAAAAGAAGTACGGATTTAGGTTTAATTATGATAATTAACGGTGATTTATATAATTTATATGACATTAAATTTAAGCATATTATATCAATTTTATTACTTATATATTAAATAATATTATAAAAATTTATAAAAATGTATTTTGAAATTGTAATCGAGTACAAATGATATTTTTATCAAATAATTTTTTTTTTGTTAGATTTCCATGGAAATATACAATATCATACTATGTATATCCAAAATAAAAAAAAAAACTTTTATTAAATACTGGCTTATACAATCGATTATATAGATCTTAAAATAAACTAATGAGAAATAGTTATGACGAGATCAATCAATTAAAAGCATTTTATAAATTTTCTGTTTCATTATCATTGATTTCTCAATTTCCACTGATATCAAAATTACTGACACGATAATGTTGGTAATGTTTTGCGAAAAATATAAACAATTATATATTTATACAAAATTTTATAATATATATATAGTAATATTATATTTATAGAACAAGTGACTATATTGTATTAAACAATCAATGATCTCATGTAAAACCATATCTTTTTTAATTGATTTTAACATTAAAGTTTGAATCAGAATGAATTTTACATATTAGTTTTTATAGAATAATAAAATAAAAATCTTGTAATAGAGGAAACAAAATTAATTTTATAAATTAAAGATTTTACGAGATAAATTGATATTAATAGACTGTTGAGCTTTCAGTTTGCACATTTTTTTAGAACAACAAAGATGAATTGTAAATCTCTTATAAGTTAATAGTTTATTTATAGAAATCAACAATTTTAATATTATTATATACTGATTCAATTCTTTAAAATTACAAATCCTACTAAAACAACCAAATATTCACAAATATTAATTTTCTCTATAAAATAAAACTAGCATATTAATTTTAACTTTTAATAAATCAACATTTAGTTTAAGAATATTAGCAATAACAATTTTTAAACTATTTTTATATTGGTATTTATCAGGGGATTTTATTTGTAAATATTATATAATTCGCATAATGATGCTAAATTTATAAAAAAGGATAAATTTAGAAATAAATAAAGATGCAAATAATTTTAACAATTATTAAGTTTAATAAAATATATTTTATTTACTATTTTATAAGTAAAACTATATAAATTAATTATTTCGAACAAAATATTGATTGATAAAATTAGTTATTGTAATAATTCTGTGTGATATTGAACTAAATGAAAAATTCTATATATTATTCTATATTTTTAATGTTGAGATAAAGTTAATAAAATGTAAAAATTACAAAAGATAATTCATTGCAATATTTTGCAATAAAACAATCATTTTCATTCCTTGGTAAATTAGAATTTTGCCGGATTTATTTGATTTATTACTTTTATTTTTTTATTAGAAAACATTAATTAATTTAATAAAAATGATGTTAAAGGTCAATTTATATATAAGATCTAAAGTATCATTATTTAAAAAATATAATTACTGGAAAATGTTTAGTTTCATCTAGTTTTTATAATCAATTTAATTTTATTATATTAATAAATGTACAGCTGATTATATTAAAATAAATCCATTTCAAATTTGCAAAGTTAAACTTGGAAATGTTGAGCAAACATCATATACTGTTGAAATTAATGAATATTTTTCATAAGGAAGTAATTAAAGGAAAAATATAATTTTCATTTAATATCGTTATCGTTAATGTGTTATCGCCTTATTATTCTTCTGCATCGACTTGTAAATTACAGTGAAATATATGAAAGTAACCCTCAACGCCGTGACTTTCAAAAAATACGAAAGCAAATGCAAGTGCTATAAATAAAAGAAAGAAAAAGAAATAAAAGGTGTAAAATAAAAACTTCTTATAAAAGACAATAACCAGTAATTGCGTTCCATAATTTGATGCTGACCCGGTTAAGATACTACGTTCGGGGAATTTAATTTAATTCTCTGCGATTTGAAAGACGTCAACGTTTTAAGTGCAACTTCTCGTTCTTTTATATACTCTTCGCCTGTAAATTACGTACGCGTATGTTGGGACTTTCACTTGCACAGGTCTGAGAAAAGAAAAATTTAAAGGAAATATACGCGCGCACCGTATTCATTAACGTGTGTCATTGCGCACGACACAATTTCGCGAAACTTACCGATTGTTATCGCTTCATTAATAGCATAGCTCATTTTGCTTTCATTTACGAGTGAAAGCATTTAAATTAGTATTGTTTGCACATCAGATAATTTATAAATAGCGGATGGTTTTTCAAAACATTTAACACAATTACAACGTCTGTAAGGACGTCCCGCGTAACATTACATCCATTTTGTTCTTGTAGCTTAAATCACTTCATTGGAGAAATTTTTTAATATCAATTTTTATTGAAGTTGCAACATATTAATAGATTTTTTATGCTGTATTTTGATATAATACAGTAATGTATTAATAAGTGAGAAGCCAAATTTTGTACATACTTGCGAAGAAAAAAGTAATAGTTGTATTATATATATATATATATATATATATTTCGTAAGAATTAAACAAAAAGCAAAAAATAGGCACATTTTATTCTTGAATACTTAGGCTTTTATAAGCTATAGATTTAATAGTAACAAAGTAAATATAATTAAATGAAATAGTAATCGAATAGTTTAACGTTGCATTCTGGCATCTTGAGTGCAATATATATATATATATATTTTTGTGTAGAAAGTTTCGTGTTTATATATACAGAGAGTAAGAGAAATGAAGAGGAAAGGAGAAGCTGAGACTCACATGGTACAGCAGACCCTCATCTCTCGCTAATGAGAGGTGAGTGCATTAAATATTTATGATTTTTTCTTCCTCGTCACCTGCCGCGCGATAAAAATGACGAAGTCGCTGAGCTTCGCGAAGTACTATCAAAGACATTTTAAACTATGTACACACAAGCAAATTTTTAAATCTGCTTCTAAAAATTATGGAATATTTTTATTTTTTAAATTTTAGTCACAGACTTCGTGGCGTTTGCAACAAAACGAGACATTACGTTTTTTATTATTGACATGTTTTTGTCAATGCCAATCTTATATTTTAATACGTACTTAGAACTGACACTTTACGGGAAAAGTACAATAAAATTTAATTGCTTGTTTTACTTTTTAAATACAACTTATATTTTTCACTTTTCTTCTAATTTAGAGTTAATGATCCATTTTATCCTCAATATATTTATTCTAAGATTACTCCATTATTAAACTTGTAATTTTAATGAAAATTCATTTTACTTTCAATTTATTATTATATATATATATTGATTCAGTTTCTAGAAAAAGACAAATTTAACTAATCAATTGCGACTGACTGGATCGAAATAAATTTCCTTATTAAAAAATTATTAAATTACACTATTTAATTTAGTTTCTATAGAATAGAAGGTAAATACTTACATGCTGGATTTCATTAAACAAATAAAATATTGTTGTTAGTTATAGATTTAAAAGAATTTAAAAATTCAAAGCCGATTAATTGTATTTCTGAATAACAGCAATAAATTTAATGGTCTTAAGCTTTTTAAGAAAATAACTTCATGTTATGATTAACGAAATCTATTTTTTATTAAACTTTTCAAATAGATTAGAACGTTTTTTAGTTTATTAATAGTAAGAATAAAAATGTTATTAGTATTTTGTTAATTTAATTGATATTTATAATAATATTATAATATTATTTCAGGCTTTGAATTCTCGTAGATTGAACAATGGACAATAAAGTCAATTATTTATACAAAAAAATATTTTCTTAAACCTACATGAAAATTTTTTTATCCATATAATTTTCCATCGTTTTATCCATATAAATTTTCGACAATTTTTCTAGTTTAAATTAACACATTTCTTCAATTTGTTATGATCTCTTTCGAGTAATTTATAAACGTTCCAGATTTTCCATAAAATTGTTTACATTGATATAACAGCGTTAATGCGCCATCAATTCTGAATGTACTTATTTTCATTCAAATATAATCAATGTAAAACAATATGTAATAATCAATTATTATTCTTTTCCAGATTATTACAGATTCCAAAAGAAGAAACATTACACCATTGCATTCAAGGTTGCACGCACATTGCGCAAATGAAGATACTCGCGCGCTAAATCACGGCTATTATTTATGGAAAACGTCAGTGTTGCCACGCAATTCGTCCAAAGCTTTGCATGTGAGAGGGGCAGCACTGACGTCGGCAAACCGTACATGTGAATGCCTCACGCGTGTCTATGCTGCCTGGCTTTTCTTGACTTTTCTTTCTTCATCCGGAGAAAACTGTTCGGTGTGTTTCTCCATGGAGCGTCGCTTATCTTTGGACATCCCCCAACGCTTATGTTCTGGATATATTTATTATTAACGTGCACGTCGCCCCAGCCAATGAGATACATTCTAACGCAACGTATCTCTGATTGATAAAACTGATAATCATAATTAAGATGAAAAATAGTAACAATATTAATAGATGCATAAGTGTATAATACTATGGAAATTGACGTATACTAGAATCGTTCATATACTTGAATGGAGCAGCAACGTTACGTTTGAATAAAGTAAGATTTCTCGTATTTCGCAATTTCCTAGCAATGTCTACCTTCAATTACCATCGGTTAATAATACACTCAATACATTTTTAATGCATTTAATATTGTGAATTTTAACAATATGTTAATTTATGATTTATTTACTTCTTTTGTGACTGCAATAGTTTTCAATATAATATATTCTTAGCTTCGCTTATAAATATTTCAAGCACGCACATTCGATATTTCACGAATTAAGCGAGTTCGGTTATAAAAGTAAAGACTTTACCTGTAGGTGGTCGATCCTTTGGATAACATATCCTGAAGAGTCCTTGCGTTCTCGTGTAATAATAATACTTCGTGTTCATCTGATCTATTATATGATTCTGATCGGCGTGTTTTATTGTAAATTGCTGTAATTAAATATAAATACGCTATTAGTTATTGTTAAAATGTTGATTGTATCCTAAAATTTTTAATGAAAATTTTTTTAGGTTTACACGTGTTATAAATTAAGAGTAACAAAAAAAAAAAAAAAAAAAAATAAAGAAAATAGAATTGCTAGTGTGATTGCTAGTTTATCAAAATGTCACTTAGTCAGCATAAATTATAATTGATATAAATAATTGATCATAATGTTTGTGATGACGGATAAAGTGGGACGCGCGTTCCAGATGCTCCAGACAAATCATCACTGAACGTCAAATTAGCTTAATAGATGTATGCATACTACACGTAAGAGACCTTTCTTGTCAATTTTCTCTTATTTTGACTATCTCGAAGCGAAAATCTAATCATTCCATTGTTCTCTCGACTTGCGTTAAATACGCTGCCATAGCCTTAGATAAATCAGACGCTCCAAATACATTGTTAATAACTGCTGTATATATAGGAAAAAGAAGCCACTAAGTTCATTACTAGGAATACGCTAAGAAACTTTTCTTTTAATCATTAATTTATACACATAAAACTTTGTTGTACAATATTGTCAAATAATTTTTCACACGATTTCTTAAATTACTTTATAATATAAACGTTTGTAGTAGATAATCTAATGCAACGAAAAATTCTTTGAAATATATTTCCTTCATATAATGAACATCTTAAAATTTAATTTGTATTTATATTTATAGAAAAAAGGCTCTTTATTTATGTTCGTTTGTATGAATTTAAGTAAATTGATGTTTCATTTTACGAATTATCAAAAAATCTTTACAGTTTTTATAATATGAATCTTCCAATATAAAAAACGGATATGTCATCTGAATATTAGACTTTCTTGTTTAGAGTAAATTTGAAATGTATTTTGCAGCTTCGTTCATCATTATTAATTCTTGGATTACGAATATATAAAGCGACCATCTACTTACATAGCGCATTACTTTAACTTTCTTAAAATCAATTTCAATCTTTCAAATAGTAGTCGATCGAGAGCTTATAATTAATTTTCTAAAATTATGTTAGTTTAAATGTAACAACTATTAGGCAATATTAACTAAATTTTATTATAAATTTTACGACATATTCCATAGTTCCGTACGTTTCTAAGACGATAGCGCTGTTAGCGCATCTCCAAGGTGACGAAGAAAATGATGTATTGAACAGGAAACGACAGATCTCCTTATTAAATATCGTGGCGATTAAAGTTTTAAACTACATTATACCGACAATGCTAGCGCTTAAAAAGGAAACCGAAGACATTGAAGCATGACTCAGAAAGAATTAATGCTCCTACGCTGTCAAGAAAATATATCTTCAATACAGAACAACTCGGTGTTGGGAAAGCATCTCGAACGATTTGCGAAATCAATTCGATCCGACAGTTACATGCCGAACCGATTCTACTTTTCTTCCTACCTTTTCCACGATGCTTCTTATAAACTTCCTCCTTCTCTTATTCATTGCTTTATAGCTTGGAGGAAATGAGAACGTGGAATGAGATGGTTCGTATAATAAGTGAAGAACAGATGGTGTTAGCTTGCAGGAATGTGGTTTTATAAGAATGTTATTAAATTTTCCCGACGCGAAAAAAAGACCATAAGAAATTTATTGATAAGGAAGTCAATAAAACAGACGAAATATCGTGTGTAAATAATAGGCGTTTAATACTATGTTTAATTACATTTTTTTTTTTTGTTAATCCGATAAAATGTAGTAATTCATCATTAGCAATTTATATTATTTTTGATTATATAAGTTGTAAATTTTCATATGGTTAATAATGCTTAATATATCCGAACCGAAGAAAGCAATGATTGATAAATTTTGTTCTTTTTTTTTTTTATTAAATTATAATTAGTAATAAAAATGTTTGTGTGATTTATTTTAAGTTTTTAAACGTTTTTAGAATTTGTTTTTTTTTTATTTATTTATTTATTTTTTTTTTTATCTAAGATTTGAATAACAATAATTATTTATAAAGTATTGTTTAAAGCAGTGATTAATTATTCTTAAATAACTAGTCGAATTATATCGTAGTCTATAAGATATTTATTATAATATTACACAAACATATTAATTATTAAATAGGGATTATATATTTGGCATGACTCGAATAATCCTTGAAATAACTTCTATATTCGAAATAAATAATACATATAAGTTGTATTTTATTATACATACAAGTCAAACACCGAATCACATTAGAGATTCACGTATACGATAAGCGAGCTTTTTTTTTTTTTTAATTCAGTAATATCTTTTACTATATTATCCGATATCGGGTGAATCGAAAATAAATATTAAATTAGATGAAAGATACTCGATACTTAATATGAGCGAGAAATAGAAAACTCGAGAATAGATTTATATTATAAATATACGAATGCGAATAAGTGAAATAAATTAAAAAAAAAAAAAAAAAAAAAAAAAAAAAAAAAAAAAAAAAAGATAAACTAAACTAAATAGAATTAAACTAAATATGTAAATATTCGTGATTGATATATCATCGGTAGTCAATGATCTTACGCTTTCTTACCGATCGCAATACGAAGTCGCGCTAATGCCTATTTACCACTGTTCTAGCAGTGTCCTATGCGCTGTTTGCTACATACGTGCAATCCGAGTATAATGAGGCGCCGTCGTATCATACGTGTGCGCCTAGTTATCTGTGAGCACCCATACCATCAATGAAACGAGGATTATCGATGGAAAAAAAAGACGATTCGAGATTGAACTTGAAATGTATTTTCGTTTCAATTCAAACGTGATTTTTCATTTACACTCGTTGAAACTAAAGTTACGCAGGATACACATTCAATCTGACCCTATAGGGTAGATTTTTACATAAGCTTTAACTTTAATGTATATAGGAATAAGAAAATTTCACAGAATTACCATTTTCACTACAATTCCAAGTGCTATTTTATCGTAAATTATTTTGTCACTCGTTCAACTTAATACAGTTAAATGAGGGTAACTTGGAATATTTTTAGTGGACTCTGTAAAATTTAAGATTAAGCGTGGAACTTTCATTAAAGTTCTTAAGTTTTATCGCTCATTCCGAATAGTGTCAAAATGTCGTGTAAAATTCTCGGTATATTTCTGCAATTTTTTGTGCGTCATAATTATTTTATACTTTAAATGAATTGTGGTTTCTTTTCTATAATAATGTTAGTCATTGTATTTTATCGTAAAGGAAGATTTTCAGCATAATATGGTATTTTTAGCTCAGCTCACTTAAAATCTATAAGTTCAATAATTCAAACTAAGTCCATCATTAATATAGTAATAGAGTACTATATATATATATATATATTTCAAGTAATTCATCTTCCAAACTATAATCTTCTCTTCGATTCTTCATATTTCTTTACAATATAACTTATATTGTTGAAGTAATATCAATGCCAATGTTCTTTACATAGACGCATTTTGATAATTATTGTAATAAATTATACGTAAACAATTATGAATAAGGTACTTTGATAAAATACTTTGTTAAAATATAGCGTAGCTAATTTATTTATAGTTATTATATTTTAATTGCAATGAATAAATTTTCTGTTTCTGTTTGTTTTATATTTATATTCTAATATAAGTATTTAGATAAACATAAGTACTCTAAATTAAATGAATTAAATTGAATAAATATTGAAAATACAATAATTATTTCAGTTATATGCGTATGGGGTAAATAATAAACGAGAATTTATAAAAAAAAATGTTGAATTGAATTTCGAAAAGTTGATATAAGAGTATAAATAATTTGCAAGTATCAATGTTTATAATACTAGAGTATATATAATATAATACTATTTATAATACTATAATACAAGTGAGCATAATAAAGCAATAATAAGTGTACATGAAGCGATCCGCATCACTTTCGAAATCAATTCTATCGCTCAACTGTGCATACAGTGTAGGCGATATAAAAAGGCCTTGAGAAATTGAAAAAAAAGGAAAAGCATCCAGTGGTTGCGATTATAATTGCAGCAACGTGTTGCTCGAAAAGGGAGAAGAGACCTCATTTACGTCGGTCTTTGAGAAAAGTTTTCCGTCGCCGCACGTCACACACTTTCTGCCCTAGAAAACTTGCCGGCTTGTCTTGGCTCGGACCGCTACTTTTCTCTATTCTCCTCGCATGATTAGCTGGAATAACCGCATCGACATCGTCCGATATTTTGAACGAAAATCGCGAGAAAGTTTTAAACTCGTTTACTCCAGATAGCCGCTAAGGTAGGGGCGTGCTTACTCGTCCCTTGCCAATACTTTGTTTTCATCTTTTATCTTGGTTAATAATAAAGTTGGGTCTATAAATGGAAGGATTTTATTATTATTCACATCGAGGAAATAATGGAGATAGTAATCACACAAATGTGAATCATTATTTTAATTGTGTGATTGACTTTTTACAAGGATTTTGTTCTATCATTATTGTATAAATATTGCGTTTTTGTATGTGAGTATTCGATAAGGCTGAATTGTATTTTCTTAAATTATTTCTTAAATTTCAAGTTCTTTCTTTATAAATAAATTCCCGTCTAATCTATTAAATCATTAGATTCACTTAAATAATTCAATATAAGCTTTTCAAATATCGATTACAACATTTTGAATATAATTTATGTATTGTATTAATGAAGTTGCACATTCAATCCTTATTGTTAGCAATTTAGATTATTTAAAATTTTTTAAATATTTATTAAAGTTTAATAACAGTTTTACAATGCGTTTAATAATAATTTTTTATAAAATGAACGAAAAATATTTATAAAATAAATATTTAAACATAAAATTTTACATAATATACATATATTTTTATAACATTTATAAAATTCTATATTTATAAAATATAAAAAATTTGCGTAATGAAGATGAAAAAATTAAGCAAATTATAAACAATATGTTACTTTTATAGTTTATTCTTTCATATTGATAATTAACAAATAACTAATTTTACATAGTTTCAATAGAATATTTATATTTTTCATAAGATCAAAAACTTTGAATAATGTAAGATTGGATCTCGATGTGTGTAAAAAGAAGAATAATACAAAAACATTAAAATACGTATGGGTATTTTATTTTAATTGAATGATTTTGAACAATGTGCAGGTTGACAGTACAGATGATATTTTTCTCAAGGTCGTATTATCTTGCCTGTGAACTCTAACGTGTATTAAAATAGAAATTAAACGAAGGTAAGAAGAAAGTATATTTACTCGTTCGGTGAGACATGGGAATGAAATCTGTACAACAAATGTTTAATTGCTATATTGTTAGTAATAAAGTACCTGCAATCCCATATTCGAAAACTGAAGATCATCGAAAACTTATGCTTTTCCTAAGTTTGAAGCTTTTCGTTTACTCGCCTTTATGCACACCATATTTTCTGTTCATGCTCCAGTTTCAATTATAAATGCAGCAATCGCATTTAATTTTCCAGTAAGATGGGACAAGGAAGTATGTAAAATAATAAAATTTCAATATAGTAAAAAACGTAATTTGCAACATGTTACACCGACAATGATAAGTAGAATTAAAGATGGGTTTAAGCAATGAATTCTATTCTTTTTTACCACATATTATCCTTAAGGATTTATTTATTATTTTTTTTTTTTATAATTCTTTATTTTGCGATTGAATTTCCACGAGTACAAAATGCTGTGCAAACTATCTTAAAAATTGGTGCCATGCGTAACTGTTTTATAATTTCAACTTCTATTCATTTCCATTAGGACGTATCATATTATCTTCGCCTGGATTTCCGTAAAACTTTGTTCGACGACATTATAGGTCGTTAGATAAAACCTTTGTCCTGTCAGACAAACTATTTATTATTAAATCAAATTTTCTATACAAGTCACAAATCTTATTATAATAGCAATAATTTGCGTAATTAGAGAGGCAAATCATTGAGTTCGTTAAATGCCAAATTTTTAATGTTCAATGTCAAATGTTCGTTGTGGAGGATTCGAGATACCAACGGAGGATGCTCTTCCCATACTCGACGGCAGTGGAACATCACGTAGATTGTATTCAACCGGATAAAAATGACGAGCCGCTGGTGAGAGCGGGAACCTCGGGGGTACAGTAGTGGCCGACCTCCCGGGTACGCGACGCACCACATGCGTACCGCTAGTTAAATATAGGATGACTGGGACAATCGCGATGCACACGAAGAGGCAATTTCCAAACGATAGCCGCCAATGAACTCGACAATCTTGGTTGTTCCGCGTTGGCGAGCGTCGTCCTGGAGTCTCGTCATTGCTTTAGCACTCGATCCTTAGACGACCATCGCCGCTCTCTATATTTAGATAGGGCGGCCACACGATTTTTGGTGTATGCGAGTTTCACGATTGATCTTACGGTCCCACCGAGATTCACGTAATAGCGAGAACGCGTTAAGCTAAAGTGGCTCCGTCGATTTACGTACTCGCGACATTCCGAGTTATTTTAATATTTCACGGTGTCGTTTAGGGAACCACAGCACGCCGCTTCTCACAAAAAATATCGTCCGCCTTCTTTAGCGAATTATTATTATGTGCAGGATTAATGGCGTGTAGTAGCCCACTTTATGAGCTTGGAAATTTATTTATAGGCCGACGGCTTTATGGTTTTTAACAAATTTTCTTTTAATTAGAGCG
>NW_011948416.1:2456436-2467225 GCF_000503995.2 Ceratosolen solmsi marchali | reverse complement strand
AGCACTGCTGATACCTATAGCTTCCATTCCTCAGATTTTGCGACGTGAATTACGATGTAGAACGTAAAGTTTTGAAGTATTGTTGTTTGTTACGATGGATTGCCCATAATGATAAAATATAATTTTAACCTGAGTGGCTAAATTAGAGACGGTGAATATTTTTGAGCAAGTGTTTTTAAATGCACAATTAAAATACGAGTGACCATTAGAGAAAAGGTAATAGGTCGGTCAGCGTTTTAAGAGAAACTTTCGATTAAGATCACTGAATTTCTAAAAGTCACGGTTTAAATTAATCGAGCCATTAAATATGGACGCTAGAGAGAAGTTGAAGTAGCTTGCAATAATATCTTGATACGTCGGCTTATTATATACAAGATTATAAGGGGGTAAGTAGTAAGTACACGCGATCGACCAAATAACGCATTTGCGGAAACGATCGTAACAATTTTACGTATATTTTACACCTATTTTGCGACAATTATTTTCAAGATCCTATTTTTACCTTGACATTATTTCTAGAGCATTTTCCATGCGCTTGCAAATACACGGGCGAAAGCCGAATTTGCAATTTGTAATTTGAGTTAAAAAGTTTGGCTTGCCACGATATCGGGCAAAAAATCGTTTCGTAAAAACGTTGCATAATAATAATAATAATAATAACAACAACAACAACAGCAGCAGCAGCAGCAACAACAACAACGACAACAACAACAACAACAAAAATAACAATAATAATATCAATGATAATAATAATGATAATAATGATAATGATAAAGAGTAATTTCTGAGCAAACACAACGATGCGATGGGTACTTACAATGATCTTCGCAAAGCATCAAAAAGAATTCTAAACATGCTGACAATGGGATTTCATCGGCGCGCAAACCAGAACAACCCGACACGAAAATGCCGTCTTTCTTCTTGTCCCACGATCAATGTACCAGGGCGCCTTATCATTCGCAGCGACTTAACAAGATTGCTCTTTTTTAAAGGGTCCTTACGAGCCGCCTTAGCCGATCAGCGCCGACGTGACGAATTCATTAGACGGATCAATTTACGAGGAGATTGCGACGGGCCCTAAGCAACTCGCCGACGCATGCCTTCGTGCGTAATTACGCGATACGCGTTTCCTTCCGCCGGCAGCACGGCGACAATACATTCTATCCACTTTTTCCTTATCTCCTTTTTTTAACGCAAAGCTCCGCCTCCCCGCAGCTCGCCGCTCCACGCTGTCGGGGAAGGCATGAAAAACTGGTAAACGCGTAGATTGTCGTGGAGGGCCGCTGGGTATGTGTATAATGTAACGGGACACTCGCAACTCACTACCGTTCTCGTTCCGCGGGAGAAATTTTTTCCATGATTTCTTTCTGTTCTTTCTTTTCTTCGCTCGTTTTTTTTTTTTTTTTTTTCTTGTCTATGGAGAGATGGACTGTAAGGAGCCGTGGAAGCGAGTGTTACGAAATGCACGACGATTGGAAGTACGGTTTTCGAAAATATTTTTCGCTCTCAGAATTTCATCGCCAGTATTACGGCGTAGGGCCGTTAAGAATCAGGTTTTATAAAGATTTAAATTTTCGAGGCTTGGTTAAGAGGAATATGAATAATAATACTGATTTATCGTGTAATTTTAATAGAAACGCGTATAATGATACGCTGAACCTCGCACACCCCAAAACTCCTCGTTAAAAGACCTCGTTCAAGCACAGCTTAAATTCTAAAAAAATTATTAAATAATATTTGTGAATTATGTCGAACGTTTCAATATATTTAATACAGCAATTACCACTAATGAAATATATAAAAATCCATTTAAATAATATTGAGTTTACTAGAACTAGAATTATGTTAATTGCCTATTATTTACGATAATATATATAATTTTGATTATTGTTATCAACGTATAAGAACCTAGAAGACATAAACTTTAAAAATCCAAATGAGCAACTAAATTTACAATTTAAACATCAAAAACCTGTTTATCGAGAGAATTTTATAAATCGCCACATAATAGATTTTTCGTATAAACTTTAAATATTTGTATAATAGAAGTATACAACGATATTTTATTTTTTTTATCGGTAAATTAAGTCGATTTGTTATTTTATAAAAAAAAAAAAAAATTTGTAGTCAACGGGATGATTATACCACTATTATTATTCATTTTTATTTCAGGTATAAAAATAGTTTTAAAAAGTGGAAGAGAAATAAGAATTATTTTTAATTCTTTTATCGGAGAATATTTTATAGTATTCTTATAAAATCAATCGGTACAACAAAATTAATAATACTTATATCAATTTATGCAATCAATATTTTTATAATAAAAATAATTTTGCGAAAATGTCCGGGTTAAATAAAATGATTTTTTAAATATAAAGAGTGACTTTTCTTTGGCGTTTATGAAATATCTGAAATCAATTAAAACATTGTTTACATTCGAAACTTGTGTAGTCTTTTTAATATTGAACAAATTTCTGTTTTCAATTTTAATTTAGTTTTTTATTAAAAGTTTTAACATCCAATACCTTTTCTCAATACCAAACAATATTATAAATATTAAAACGGATATGGTAGATATCATACATTCCTATTACTATAATTAATTTTCAGGCAATATTTGAAGATACAAATTTATTTCATTAATATAGACAATAAAATATAAATAATGTACTAAAGTAATAATTATAACAAATAGATAAAATCGATTAAATGTATTGGAATAACTACGCAGCATTGGCACGTAACTAAATCCTATTCGCTTACAAAGGTAATTATATATATATATATATATATATATATATATATATATGTATGTATATATTAATAAATAAGAAATATACTCTAATCACTATCAATTATATTTCGAAATTTTCCCCCAGAGAAAACATAATAATGATTAGTATTAGTGAAAAAATTTGTAAGTAGAAATTGAAAAGAAAGTTAAGTTATTGAGCAGAGAACAATTACACTAATGATTTATTCAGCAGTTCATGCATACAAAACTTACAATACAAATTAAGCATTATAGGCTTTTTATCAGCGTAAAATAAAAAAAAACTAACTCTCAATTCTAAAACGAGTATTCCAGATAACCGCAAAATAGTAAAATTTTCCCTCGGTACTTTCAAATCGTTCAACATTTTGCATGTTTGAAATATTATCGTTCCCTTACAAATCGAAACAGACCTGGTTTTCCAATATCTTTATATACACTCCTTATCCCCGCAATTTCTCACCCCACTCCCATCTTATTTCGTTACAAAAGTGCAAATCTCCAGGGCACTATTAATTGACAATGGAAGGAAAATTGGCGCGAAGTGAATTCCAATGACGACGGCTTTGCTTTCCCCTCGTGCCAAAGACGAAAGAAGTTGGCATTCTACGCGTCCCCGACAATGTGAAAGCAACCTGTACCCGTACTTCTCCTCCCCACCTTCAATTTTCCTTTTTCCCGACCTTTTTTCTCCTCCACAAGCGCGCCAAGTCATGCGCAAGAATTCCGTCCAAGTCTACGCACCGCCTGCCCTCACAACACATCGATCGCTTTTAATTTTAATTCTCGCATTGCGACATTCAAGACACACGTGTAGTCTCAGCGATTCAGCATGTGCTTGCCGAGCTGCCAATGTTCCGGCAATTTCATCCTCCAACTCTATAAACATCTACACTTATGCCCACCTCCATTCGATCCATTCTTATTATCAATATAATCAGATTAGCGTTTAATCGGTAAGAAGGAAAAGTCACTCATCCTCTTTAATATTTAACATACAAACAGTGCCACGTCTCTTTGGGACGAAAACTCCCGATGACAAAAGAATATTACGTAATCCTCTTTGGATCATTTGGGTTTATACTATTAATGCATGTCTTTTTATAATGCGATATATGAAAATATGGCTATAACGCCTGAAGCAAAGAAACTTTTAAATAAATATCTTCTCTCTGTAGATGAAGTTGAATTTTAGATCAAGTATCTCCTCATATGAAGAATGACTCTCAAACTACACTGTGGTATAATCTTTTTTTCTCTCTCTTTTTTCTATTCTGCTTCTATTCTCGTAAATGTTCTCGTTTCTTATTTTTCTAGAATTACATTTAATAGAGAAAGGCTTCCAGTACTTTATAAGAAAATGAGAAAAATATTCATCATCGATACTAAATGGACATTCCATAAGAAATCTTAGTGCAATTTACTTTGACCCAATCTACAAATGCTTGAGAGAATGAACATTATATCATTCTCTCATCATTAATTACGATAACAATAAATAACAAAGAGGAGTGAAAATAAAGCTACATAAGAAATTTCGGCTTAAAGAGATTCGATTGTACTGCTATTTACCCAGCCAAAAAGTTACCAAACTCGGTGAACAGTAAATTTATTTTTAAAAACCCGAACTCGAAATACCTGTAGCAGAATTTAAAAAACCTCTCATCAGTCTTTCATAATCAGGCGATGGTGTAAGTAAACGACTACGTGAAAGCGAAAAAGCATTCACCTAATTGAACGTGCGAATTTTAACTTCGTGCGAGTAATCCATATTTTTCACCTTATCATCTGTTCTCATTTGATGATGAAGTCTCGACTTTCACCTCCCCTATATGTAACATGCATTGTACATTTGCACAGATTCTTTATCTATGTTCCTTAAACGCTTAAAGACACGTTTATCTCTATACGTGCGTGTACGGGCGCGCACGCGTGTCTTAAAAATCTAAGAGTCTGTACTCAAAATAGCCCGAGCAGTGTGTCTTGCAACGTAAATGTATAATGTGGTACGGACCCGTGCTGCGACGATAATGTTGTGCATTCTTTAAAATGAGATAAGCTATAGAAAATGGAGTCCCTGAGCGCATGAATTAGTTTAGTGTGTCATGCGTATGAACGATAAGACAAATTATTTGCGCTTCGCAGGGTAAACCAAAGTTAAGCCTAATGTTAATACACTCGCCGGCTAAGCTTAGGTGACTGTATATTACTACAAACATTAACTTCAGCGTGTATAAAGAAATCCATGCATCTCTTCTTTCGGATATGTTTATAAAAATATAAAACTCTTAATGGGTGTGTATGTTATGTACAAGAGTAAGTGAACTAAAATTCAAAATTTTTTGTAAAATTTTATTTCACGTTTTTTTGTTCACGAGTATAAAGTCCCCGTGGGTTTATAAATTTAATTAGCCTGCCTACTAAAATTCTCAATATTTTGTAAATAAAAATTTACTAAATACTAAAATATTATGCGAATTATGAAGCAATCAAGTTATTAAAAAAAAATTATATCACAATATATAAATTATTGTTTGATAAATGTACAAAAATTTAATCATAGAGTTTTTTAATATTTTGAAATTTAAATGCGATTGCTATTATTTGATATATGTATAGAAAGTAGGTTTATATGAAAAAAAAAGAAAAGAATAAAAAAAGTTAATACGGGACTGAACTATTTCAGCCTTTGTAAGCATTTTATGATAGCAAAGAAGAAATATGCAGCACACTCTAAGCATATAGAAGGAAACATCAATTTTATTATGATTATTAGATGTAGACACAAAATAATAAATTATCCAATTTACGCATATATATATATATATATATATATATAATAAAATTAATTCATTTGTTTGTCATTACAAACATTAAAGAATATACAGTCATAAAGCAAATTATAAATTTCACGCATTGTGGGGGTAGGCAGAAGCCGCCGAGGAATAAGTGAAACTTAAATTGCACTAGACAAATGTATTATTATTCATGCTGTCGTAATTTTAGAGATACAATGTACTTTTATCATCTTGTTGAACAAAAATTTAAAGCTTATTGTATAATATTTATCTCTTAGAATATCATATATATTTTATAATTGATCATAATGAAATTTTGAATTAAAAATATTCGTGCAATTTTATTAGTGTAAAGATATAATACTAAACTAACTAATTTGTGCATTCAGCCCATTGACAAATTCAATCCTCGTTTATAACATAAAAATCATTATTATTTTATTAAATAGTTTTTCTATATTAATTGGTACTTGTATATCTTCTTGCGTGTATATTTATTTTGATAATTAGAAGTTAGAAGAATTAGAATAGAATTAGATTAGAAGTTAGAATAGTTAGAAGCGCACTTAAATAATAATTTAGCAAAAAGACGGTTGATTCAAGCTGGTCTAAAAAAAAAGTCAAAATTCGTGTCAGTGCGTTGCACCTTGTACAAAAACTGTCACTTTCAAAATATTTAACATATAATCAAGGCCTAATAAGTCAGGACATTCAAAATATCTTATTAAAGCGCAAATTGTCACAATGAAATATTACAAATGATAATTGTAGCCAGTTGCTTAAGAATGTAACGATCCTCTAAGCTTGAAAGTAAATTCGCCATAATGACCGTTGACAAGATCAATCTGGCAAAATATAGGATGTAGTTATCATCCTCAAGAATCGAATAAAGAATATCACCCATTGGCCTTTACGAAATTTTCATTTCGCGTGTCATTTCACTAGGAATGCCATAAAAGTCGTTCCTTCGCTTGGTACATGTAGCCCGCCTAGTTCTTCACAGTACCGCCATTGCACATTTCCCCTAATTCCAGCTTTTCTCACCACCTTCTGTTTTGTTCGTCGATTTTCCGAAATTGTGCACATTATAATGCGACACACAATGCAGATTGAGTTATATATAACGTTGAGTTATTTATTTCATATATAATATCAAAATAACAAAAAATGCCATAATTTTTCCAACGACTTTTCCGATTCATTACATGGCAGAATTGCCAATCGCCCATCGGAAATTGGGTCAAATGGTGGTGCTCAGTCATCTCTTGTTATTGTTTTCAATACGATAATGGAGAGAAAGCTGATTTACTTACCAGCCACAATACACGCTTAAAGTGTCATACTCCGTAGTTTCTTTTTCCACTTTCAATATTGCTGTTTTCTCGATTTTAAAGATGTTTTTTCTTCTTTTAGACATTATTAGTTAAATAAAACTTTAAGTATAATTAAGATTTATGTTTTTACAATTTCAAGTGTGCTACATATGCGCAATTTATTACTTTATTACTGCTTGTATTATATATTATTCTATTGAAAAATGATCGTATTGCTCATTCATTCACAGCGAATACTTTAATACATTCGTGAAAATTTGGTATAATAATTTAATATTACTAATTATTAATTTAATATTATATTATGAATATTATGAATATTATGAATTCTTACATTAGACTCGAGAAATTCCATATAAGAAACATTAAATATTAAAAAATGAAAACTTTCTTCGAAAAATAAAAATATATTACTGTTTAAAAGTATAAAAATTAAATCCATATTATAATTAAACTTTAGTTATTCAAATTGAAACATAAGTTTTCATATAAAAGGAGCAATAATAAATTTATAATATAGAAAAAATGTTGAAAATATTTGTATTTAATTAAAATTAATTTTTATGAAAAAAACAAAAAAAAAAAAAAACAATTAATAGAAATTTTCAAATTCACTTTAAGGAAAATCAAACTAGACTGTGTCGATGTATAAAATTTGTGTTTAAATTAAAGAAAGCATAATCATGGTTTGATATATTAACATAACAAGCAATAATAAGCCATGTAGATAAATTAATCATTTAATCAGATCGTAACGTAAAATGTAAAGTAAGTAAAACAATTTTTAGTTGTTCTGGCTAATCAGAAGCTAATTAAAAATACTACATTTAGGTTTCTTTCATTAGTAGTTTAATCAAGACTATAAAAAAAAAAAAAAAAGTAAAGCTACTTACTTCTGTGTTTAAAGCCGCTCTAATTTTTACAAAAATAAGCAAGCAATTTATCGAGATTTATATATCATAATTTCATTTCTCATACTCATAACTGTTTTAATAAATAATGAACGACAACAATTCTCAATAGCTGATAATAAATTTTATATTTTGAAAATAATACAAACAATTCAAAGTATTTTAATAAAATATAACTCATTGCGTCTTTATAATTTATGTTGAAATAATATAAGATTTTTTAATTTTCAAATAAGGCTTATGATATTCGAATATTGACATTTCGGAGAGATTGAGTATGGAAAAAATAAGATATTTTAATTCAATGAAAATTTTAATCAATGCAAATGTAGATAAGTTTGTTTTAAAAAATCTCCATGTACTGATTACATGATAATATCTTGATGATGTTTAACAATATGCATGTTTATGCCGATTTATTCACTCTTGTATTCAAGAATAATAATTCAAAATTTCTCCTATCAGTAAAGACAAACTTTGCATTTATTAAACTACGGTAACACGAGGTTATTTTGTTATATGAAATATACCGAAAATAGCATTTTTCTTCTTCTGGTCCTAAAAAGTAAAAATAATAAACCAAGGAAATTTTATTTATTTATATATCAGACAAGTTTTAATTTCCATCGTTAATGCTATACTTGCATATAACGATAAAAATATGTGTGTCAGCATAACAAAATCTGAACATACGAGTCTATTATTTTCACAGTCTCGTTACAATGTGAAGCAATACTCGCATCAACGTTCTTTTCGGTTCTGTTAAGAACATTGACTATGCACTTTATTGGCTTCGAATTTCAAAGAGGACAGAGCAATTTCCAGCTGTACAATCATTTAAATAAATATCTTTGTAGAAATTATCGAATTGCATTTTCAATGGTTGAGTAAATGGTAATATAATTCCAAAATAAAATATCGTGTCGCAAAGGTATAATAATAAATGTGCAAATGCATAAGTAAACACAAAAAAAGTCTAATCGTGAATCGAATGCATTGTTTAACAATCCTTGCCAGCTTGCGCCATTCGAAAGCTCATATGCCTCCGCATATCCGCTGTATGCCATGCAGATGTAAGAACTCGTTCTATGCGAGCGAGTCATGCGCCCGTGTGCACCCCTGCGTGTATGAGTGTGCGCGCGCGCAAGTGAGTCGCGCCCGTAAGGTGGAGGACAGCAGTTAAAATTATGTTTACTCAATTTTCCATTCGATTGTATCATTCGTTCGAACTCGTTATTGCACTGGTTATCAATAGTAAATACAGCGATATACCATGAAAATGTTTTTAAACGAATGAAGCCTTTTCTATTCATCATCATTGAAAAGTTTTCAGGATCACTAAATAAGAGTACCGATGTTGTCTGTTTTAAACGTTCTCGAATGATTCCTCTATTATTACAAATGCAATTATGAAGAAAAAAAAATACTCGGTTGTATTAATAAAGTTAAGTGGAATTAGTCGATTATTTAGAAGTGTTTTGTATATTTAGTCAAATCAATTGAAAAATTCGCAGTTTTAACCTAATTTAATAGTATATGCATTGCCTCTAATATAATTGTACAACAATTGTTAAATGATATTTAAAGCCTTTTTCTTTCTAATTTTAATCGAATTAGAGACTTATTTGACTTATTAAAAGAATAAACATAAACAGGTGAAATAAAACATTTTTTTCTTACATAATTCTCATTTTATGCGAATTAAAATAAAACGCGTTAAAAAAAATTACACAATTTCAGTGAACTTTCTACATTAAAACGGGTTTTACTTATGATCGTTTATGTTAGAAGGTAGGTATGTTAGTTGTAAGATACAACTAACAGCGAAAAAATTTAAATCGTTACAATTCTAATTTTACTCTACATTCGATCATGTTATGTACAATTTTGTAATAAAACTTTTAAAAAAAAAGAAAAAAGAAAAGGATTTTACAACCAAAAATAAAAATTTTATTTACTGAAATTTAAATAAAAAAAACCTGTGAAATACAATTTTACTTACTTCGTACGATCACTTCAACCTGCATAAATAAGAGTACGAAAATTATTTCAATAATTATTTCCGCATAACAATAATATTATTGTTGTTGTTACGAAAGAGAGAAAAAAACGAAAAAGAGACAGGAATTACGTTCAACTGTTAATGTAAAGGCAATTATGAAATATCCTTTACTTTCATTGCATTAAATTAACTATGTTATTTATCAATCTTAAGTATTTCAGTTCGTAATACTTATATATGTTTGTCAATAATGTAAAAGGTGGCATTTTATATCCATATTTTACGCTGAAAATAATCATTAGATTCATATGTGTAAGATTCATAATGTAAGAAAAATTTCGTGAAATTAGTTTTTTGTTAAAATTACACCTTCCATATACGCAATCAGTAAATTGAAAATATCTATAACTTAAACTTCAGCAATCCCATTACCGCTATGAATGCGATAAATGATGCCGAGCATAATATTAAAAAAAAAGTATATGTAGTGCCGCCCTAATAATTGTACTTTTTCAATACCTGCGAGGCAATCCTATTAAATCATGAATTGGTTTGAAAGTCAGATTCATCGAGTGTGCGAACAATTCGATGGTAACGTTCTATAACGAAACAGATGGTTGGCCTTGATACGTACCGATTATTTTCAAAAAGTGAGTGCCTTGTAGCGCGACAAAACTCACCTTCTTTGCTTCTCTTCTTTGCCTCGCGAGCTCTTGTGCAACCGTTTGCAAAAGTGCCACTTTAACCTCAAATATTCCGTGAGCTTGCCGCTCGTGCGTATTTATCCAACGAATCGCGGCGAATGTCCTTTGGATCTATGGGACACGTGCCATGGATTTTGTCGATCAGCCGATCGACGGCATTCCACGGCGCACCCATTTTAGCGCCTCGTCCTGCCTCTGCACCGGTTGCGGTCGATTTGCGTTGTGAATGGCATCAAGTGTTGGTTGGGCGGGGGGGGGGGGGGGGCG
>NW_011948416.1:2449067-2456399 GCF_000503995.2 Ceratosolen solmsi marchali | reverse complement strand
GGGGGGGGGGGGGGGGGGGGGGGGGGGGGGGGGGGGGGGTGTCGCGTTCGAAACGTGCCGTGCCCCTCCGCACCGCGGGAGCTTTTCCAACCATTTTCCATGTGAAACAATTACAATACGAGTTTGGGTCTGCGAAGCCGAGTAAGACCGTATTTTTCAAGCTTCGTCTTGATAATTTACGTTGAAAATTCCTGCACGCTTCTGAATTTCCATTATGTGTATTTAGTATGTACGTGCGTACACGTACTCGCTCTTCCTGCCTTTATTTTACATTTCAGTTCGCTTTCATAAAATAATCATTTCTCGAATTTCTTTGAAAAATTTAGGAAAAGCAACGATTCAGGAAAATACGCATCACTACTAAAATTCTATGTGTTCTTCTTCTTTATCTCATCGTTTGATAGGATACCGTTCTATGGCATTGCCTGTTACTACCCAACCGTTAATAGATTACTTATTTTGTAAAGCCAGAATGGAAATGATAAGTGTATCGACCTTTCTTGTCTGTCGTATTTTTGGAAGATTTTTCCATGCGTGTGGTTAATGTGAATGAAATGTCGTTTCTGTTTTCTCGAGCCGTTTATTTTCGAGTATCTTCGTTTGACAAAGATTTTATAAGAATAGAAGTATTGTTAATTTGAAAATTAGAATTTTCAAAAATATTTCGTTAAATTAAGGCATTTAAAATTGTTAAAAGATAATACACAACAACAGGGCATAAGAAAGAAACGATAACGAATAATCGATAGACTTCGAGTATGGGGGAATTTTTTTTTTTAATAATGCGGAGTGCACAAAATTATAATGGAATTATCTCCAATTAAAAAGTATATAGAGAATTTGAAAGTGCGATAAAATATTTAAGTAATATTTTTTTTTTTTTTTTTTTATTTAAGATATGTTTTTGAAAATTCATTTCATTTTTGCTTTAGTGTGTTTAACGAATTCATCAATTAGAATATCTTTAAGCCAACCGCGACAGATTATAAGATTTTCACCCTGCACGCGATATTAATTTTTCGTTAGTACGAACGAGCCCTTAAACGATTTAATTATTACAGTAATTTTAAGCGTCTTTCGCTTAGCGCTAAGTGATAGGTAAATTAATTTTAAAATAATCTTGCTGTTAAATAAGCATTCATCGAGGTCTAATATCATTAGCACCAATACGAATTCACAGTCACCAAACTTTATAAGCCACTCGATTAACTATTAGAAATTGAAATTTTATAATAATTAAAAGTTTGAAAATTCTTATCTCTCAAGCAGATATTACACGCCTTAGAAGTAGAAAGATGCTTTTCAAAACCTTGACTGCAATAATCTTTTACAGCATTCATTTAGGAATTCCCCCCTTGGCAAGAAGTTGTAAATCCAGTTCGTAGTCGAGTTGACTCTTATCACGAAAAATATTCTTTATTTAACGAGTTTTCTAGTTCTAGCCATTTCTTATTTTATCACCCGAATGGAAAATATGACTTTCTATATCGAGATTGGATCGAATTCAGAGCCTTGGAGATTGAAAGCAAGATCTGTAATCGCATTCGTTAGGTTATGATTTTGAAGTGCTATATAATAGCATCGGTGAGTCATATTTTATTCCACTGGTAAATGACTCACACTCTAAGTCTTAGATGTCAACAATGATTGCTTCCGCAAGACGCGGCAAATACCCATTCGCGCTTAACGACATTGAAAAGAGAGCGTTATCAATGAGAAAGTGTGCAGTGTCGGATGAACGTCGCCTCGCAAAACAGAACCTCGTTAAATGTCACTCGGCGCGCGTTCGGAAGTTGAGCGCGGAGCAAATGGTAAAAGAGCCGTGTTAAATAACGACAGCTGTATTTCACGAGGGCAGGCCGTCGGACATTAACCCGACTAAGCGTAGCGGCGGCAGGGCGGGAAAATCGAGGAGCACTAGACTCTCCGAGCGGCGCGCAACATTCGCCGCGGAAAATGCTAATTGCGCTTTAAGAGCAGCAGCCCTTTCTAAGGTGCTTCTCGCTCGTAATTGCGGCTGCCGCGCATTCCGTTATTGTTCGCGGAGAAACAAAGAATGGGACGACGGTGGCCCCGAACCCTGTTCATTGATTATCCCGCGAGCGCTCCAATTCTTAGACCTTATTCCCGGCAATTCGCAATATCAATACGAGGATGAACGATGAACGAATGATTATATTTCGTATCGAGTGTTATTTGTGCGTCGTCGAATGACTTCAGGCTCGTGTTCCGCAATCTTAGCGGCTCCAGAGTTTATTGCTCCGCGTTGGAAAGTGTGGATTAAGCCATACGGCTCGTTATTTAGTTAACCGTGAGGTCACGGCCCGCTTTCCGAAAGCCTTGAATTTTTCTTTTTGCAAAGACGAATATTGGAGTACTCTCGTAATCAATCGCCGAGTGCCATCCCAAGAATATCCACGAATTGTTTTCGTTCGACGACTTTTAAGAGCGATTGGGTAAAGGTATCTGCAAACTTCCCTCGTTACGTAAAGAGCTGCGCGATACGAGTTAACAAGCGTCATTTGCGTTTTTCAAATGCGAAGCGGAAAATACATCCTCGCGTACAAGTCGCAAACTCATTAGTTGTTATTCAGGAGTAGCAATTTCACGCTTAGATGTACGGCAAATGATACGTACGTCAACGTGCGTGCGTGCGTGAATGCGCGCGTGCGGTTGAGAAAGAGAAAGAGAGAGAGAGAGAGAGAGAGAGAGAGAGAGAGAGAGAGAGAGAGAGTGAGCGAGTGAGCGAGTGAGCGAGTGAGCGAGTGAGCGAGTGAGTGAGGGGGGGGGGAGATATCAAAGACAAATAATACTTTGCGTAATATCGACGATGATGAACGTGAAAATTTTCGCCTCTACACAATTCGTCGTACCTCAATAAGAACAAAAACAACATTTTCCGCATTTTCTCTGATTCCGTTGCTCCCTTTATGTACTTACGAATCCTATGATTAGCAGAGTTTCTCCCTAGCACTTTATTGCTCGTTTAAAGCAATCATTGATTATCTTATTACAAGCTGAAATTTGCCAAGAAAATCATAATATTGGATAATACGCTAATGTTTATAAGTACTCGAGTAATTTTACTTACGTGCAAGCCAAGTTTTTGAACAATCGACAAGTTCCCTTGAATTTAAATACAATATATTTTACACGACTCATTCGAAATAAGCTATATTATAATTGTAATCAGTTCCTTTTACAGAGTGGAGACGTTTGACGACAAATATTTGCTTCGCGATTCACGCTTCGCAATAATTCTCATGTCACAAATCGGTAAAATTTAAATTTCAGTTCAATAATTGTATTTGAAAAAGATTGTCTTTCCCATAAGACTGCTATCCTTCATTACACTTTTAAAAATGTTTCCTTATGAGATGTGATTTATAATTCCTCTTGTTGATTTAAAAGAACATTTATTCCGCGCATACTTTCTATTTTCAAAGCTTTATATATATTCATATTTTATTGTATATATAAAAAAAAAAAAAAAAAAAAGTTTTATCTCACAATACGCGATTCTCGCAAACAATTTCGTCTATTATAAAGAAATTTAAAAAATAATTGATTATTTAATTAATGCGAGATCACAAAATTGTCTCAGATACCTCATTGTACAAGTTTATTATTTTAAAGTAAATTAACATCATAATTGTAAATGAAGATTGTCAAATATAATCGCATGTTTTAACTTGGAATTTATAATTATTACTTACATCCTTTCATATAATGGATTAATTTACTCAAGAAGAAAGTTAATTATCACCTGCTGTATCATTATTACAATAAGTTTTCATTTAATAAAAAATATGTGCGAAAATGATAAGTTGTTGGTTTGTAGAAAAATAAGTATTTCAAACTTAATAAGGAAAAAAAAAAAACAATTAAATGGCATCATAGCGGGAAAAACAAAAGTAAAAGTTAAATATACTTTCATGATGTATAATTTGAATCACTAGACACGGAATTATGTACAATCAATATACTCATTTTGCAATTTTTTGTTATCAACAAATGTTTTCCTTTTGTATCATACGTTTTTAAAGAATAATATGGTAATGAAAACATATATCTTTTAATAAAATATATATAAATATGTATACATATCTAGTAAAAAATTGTCAGACTTGTACACAAAATGTAAATTTATTATATTTTTAATATTAGCATCGCATCCACGATTCAAGTTTTTTTTTTTTTTTTTTTTTTTTTTTTTTTTTTTAAACGTGTATATATAAATTAAGGGATGAGTTGACACAGTTGAGAATTTCACACATTAATCATTATTCTTGATAGTATTTTTAAAAGACTCAATAGCAACAAGTTTTTGTGTAAATTTAAATTTTATATTTACAGTCATATATGAGAAGCCAGCAGTATATCCTTTTCTTCTTCTATTCTCTCTAAGACAAGATTTCAGTTTGAAATTTAAATACATAATTGATTGTAAAATTCATTCCATTTCAATCAGCTTCATGATGATTATGTGTGCATGAATTGTTCGTTAGGAATCTTACTTCTAACATGCTCTATTACATCGTAATAAACTTTAAATAAATAATAATTTATATTTAAATTTGAAAGTAGTTATAAAAAAATGCTTTTATTTAGGATTAATACATCATAAATATTAAATACTAATAAAAATGTATAATTTGTAGTTTCTGAAATCATTTGTATTATTAAACGCATTTCTGGCATTTCTCACGCTTCTTTTATTATTCATATTACGTAGGAATGAATTTTGGAAGCTTCCAAGTAATTCAAGAGTATCCGATTACTATATACACCCATTGTATTACACCTATATATTATACATTATTTATTAGTTTATAAACATCATAATATAATTATCGTTTCATACAATTATACTGAGTTAGCTTTTTCATTTACTTTTAAATAAATAATTGAAAAAACCGATTCGCTTAATGTTTCCTGTAAGTTGTCTTAATTGCTTTAGATTTCCAAAATTGTTCTTATAAAGTAAAGTCTTAACAAGGAATTTAACCGTTAAAAGTGGAATAGCTAGTCAGAAACCAGTCAAAAGTGGAGTATGTGACCGGTCACTTTCCGAATGCACTCGTACATTCAAGTTTTGACGTAAGCAACAAAACGTGCTTGTGCTCGATGAAACGGTACATATCACTAATTACTAAACTAATAATCTTCGTTAAATTAATCAATTAAAGTGTAGTCGCTGTATTCTGTTTACAAAGGCATTTCATTTTTTGCTACGATTGTCTAATGTTCATAATAAATTATTTTATAGGGCAGTTAATGATATACTTTATATCTTTCAAACGCGAAAGAAGAAAATGTTTTAATTAATTATAATGTTAAATAATTTCATATTTCTACATTATAAGTGTGTGAGAAAAATTTGAAATTTTGTTTGCAAGCAGAAAGCTATTAAACATAACATTTTTGTTAAAAAAATGTTATGCCACTATATCGAACTAACAAATTAGTCTAGTATTACTTTTTGCAACATTGATACTTATTCAGTATATATGCGTATATATATATATATATATATATATATATATATATATATATATATATATGCGTGTATATATATATATATATATATATATCTTTTGTTGCAATTAATTGTATTAAAATATAAAATTTTTAAATAATAATTAATGCAACATTAACAATTAGTATTAAACATTAAATCACTTAAAGGTACGAGTTGATATAACACGTAATAGACGCTATTTTGAGCAACGTGATATTAACACAATATTATGTTTAATAAATATGCAGATTTTAATTGTACTTATTATTTTAAATCAATAGCTCACAGGCATTGCAAAAGAAACGATTAAAAATATGAACTTGTTCACGGGCACATGTATATTAATAGTTTGTTTGAAAATTTATACCAATATGATTAGCGTTAGAGTAATTTACTCCATATTATTACACGACATTTTTTAATTATCGCAACTCAACGGTACATTGACATTTTTTATGCTTCACAGATTACGGCTACAATTTAACTTAATACCTTAAATGATATATTACAAATCAAAATGAAAAATGTGCTAGATTAAACGGCGGGGCGGCGTGGTGGTGGTGGGGGGGGGGGCATAAAGAAAAGATTATCCATTCATGAGAAATCAATTATTGTAGACGGTAAAAATACAAAATCGAGTTTAAATAAAAGCGAGGCCGATGACAAGTAGTGGAATTCGTGCAAAACGACTTGGCGGCCAATATCCACCTGTAGGACTTGGGGAGTGCGCTATGAAGTTGGCCACCGCTTGGTTCCAACTTCGCGGGACTCATTCGAATATTTACGTTGGAGCGAATTCCTGGAGGGCACGATTGTCGGAGAGGCGAATATCGATAGGGGTGGTATGGGATTACAGCGGCCTCAAATATCTGACCTGTCCGAGATTCGTAATGGTCGGTTCGAAGGGATTCGCCGATTGGCCCCGTGACAGGGGCTCTCGAGTCCGAGACATAAGATCAGGGGACACTTTTGCGCTGCTCACCTGAATCTGCGCCCGCTTGACCTCCGTGTAGAGCCAGTTGTCGGTGGAGAAGGCGATGGCCAGGAGCGCTGTGGCGATTATGCCGGTTATGGTAGCCAAGGAGAGGGTGACCGCGGAGCACGGCATCGTGGATATATCTCTTGAATCTTGATCACTCGTCTTTAAACTTTACTTTCGATCGCACCACTGTCTCGCTCGGGGAGGAGGGAGGATCTCACGTGGAGGAGGTCGCACGCTGCTTATACCCTGGCATATTACGCGGCGCGTGTATGGGTGTGTGTTCTCGACACGGTCCTATGGATCGGTACGAGGAGGCGCGCGACTCTGGACTGACAACGAGCACCGAGCGGCCACGGCTTAACGGGCTCCGGTTCTCCCTCTCCCGCACGCCGTGGGGGATACAGCCAGGGAGTTCGGACGGGAGAACAGCGGCGACGGTGACGACGAGGAGAAAGAGGTGGTGGTTGAAGTGGTTTATGAGGAGGAGGAGGAGGAGGAGAAAGAGAAGGACGACGAAGGCGACGTGTCTTTCTCGGAGGAAAAGAGAGATACAGAGAGAGAGAGATTACACATACATACGTGCGTGCGCGCGCGTATGTATGTGTAAGTGTAAGAGGAAGGGAGGGGAAGAGATATATAGAGTGAGAGTGAGTGTGTGAGTGAGTGAGCGAGGGAACCGGAGCGAGTGCGGCAAGGAGTGGGAGAGGTTCTCGGGTCCCAGGCCCAAGCCGGCCGTGTGCGAGCACGTATATGAGGAGGCTCGTCGGGGAGTGGGGAAACTGGTATGCCGGATAGCAAACCAGACGGGGGGGGGGGGGGGGGGGGGCAC
>NW_011948416.1:2422226-2448999 GCF_000503995.2 Ceratosolen solmsi marchali | reverse complement strand
CTCTCTCTCTCTCTCTCTCTCTCTCTCTCTCTCTCTCTCTCTTTCGTTCATTTTGTCTCATTCTCTCTCATTCACTCTCATTCTCTCTCGTTCTCTCTCGTTCATTCTACTTGAGCCGTCCCCTTTGCCGCACTCCAGCGGTCGCTATCCAGCCTCTCAGTGCTTCCTAGCCCCGATGAGGTTCGTTCGCCCAGACTTGGAGATCTTGAGGTGTTCCCTTCACAAGTCAGGCTTGTCTCTTTTTTCCTTCCACGAAAGCCAGAGAACTTGGTGCTTGCTTTTCCTTCGATACTTACACCCAAATTTATAAGTATTCTTCACCTGTGATTTAATGAAACGATAGGGAAAGGTGGAGAAAGAGAGAGGGGTGAGGGACAGCATGCAAGCAGTTTTACGGGATATGTGTTGGCCTCCGGATGCATTTCATACAAGAATTATACAATATTCAGTTCGCCAGGACGAAGTTATTCCTCACCCCCCCCTCTCTCACTCTCTCTCCCTCTCTCTCACCCGAGCTATAAGTAAAGATTTATAGATAATTTTTTTCGATCGGCTGTACTGAAAAATGTGCAGGTATTCTTTTACTAACAAGTGCTGTATGTAACTAAAATACATACACTGAAATAGAATAAAAGCATTTCTATGGCATAGCATAGTATCTATCGTACCTATTTTATTTGTAACTTTGATACTAATATTAATAAATGTTATGTACTAACCCATATAAATTGTAATAAATATTTTAATTAAGAATTTTTCAAATTACGATTTAATTTCAGAACTGATATTTCAATGAATTTGTCATGAAAATTACGTGCTTACTTTCCTAAAAAGACTTTCATACCAATTTTGAAAATTCAAACAATAATATTTCACTACAAAAAAATATAGTAGCATATTTTTAGTTATATTTTCATTTATACTCGAATATGTAATGCTTGAAACGGAGGTTAAATTATTGTGGCAAGCAAGAGAATTCCGTGAAAATTAGATTTCGCGTGGAAACTTGAGTAAAAAAGAAATATCTACAGGTATAGAGAAAAAATCATCCTAAGGGATCTTATAAAGGAAATTCTATACAATGTAATTCGACTTTTTACAATAAAATTCTTCTTTCTACGAACAGAAATAGATAATCAATAGATAATGAACTGAATGTTTCGGGTACCCCAGGAACCGACTACAAAAACTCTATATTGAAAAACTATCGAATGTTGATTGAAAATTATGTAATAAAATCTTACAATTTCTACGAGTTTTATACTGCGTTCTCTATAATGTGCGTAACGATTCTATAGCAATTAATAAATAAGATGTAAAAGTAATTTCATAAATGTATAAAATTTTCATGTAATTATTTTTTCAGATGTAAAAGTAATTTCATAAATGTATAAAATTTTCATGTAATATATTATTTCCAGCGTTCATCCGGGCGTTTCATTCGCTCATTTCAAAATTATTAAAAACCTCAACTAAGTGGAAAGCTCAAGTTCATTCGAAGGACTACTTAATTTAGACTTGTTAATAAGGTGTCACGTATCCTCCCATGCTCGCGGCACGTGAGTTGACAAATTCAACATCTAAAGTTTAAAATTTCTAAAGTTGACGACGAGGTCAAATCAAATCGAATATTCCGTAGATTTTTGGTGTTGATTACATTAGAATTATTATTACGATAAGGCTTAAATTCTTTCTTCTTTATACAAGCAATTGAAATGCAGAATAATAATTATGTGCCTTGAGATTTACCAGTCCTGCCGAAGTTGATCGTAAAATTAAACGACGATTATTAAGAAAGCCGAAACAGAACGATAGTTATTTGAGCACGGGTTGGTTCATCATTATGAGGCCTGAAACGCATTGGCACAATTCCCGTGAAGAAAGATAAAAAGTAAATTCAATAATAGTATGAAGGGTATTCCGTTATTTTGTCAATTCTCGCACATCAGCCACAAAGTTATGAGAATACGCCAATGCCATTATGTCAAATCTACATTTTGCCAATAAAAGCATAATGGTGTAAGCAACTTATCAAAGAGCATTTTAATCGTCAATTTAACGTTTTCTTGACATCGCTGCTCGACCATGAACATTTTTAAATAAAGAAAATAATTCCCTCGATCGAGCTCATAAGTTTCACCGTAAATGTAATGCGAGCTCTGACCTAATCCTTTGGGGAGGGGGTTATTACAAGTCAACAACGGTTAAAATAAAGCATCGCCTATGGAGTAAAATTAATTGACGCGTTCCTAAATGCCAAAGGACGAACGAGTCAAGAATTGATTACGTCGTCGAAAGCCCGTACCCAGGCTGATCGGTCTGTTATCTGGAAAACCGGCGTAACACCTGCTGAACCACCTGACGATTCTCCTCTCGCGACCAAGCATCTCTACCGGCGGCGGCTGCTGCGAACGCGATGAGGACGTTCTCTTTTGCTGCCCACCCATCCCCTTCGGTCCCACAGTCGCCATCGCCACCGCCGTCGCCGTCGCCGGCAGAACCACCGTTGTCCCTCCGGCCCCTCCGCTCGTCTGCTTGAGATGTTCATTCTTGGGAGCATTGGAACGTCGGTGTTGGTTGTCATGGCCGCTCCTGACCTTTCGCGTCGTCCACAGTCTTATATTTCTTTTTTCCGAGAGCGCTGGGCATACGAAAAACGTGCTGGCGGCAGCCCTTCTGCTACGCGCCAGCACCTTTTTTTTGCCATCTGGATCCACAATCCTCTCGCTTGATTGATAAACGTTTGGCGGATTAGTGCGTAACTTAGTTAAGCGCACCGTCTGCACGAATATCCTATGGTTTTATTTTACCAAGCGCCTTTAATTGATTATTACTGTTAGCCATTTTTATCACACCTTATAACGGACTTCTTAGTAGGTTTAATGCATAAACTATTTGTCCTAGTTATAGCATGATTACAGTTATGAAAATCGAATTGATAAACTATCGTTGATCAAGCGCAAATGTTAAATACATATGCACGCCACGGAGTGCAGTCAAAATTCATTCGTATTGTCAATTAAGTCATTACAATATTAATTTCTCAAATTAAAATTTCAATACTAGGGTGATGACAAAATTGTTTATTCATGCGTTTAACTATTGGCTTTTGTTATAATTTATTTCAACGTTTCATATGCTACTACTCTCTTTCATTACAATATTTTTTTTTCAACTTTTTTCTTATAAGTAAAATTTAATTAATTAATTAATTAAAATGTTATATATTCACTTATATATATATATATATATATGCTATTATTAAAATAATAAATATACACAGTATTTAGACAAGATATAGTAATATCGACTGGCTGTACAGGTATATTAAAATTTTGAAAGTTCAAACCTCGAATAGCAATTTCTTTTACAACCATCGAATATTATCAATATTTAATTTGCAATACTTAAAGTCTAGTAAAGCCAAATTTAAATAAGCAATGCCAGTATTCTAGAAAATTCAAGATATTACAGTAGCGAACAAATATAACTGCTGGAATATCCTGAATAATTAAAATAAAGAATGATCGTTGAGGATCAAAATATATAAAGTAATTATGTGATTCTATCAGATTTTCGAATCAATCATTTAGTATTAATGACGAGCAAAGATCTCACATTTATTACATTCACTTACAGCAGCAGCAGCAGCAGCAGCAGCAGCAGCACTAACAACAGTAACAACCACACCAATAATGATAATAATAATAATAATAATAATAATAATAATAATAATAATAAGAAGAAGAAGAAGAAGAAGAAGAAGAAGAAGATGATGATGATGATGAATAATAATAATGTAGAATTAATTATATTCTTGTTATATAGTTAAATATAAACTTATTTTTGTTACTTTTCCATTTTTATAATATTTATGTTGATATAAGACATTTATTGCTTACTTATATTCTAAGTTTGCATATTGTTTTTAATAATTACATACTTTTAGATTTATTAATAATTTATTAATTTCATTAAATTGTATAAAGAAAAATTTAATTTAATTTAGCTCAATATTTTCTTAAATACAATGAATTAATCTTCTTCAGATAATAGTAGAGTTTAGATTTATAAATAAGTTTATAAAGTTGTCTTATAATTATTTTTGCAATAATTGAGATATTATATTATTATATATAAATATGTTGATGCAATTAATTAAAATATTTCTTTCTTTCGTAGCTATTATATATTTGACATTATTTGTGAAATTAATGTGTTGTACTAAGCAATAAAAACGTTTGAGGCTATCCGAAAATAATCCGATATAATCATGAATATTATATCAAAATAATTATTTAGATTATGTGAATGTCATAACTGTACATATTCTGAAAAACAAACACGAAATATCGGTAATTAATTTATTTAGTTACAACTTAATATATATTTGCAACAAAAGCATGTATACGCAACTCCATCAATATCATGCAATGAAAATCTTTAATAATGAGTTATAAAAATCCTTAATCAGCCAAAATGGATCTATAAATAAAATAAACTCATATTATAACAATATGATGATTTTACTTTTACATTCATTTGATAAAAAATATTTCCTCATTACGTCATTATGAAGCATTAATGTAATTAATGTTTTATCACGAGTATCTTTATAGTTTATATAAAAGCACATAATGAATGTGTAAATTCAGAGAAAATCATCTAAAAAGATTTTCAGTCAGAAAGAATCTTCTTCCTTCCATCGTTTTATATTTGTACCGGGATGAGAAAAATTTGCTCCATTCATACCGTTTTAGTATATATGTAATATCAAATTATATATTTAATTATAATTATAATTATATTTGTATAATATAAAAATTATTTATACTTTAATTAATTGATCACTACCAAGAGAAGTAAAGAATTCTTTTAATACTTGATAAATCATTAATACCACCTATATTGCTTTTGTGCTTTTTTTACTTAAGGTAAAAAAAAAAAAAAGTAATAATATTGTAATGTTTAGAATATTTATAATATATCAACATTTTTAAAATTTATAGTAGACTTATTTATTATTGTAGAAAAACAATAATACAATTTTTAATCCATTAAGAAATTGAATATAATTTGATTTATTATTTGAACAGTTGAACCAATGAATAGTGATATAGCGAGTCTAGATTTCATCGTACTTTAATAAATAACAAATTTCGTATAATTGCAATATATATTTAAAAATTTACTATTACATTTTATTGAATACGATTCCTAAAAACTGCCTGTCGAAATTAATAATTATATTGAGAAGTGGTTATACGGCGGAATTTGTCAGAAATAAGATCTCAATATATTCAATATTATTACCATGTACAAGTAATTACTTCTTGGCACTGAAAATTTAATCGTCTGTGAAATTCAAATCTGTATGCTTCAATAAAGTTGATTAATATTAAACCTAATATATTATATTTTAACCTTCTATTATGAGTTAAAACTGAATAAGATAATGTCATAAACAATTAATAAAGAGAAAAATCATTTGTATGATGATGAACGTTCTAATGCGATTGCCATATTTGGAAAAGGAATATTTATAATGTTTTCAATTTTATAAAAACAAATTAATTATTTTTGTGTTAATACTAAAGTATTAATACTATTTCATTATACTTTATAAATATGTGAATATAAATTAGAAAGCTTAAGATAAATTAATGTTATAAATTGCGTTAGTTTAGGCTAACAATGTATCTTTAGTACTAATCTGGCACAACTACGTCTTTTTATATAAAAAGGTGAACAGATTTTCACTTATTAGATATTTATTGTTATTGTACGGTTAAAGAATTTACGTGTTTACTCTAAATTAAGTATCTTCAATTTTATTCAATTATTAAATACATTAGTGAGTAATAACTGTTATAAGCCACAGAATAACTAAATTAATAATTCACAAGATATATACGTGCGTCGGTACCAGCTTAATAATAAATAAAATCAAATTAACTAATAAGATAATTGATTATGATTGAAATATATTAATATAAAATGTAAGAGTCCGTTTGCAATAATGTAGTCATTAATACTCGTGTAAATTTTTTAATCCTCATTTTTATTATTTTAAGTAATATAATACAATAATTATAAAATATTTAGATCTAAGTAGAATCAATTTTAAAATGGCGTTGTTTTAAAGTAAAATTGTGTAAAATTCTAAAATTAATATTTCACATGAAAATTAAGTGGTAATTATTTCCCTTGTAAAATAAATAGCAATATGCTTTCTATTAATTTAATAAATGATTGTACAACACTCTACTGAAAGTTTTTAAATAATGTAAAAATAATAAAATAGTCGATATAAACACGTATCAAGAGAGATTAAAGATAATTAGAATTTACAATTTTGTATGGCGATTAATCATCATCGCACTAATTATACCATTTGGCTATTGATAAATTTATTTATGAAAAAGAAAATTATTTCGATTTTACAGTCGGATATTTTATGCAAGTTTGTAATATATTTTAGGCCATATATATATATATATATATATATATATATATTAAACAAGTTTTGAAAATACTTAAGTACAGCGATACTGAATATAGTGTTTGAAATTTTTTGTAAAATACATCATGTATTTTCGGTAAGGCTATTTATTAAACATTTTTTCCATTCTAATCTTAAAAGTTGTTAATATTTTATAACAATATATACTTATTATTATATGAATATAAGGATAAACACATTCATAAATTTTGCATATATACACATTCAACGCTTATTCAACACGGCAATCTGTCTCCTCCTGTCCAGCATCTTTAATTTTCAGTTCTAATAAAACTATGGATATTATTTGTGCTCTCATTAAAATTTATAGACATTGGATCGTCCCATTCGTTCATTCTAATATTCATTTGTATATGATGAATCGTATGTATCTTGTATTTAATAAACACATTATAGTCATTCGATAATGGCTCGATACTGTGCAGATCAAACAATTCACTTGTACCCTAATCATTTTTTAATCGTGTTGTAAAATAATACTTAGATAAATTGTCGATGATAAATAGTGTGAGGTGCATAGAAAAGAAATGTAAAGAAAACCGTTATTCAGATAAGTATATATCATAGCATTGAAGGACACGTGTACATTTAAACTTGTTGATTTTTAATGCATTCAACACTAGGATTATTAATATAAAATTTTTTATAATTATATTGGGCACCTATGTTTCATATTTTTCATACCATTCTATGAATATAGATTTTTCTTGGTTGATTAATACTTCAATTTTAAGAATAAAAACATACAATTATATGTATGACTTATTTATATTTTCAAATATTTAAGAGTCTTTATAATTGCATTTTTTTTTTTTTTTTTTTTTTTTAATTATACTCGCATCACGGTAAATAGATAATTTAATGAATAAATTTCTTAAACTTTTTCAAAGAATTGTTGAAGAGATAATAAATGATTTTTTATACTTCATTACGGTATTGTCATATTGTTAAATTAAAATTGTTTTTATTGTCATTAATCGGTACTTTTACCAGAAGTACGTCGAGTATTTGATAAATCTGTCATTCTATTTGCTATACGAATGGACAATATTTAATATTTGTTCATGATTTAAGAATTTAATACAGAATTATTGATTATGAATTAATAATTGTGTATGTATTAAATCAGATATAATACATAATAATCTCTAGATTTCATTTATTTATCGGCTAATTCTTGTCAATATTGCTTTGAATTTTTTGAAGTTTACCATTGATAATCGCAGAGATGAAACTGCGTAATTATTTGTAAATAAGTTTATCGGCTGCAATTTGAATGCAAAACTGCAAAATTACATATGTAAAAAGTACATGTGTGTTTCACGAGTTTCCTACCTATCACTTTAATGACCCGACAAAGTATAGAATGTTTCAAATGCACTTATTTAACATACAATTGTCTATGCAAGGATCTAGGAGATATTTTCTTGGATAAGCAAGCGATCGATCAGAAACGGAATGGATTTGACAGTATGTGCTACATGTTGCGCAAGCGTATTAACAAGGACGTTACAATAAAGCGGTGAGGATTCTTTACGAGAAACAGACGAGAGTCCTTATTGCCCAGGAAGTATGAAAAAAATCTGTCGACCGATCGAAAGAAAGAAGAAAAAAACGTATGAGAGTCGCCGGAGGGAAAGAAGAAAACACAGAGAGAGAGAGAGAGAGAGAGAGAGAGAGAGAGAGAGAGAGAGAGAGAGACACGGGTCACGACGATCCACGGCCGCAATCCATTCCTCCGTTTTTCCCCGCTGCCGCCTTTATTCGCTTGCTCGCTGCAGGTAAGTTCCGCAAGATGAGAACAGCCTGGCTCTCGAGACACATCGGTGGGCCCCGCCGCCGGTACCTGTTGTTGCTGTTACTCCCCCCATTGTCGTTGTAGTCCTCCGTAGTCACCAAGCTCTCTCTCCCTCCCTATATGCTCCCACCGCAATTCACGATGCTCGTTTTACGTCGCTCGCGGCCGTCCACTACGTACGCACACATGGCCGGGATGAGAATGAGAATGAGACGAAGTGCATAATGAGGAGATTTCGCGAAGCCACGAACGTATTATTTCGCCCGGACGGTACTCCCTCGAATGGTCGTCGCATCGCCAATCGCGACCTTTCTGCCTCGCCCCATAGGGCCTCGCGGTCACTTTGGAATGTTTCGGCTCCTTCGGCTGCGATACGTATTCGCCGAGCTTGACTTTGTGTACGCTACGTCGGCAATACTTTCAGCGTCAAACCCACATTTCGATGGATGACCTCCTTGATTATCTCCTTATTAAGTTCGTTGTAATTTTAGTCCTGTCAGATTATCTATACACGATCTATCGTTCGCATTATAATTCTATCCAGAGTTGGATCTACGAAAAGAATGCATTATTAGTAAATAAAAGGCTCGATCTTCCTAGATTGGGCAAGCGAATAGGAATAGTAGCAATCTATAACTTTCACACACGTATGGCTTCGTTTCGTAAAAAATTACAAAAATTCGTACAATAAAAGTAAATTTAATAAGTTTTATAGCAACGTTATTAAAGTATTTACCGAGGATTTATTTTGCGGCTGTGAATAAAGTCAATAAAGGTTCGTGTATTAGAAGTAGGAAGCGTTGAGAAGACTCCGGTTATGCATAAATCTGGCCTTCGGAATATCAGTTACGAGATTTCGCTAGTTGGAGGGCCGACGATGGCGCCACCAAGCGTCGACATTCTAACATCACAATTAAAACGTAAAGCGGATGCTACTGTAGTAATTTGTTACTCAAATACTTAATGCAATTGATTGCGCGGCCCACAATTCAAATGGATAATCATGCACGGGAAGGCGCAACCTAGACAATATCGAACAATTTATATTTATTTATAACAGGAATTGGAGAATCGAAGAGAACAAAATGTGCGACAGCGTATAAATACAGGCAAGCCCAAAGTAAGCGGCAGTGGAACGTCGGCGATGATTTTTTGTACGCATCGGCACTAAGCCTTGAGGGGGAAAAAAACAATGAATTCCAAGCGTTTGGCAGGTATATAAGGCAAGTATAGGGACGGAGCTCCTTTACTATTCCTCTCTCCTTTCCTCTATTTTTTTATTTTAGCATTTCATCATCTGCTTCCATAAGCTTTACAAATTCATTTTTATACCACCTTACTTTCTCTGTTTACAAGCATGCGATTGTAATTTTTACAATACCATCGAATACTTATAGATTATAAATATTTTTTTTAATATTGCATATAACAGACTATCCATTCATATAGAAATATTGCAAATTTTTATCATATTATTTTCACAATATATAACGCCTTACTTGAGAACACTTGTTTGATAAAAGAATTATCATTTAAATGTCTTAAATTTCAATTAAAATTGCCGATGCTAAGTAATAAAATCAGAGTAACCAATGATTTTCAAGAATTTTAAAGGTAAAGATGAATATTATCAAAAGTACGAAATTAGTCAATTTTTATAAAAATTATCTTTAGCTTAAATTATCAATGCGAATAAATAAGGAGAAGAAGTTGTTATTAAAAACACTTTAATAAATGGCACTGATGATTTTGCTACATTATCCTGTCTATAAACATGTGAATATGCTTTGAAAAATTATTAACTTCGTATCATTAAATAAATTTAATGATTATCTCAAGTTTTTCTAGTTCTATTTAATTAGTAAATAAATACAGAGAGTATATTGTAGTAATCGATGGGTGAGTGCATGGATAATTACAACCAAGCTCGATTATATTTTCTTTTAAATGTCGAAACTCATCGAAAATCCTCGAATTTCGTGAAAAATAATATTAATAAAGTAGTCGTTAAGCACTTTAAGAATTACATTCTGTTATTCTTCAACATTGCAATGGTAAAAACATATTTATCTATTTTTTTCAATATTATTATTGTCTGTCAATAATCTTCTTGAAAGGTCGAGGTATGACTATTTTTTATGTAAGAATATACGAATTAGATAAAAAATTTAAGTTCTCACTATAGAACAAACATAACAATACTGTGAAATAATGTGATACATTATTTCAATATTTAATATTTACTATTTGTTAATATATCGTTCTCTCTATTTCACGTAAAAAGATTATATTTTAATTATTATCAGTTTAATATGTAAAATGAAACATTAATAAATCCGTATATATATAGTTAAATAAGTAAAATACAATTATTATTATATTAATATCCTTAAGCTCTGTTTAATGAATAATCTGTATAAATGTACTTACAAATCAATTGGATTTTCATAAAAAAAAAAAAAAAAAAAAAAAAAAAAAAAAAAAAAAAGAGGCCCACAACAATAGTGTTTTAGGTGATTCGAATATATTTATTTACGTATACGGTGTTTATTTATTAATGAGCTTACTAATGCAAAACAATAGATAAACCCGTTATTAAATAAAATCTTTAATGCTGTGCATTAAAAATGGTTTTATAATCTAAAGGTACTTTAAATTTAAAAAAAAAATTTATGCTTATTGCAAATTACATAAAGATATAAAGGTTTCAAAGTTTTATTTGAAGTAAGGTGTACAGAAAAAATTCACACCAATTTTCACACCAAAGCTTATCTTTCATTTATCAAAGCCTTTCATCTTCGTCGTTATGAACTGCTCGAGGCTCCAATGACGAAGGAAAGTAAAAAATGGGCAGGATAATTGACGCGTATAAAGCCATCCGGAAAAAGTATAGCCAATTAATGTTATCTATTCTAATCTCAAAATAATGGTGCAAGTCAAGCGAATCAGGCATTCGAGCTTTCAAGTGTATTCGCAGATACACAGGCACTTTCGTTCGTTCCGGTAAGGATGATTTAGCACGCGCATACATAGTCAAATGTTGATTTTCTCCGCCCTTCTTATTTGCGTAATAATAATAATAATAATAATAATAATAATAATAATAATAATAATAATAATAATAATAAGGTCTACGAAGTTTCAAGTAGCATTAAAAAAGAAAGAAATTAAAAATCATTAGATTCATTCCTATGTATTGGCACTCGGGAATATTCGCAAGCATGTCGGCGTGTACGCAGTTTGAATTTTAAAAAGTCACACGCTTTTACCCGTTGATTAACAAATAGAATCGTTAATTTTTAAGAAACTTTGATGATATACTTGATATATTGATCCAAGTGTCACGATCAATAAATATCAATGTTTCTACAATTACGATCGATATAGTAATTGAACTACTAGATTACTTCTTTAAGATACGATAAAAAATAAAAGTACGACCATTGTGATATATTAATTATTGTATTAACGTAATTCATAGCGTGAAATATAAATTGTATGATAAAAAGTTCAAGGAAGAGGCTCTCTTAATACCTACTTGGTCGCAAGTTCAAATAAATACTTAAGTTCTGTATTGTGTGTCTGTTGTTGCACATGATTTTATTATACTTCTTATATAAAAAATATTATTCCATGAGAAAAGTCTTGATTATTAGTATACAATAAATAAATATATACTTATATGCGTAAAATTAAATTTATAACAAATTTACTACAGACGATGCTATAATAATCAGCTGTTAAAAGCTTTATACATCTATAAAAAGTATATGTATAATATTTTTATTTTTTAATATAAATATTGAACACCATAGAATATATAGTAATATAATTATTGTACAAATACAAACGAAAGAATATCAATAATGGCTAAGTTGTATATTGAATAGTTTTGGAATTAATTTTTACCAGATGTACTGAAATTTCGGTAATATAAAAACGGATTACTTTTTCAATTTTTCAAGCTAAATTTTTCTCAAGACGAATTATTCGTATTAATCGAACGAGTATCGGAAGAAAGTGTAGTGACATTCAATGAATTTTGATTGTTGACAATAATCGGTGTGAAAGAGAACATATTAAAACAGGAATGAGCTTTATTATTTTGCTTTCATCGAATTTTATTGCTTCTTGCTGTTTGCAATTTTCTTGGAAGGCAGAAATGTTTGAACACATCAGTCGAATATTGAAATAACAATATCTATTGAAAAGTTCCATAAATCTGCTTATATAGAACTTTAAAAAGCAATAAAATATCATTAAAACTATGAGTTGTATTTCAAATATGTAATATATATAAATATGCACATATAAAATGAAAATATTATATATATATATATATATATTTACAAATATTTAAAATACAACTCTTTATTTTTTAATGCTTTATACATAAATTTTTATTATAAATGTCAATACATTAAAATCAGAATTAAAAAGCTGTATATTATATTATAATTCTGCATTCGACAAAATTCTGAAAGAGAGCGAAGATCTGTGATGGATTTAAATTAGCTGTTTTATCGTTAATAAATCAGCCCTTGAGTAATATTAGTATATAATATTAGTAATATTAGTAATAATATAATTTATAAAAATACTATTGTTATTATATTTTTCTTTAATATAAATTATTCACTTTTATAAAATTAATTTTAAAAAATTTTATTTATCTTCTTATTAAAAAATTTCACGTATTCATATATTGATTTATTAATTTATTAATTCATTATTATTATTATTATTATTATTATTATTGTTATTATTATTGTTATTATTATTATTATTATTACTACTACTACTACTATAACTATTTTCACGGTAACTTGGACACTTGAATAATAAAATATATATAGAATATAAATTTGATTTAAAATTATTATAAAAAACTACAATGCAATCTCAAAGAAATATATTTTCAATATTTTGAAATTGAAATAACAGTTGTAATTTAATTTATGCAACGGTAAACGATATTATAAAAAATGTTAAATTTATAAAAAATATGTGAGACATGATAGATACCAAAAGAATACAAAACTGTATACAATTTATCTTACATTCACGTACGCTCACTTTTCGATAAATGGAAAATATTTAAATGGGAAGCTCGAGTGATAGATATCCTTTGTTGATGAATTTTCATAAATTTCCCTGTTTCCTTATCTTCCTTTCATTTAATAGCGATAGAAATAAATTTATATTCGAAGGATATTTTTTATTCGCTCATATAACTGTATTTACTCATGCAACTCCATTTGGATTAGGACAATGAATGATAAATTAGTATTTTAATAAGTAATATTTAATCCACATCGAAGGAAACGGAAATCGTATCGCAAATCGTATTTGTTCGTGAAATCCAGGTAATGTATATTATACTTAATTAGGACTGCGCGTTAGAAGTAAACACGTGTAAGGCATACCTAGCAGCTTTAAATATAATATAAACAGAACCGTTTTAAATGATAATATCTTTGAATATCTTTCTACTACTAATAAATGGTTTTCGCTCGTTATATAGTCCTTAGTCCTTCCTGAAAATGTTCTGCGGGGTGCAACTCATCAGTGCTAAAGATTGTTAGGCCTGCGTGTACTTAGATGGAGTTGAAAATTATTACACCAGTATTCTTGAAATTCCAGGAAACGGCAAGGAGCATCGATTCCTCGGGGTACGTCCCTGTTTGGCACGTACGGGAAAAACAAAGGTAAATCGTTGGCCCAAGCGCACCAACTTTTTTCGCGCCTCGTGCGTACGCAGTCTGGCTTTGCATTTGCAGTGACTTCCGGCGGAAGTTATTGTTAGCTAAGCTGTATTATGCCAGAAAAGCTAATTTCCCGATTCGATTTTGCACTTCCGTGAATGCGATGAGAGTAGGCCTTTAAGACTCGTTGGTCTCATGAAAAATTGGAACAGTCGATTGAATTTTCGCTCTTGTGAGGCTATTTATTGTCGCATTGTTTTACAAACCGCGCGGAGCATAGTCCAGTTCAATCGGTTAAACTAATTGAATCCAATATTTGTATTATTTTAAATATCAGTGAGGTCGGATTTACGATTTCACTTTTAAAAATTTCCCTTCACCCACGAACCATTCCTTTGACATTTGGTCTTTCTACTTTTGAGATGAGCAATGGTAATATAAGTACTTAATGTGCACATTAGTGACATATGCTTTACGTTTGTTTTCTTTATGCGAGCATATTTGTTGAAAATACAAATTTTAATTGAAGCTAAAGCAAGCAAATATACGTAATATTAATATAACAGTGTTAAAGTTCTTGCACGATAAAATATTTTGTAATTTGCATTTACGGATCAAATTTCAATAATAAAATTTTTATTAACTGTTTTTATAAACCATAAATTCTTAAATTTTTTGTTTGTTTGTTTGTTTGTTTGTTTGTTTTTTTTTTTTTTATTTATTTGAAGCCTCTTTGTTCCAAATCTAGGGACATATTATACGTGATATTATTAGAAAATAATATTTTTAAAAAATTTATTACTATTGTTATTCTTTAAAATAATGACAACGCACAGTTAAAAACTTAAGAATCTTGGAAATACTGAGGGATTATGTTCTTTTGATGGTTTTTGAAGTATTCGCTAGAAATGCATCAGGTGGTTAAAAATATTTTTGTATGCTTCTAATATTATTTAACTATATTGAAGTGATTTAGAAACTCGTATAAAACCATAAAATTAATTAAAATGACTTTGAAATTTATTTTTTAATAAATGTTATTTTTTAATTAATAAAGAGTTTAAAAGACATAAACAATTATTTTTAAAATAAAAAGATGTCTATAATATATTTTCATTTATGCATAAATTATTTATGTTGATAATTACTGAGTTTCAAATAGTGACATTTTAAACAATTTGAATTGTGAAAAAGGTGTAATAAAATATTGATAAATTATATTATCATATAAGTATCAAAAAGAATTGTTAAATTTACATTTCTGCCATCATCCATCCATATGGCATTAAATTTTTTTTTTTTTTTTAACCATTAATTATCGAAGAATTGATAATATTCTCAATTTAAATATAAAAAATTTACGATTAAAAAATAAAATTAAAAATTAAAAAATAAGAGAATATATGAATCGTTGCAAATGCCATAGATTGCTTTAATTTAATAGTATAATTTTCATTTAATTATAGTAAAGAATATTGGCTTTTACATAATACTTTATATTTAATTAAATTTGTAATAAAAATAGTTATGAAAAAAAATATTTACCAAAAAAATTATTGATCTATTTCATTCAATTTTTTTTTTTAATCGTATCATAATAAAGAAATAATTAATTTAAATTCTCAGCCAATTTCAACATTATTTTCATTAGAGTGAATTGCCGATTCATTACGGTACATCGTCTGGTAAAAATAATTTTTGTTATTATTACGAATTAACAATTTTTTTTATTCTCTTTTTTGTAAAAATCGATATACTACATGCCTATATATTATATAAAAATATTATATGTTTATATTTTATGTAAAAATATTATATATATATATATATATATATATATATATATAAACATTGTTTAATGTATATTATCTGTATTAATATAATTATATTAATATATATGTATTTGGAGCAAACAAGATCATAAGGATTTTTGAAATACATCGTTGATTATACGTAAAAAATATATATGAAATTTTTATTAATTTATTAATTTATTAATTAATCTATTAAGTTTATTGTTAACGAATATTTTGATCATTTTTATAATGAGTACAGAATACTGCTTGTAGAACGTTATTCAGAAGTTTCAAATGTTTAAATAAAAAAGGAACGGAAATATTAACTTGTGAAAAAGGCAAAATAACGTGAAGCCCACAAACTTGAAAATAATTGCAAACAATAATGTATTATACGTGACCATACACTTTTCTTTCTCTCTTGAGCAATGTTTTTCACCAAATGGCTTTGCTTACAGGATAGCGCTTCGTTCCACATGCAAATTGCCAACAATAAGGAATTGGGTAAGATCTCAATACATCCGGCGCGGAGTATATCCTTAAAGCGCACTTAGCCAGTCAGTAAACATGGAGCCAGAGTGACAAGTAAATAATCGGAGTCTTGCACCAATGCCTCTTCTTTAGGAGCCTGTTGCATTTAAATGTCGAGGGATCCTAGTGGACGTTCAAGAAAGCCGATCCCTCGGAGTTCCAGGCTTCTTGTAGCATCCGCTCGCTTATCTATAACGAGAAGCAAAGGGAATAATGTCGCGGCTCCCGTACGCACGTATCAACGACTACCGGCCCCTTTCCCCTTTCTCCGCTCCGTCGTTTTATCGCTCGGAGAGAGCCAATTTTCTCCCCGAGTCTGCAAGCGAGTCGCGCACTATTAACGCGGGTGGAGCCTCAGGGTGAATGCCACGATAAGTGCCCCTGCGCGTGTACTCGGGACACACGAGTGTGAATTTGGCTTGGCACGCACGACGCCTATTAATCGAATGGGCAAGTTATTTTATTGTTTTATTTGAATTTTGTTCTTTCAGGCGATAAGCAAGATCGCGATGTCAGAATAAGATTAAGGGTCTTTACGCTTTAGATAAGGCTTGGTTTAGATAAAGTACATCTGTTATTGTCCGCGTGTAGTGCTCCTAAGAATTGTAATTAAATTTATTGACAATCGAGTTAATTTCGTAGAATGAAAAACGTTAATCGTCTCGATGATAAGATATATGGCTATGTAAACACAAAAATTTTACTATCCTCAATGTCTCACAAAGTGTGTAGTTTCATTTGTAAAATAAATTTTGAATAGCTATTGTGCTATTATCGAAGTTGGTCCAAGATGTTGGAAACTCCATTATTGTCAAATGTATTCGGTAATATTCCAGCAATATTTATTTTTGTTGTTTTTTTAATATTGTTTTATAAAGTTGTAAGATGCGAGAGAAATTACTTGGTCTGTTAACGTTAATCAAGAACATTATCGATCCTCCGTGCTTTTTATTAGTATATTTAGTAAATGCATAAATATGAATAATATAAACCTTTATTGGATTATCGAAAATTACCGACTGATTTATTTATCTTTCCGAATCAATTCAATTAAAGGCAAGTATATTCAAGGAAGCCTCAAATATACTTTAGCGCACATCATTACGAGTAAATCTTCTTAATCGTTTAAAGCATGTTACACTCGTTAATTGACGCATAATTTTCTAAGGAAGATTTTTGAAATTTTTTTGTCTCCTAATTCTACATTGCATTATCTTAATTTTATTACAGCCTAGAAAAAATCACTACAAAAAAACATTAAATATTCTTTTAGACTTAGGTTGTGATCATTATAAATTAAATTAAAAAAAAAAAGACTAATGTTTATGATACTTGATAAATTTGCTCGTTCACATAACATTTGACATTGTCGAAGAGGTTGCGAAGAGGTTGCGAAGAGGTGCGACATGTAGATTGATTATTGATTTTTCCCGTATACGCGTCGATCGAGCATTTAAAAACTCTGGCAGTGGCGCAACGGCAACATTAGTGCATTGGGCAACGAGAAGTAACGGATAAATGTGGAGATGCTCGACGCGTGAAGGACGGCGCGCAGGATCAAGCAAACGCGCCTCAGAGAAAGGGAAAATCGTGAGAAAAAACGAGGCTCGATCCACTCGTATCGGCCGGCGCCATTATTCGAGACCTCACTAGTCGTTCATACGTGGGTTGGGCAAACGACTTCCGCCTCTGCTTCCACATGAGCTCCTCCACTTTCATCTGCTCGCACTCGGACATCTCCTCGAATTTCCGCGTGCAATCGATCCTGCTGAGCTCGATGAGCGGCTCGTCCTCCAAGAGCGACTCCCACCAACGTTCATTCGCCTTTTCCAGATGTAGCTACAACAGCCGTTACAGTACGCTGAGCTTTTGAGCTTCGCAGTGGAGATATAATTTTGACAAAATTAAGGGGATGAGCACAGAAGAGCGTAAGGCTACATTAAATTGGAGCTTCTTAAATCGGCTCTACTCGTTTTATAAGCAGATGAATAATTTTGAACGAGGGAAGATAGGTTCCTAGTGAGCTCTACTGGATCAGATTTATTTATTCATTTTATGGTTAAGATGATGGTAAATTCGATATTCGAGATACTTGAAAAGTAGCTTCTTAAACGTATATTAGCTTACTTAAAACGTTTAAGCTATCAAAAATCTTTCCAAGGATTTCTGCTTTAGCAATTATAAATATAATCCACCCATGTTTGGATTTTAAATTGTCGTAAAAAAAAATTAGAAAGTAAGTGCAAAAAAAAAAATCAATATATAAATATGTTGTGTGTGTGTGTGTGTGTGTGTGTGTAGAGAGAGAGGGAGAGAGAGAGAGAGAGAGAGAGAGAGAGAAAGAGTTCAAAATAATAAAATTAATAAATAACTCTAAATTATGTTAATTTTTTTTATTTTAATATGGCGCAATACATCAACTTTCTTTGTCAAAGTCCCATTATTATGTTCCCATTTTTATGTTCTGAAATTATTGCAGATTGAAAATAATGATAATAGAAAATCTTGATAATATACGGACAGGTGTAATACATGCTTCATATATTCTCAAAAGTTCTTCGCTCAACACTTAATTCATATTTATCCGAAAATGCAACCTTTTCGGCTAACAATCTCTTATCACGCATTAATTCTCAATACCGAAAGGAGTTATACAATATTTCCTAACACGTATGCTCAAATTTGTTTACAATATACATCGACATTATCTACATTTTTGTCTCGTAGCATTAAGGAAGCTTGAGTATTCAAACAGCCTTTGGAGCCTTTCTAACCGAATAAGCATTAACCCGTTAGCTCTCGCGTAAATGAGAGTTGCACATTATAAGCTGAGACATAAATAGCTACGAGAGGAAAGCCGAGGGAAATAGTTCGACTTACGGTGAGGTGTTTGCCAGGATCGAGATACCAGTAGGATTCGCCGCTCTTGGTCTTAAACGAGAGTCGTCCCTTAACCAGTGTCAGACTGTCGTTAACGCCAAGTTTCGTCACTTCGATTTCATGACTGTCGAGGACGACGCGTAGCTGTTTTGAATTACGCACTTCCCAGGGTACGGGCACGAGAACATCAAGGTCGACAATCGATTGACTCCAGCTGTAGCTTTTGCAGGAGGCGCCGTTGTAATAATCAGACGTATTGGTATCCTTGGTCCATGGCTCCTCCACGACATTCGTCTGTACATTCATTTATTCTTAAGCAACTGGCAATTATCTGCCTCATCAATCATTCGGCATCTGAGTTTGACTATTTTAAGGTAAATCGATTGCCTCGATCTATGAGCAATGGCTATTGACTCTATTGATTTTAATCTGAGTATGTCAGCTTTCTTTATGTCTATTAAGTGACGTTATTTCAGATTGGCAATGAATGAAAAATTCAACGGTGTGGCTAGTTTGGTAAATTTTTAATATTGACTCGTGTTTATTTAATGTAATAAGTATTGCTAATATTGAGCATTTAAATACAAAAAGTCATCTGCGCTTCCTATTGTTAAGATTCTTTGCAATGTCCATGTGAAATTATTTGTAATTTCATATATATATATATATATATATATATATATATTAAAACCTTAACGCATTTGTTCTAAAAATCGGAAATATATATTTAGCTATGAAACGAGTGATTATTTAGTCATTAAAAATTGTTGACTTTGGCATTTAAAATTGCTTTCACATTCAATTTTGAAATAGAAAGGATGACATTAAATTAGATATTCATATTTAAACATGAATCTTTTGTAATATTTGCGCATCGTTAACTCATATATTCCAATCAATTTTAATATTTATATCTTTATAATTATCTTCATATAAAAATTAATATTCTTTAAAATTAAAATACTATAACATAACGCAAACGAGCAATTCTCAAGCATGTAAATTTAAACATTTAATTCAATATTTAAAAAATTAAGCAACAATTAAAGTAAATATAAAATACATTTATATTATAAAAACAAGCCCTAAATATTATTAATCATTTCTTTCAAAAAAAAAAAAAAAAATTCGCACAAGCTGACGTATAAGGCGTAAAGTGATTATAAAATTATGTATGTATGTAAATTGTGTATTATTGCAATATAATATAAAGTTTATAATATAAAAACTGTCCAATATAAATAAGATGTCCTATACCATAAGAATGCACATAAATGAATATTACCGAGTCCATTCTGTCTTAATGAATTATTTTTTATTAATTCGAATCATATTATTTTAATTAAAAATTCAGCGATTTTTTAATGTAATTAACATAATTTCCATACCATAGAGTATTGGTCGGCTACTTATCAATTCACTTTAATTTAAATTAAAATAATAGTATGCTCATACAAGTTCTAGTACAAAACTATTCAATCTGTTTTCTTTTGTTTTTTTTTTTTGTTTTTTTTTTGTTTTTTTGTTTTTGTTTTTCTTTTTATATATAAATTTTATTGTTAAACATATTTAATTGTCGACTTAAAAACTAAAAGTTCGTTGCGAATAAGCAATTGCAGATTTAGATGGATAAAACGATATAAAAGTCGTGTTAATTTCTAAACCAAATTTGATCGACGATATTACAAAGTTTATAACTAATATTAATTAAAAATACATTATTGAACTATCAGGAATTGATTCATAGCATATAAATGAAAATTAACTTTCACTCGCTTGATAATTCGTTCAATAGTAACCTTTCAATTTACATCATATAAGTTTTCATTTCTCTACATTTCTATACGTAACGACTCGTGGCTTTCAAATTTCTAGTTTGTTGCTACGGTCATTTTCAATCGGGAGAACTTAATGGCTACGTCAGAATATTTTAATTTCTTATGGCCCAAAGAACCACGGTTGATGCTGAGCTATTTTCAAATATTCTTAGCTTTTTATTTTATTTTTCTTGGCATTTTACCGTCTCATTTGATACTAAATTTTTTTTTTGCCATTAGATTTTATATCTATTGAAAATAATTCATTTTTACATTACTACAAATTGTACACTATGATAAAAGTGACTAGATTATTTAATAAATTGCTTAAAAAAAAAAAAAAAATATATATATATATATATGTATACTATGATGGTTCTATTCAGAAAATGTACACATACTTATACATATTGAATTATTGATGCATCATTTAAATGATGTAGATTTGACGTACGATTTGTTTGAAATGAATTTTGTGTTAATGTATGTATGGTCAGCTCTTAACTATATGACCCATAATCTATTATCTATAAAAAATACAATATGGTAATTTCAATGGTATTTTAAGGATATTACATATATAAATATTATTATGCCTTAAAACGTTTCTATGAATGAAATATAAGTGAAATGGCCAGATTCTTATTTTTAATATCAAATAGGCATTTGCGATAGTATCTGATACATTAAACGTTAAATTATTAACTTCTAAATGTGTAAAATTTTATTTTTAAACAAGACAAATTAATTATTACAAAGATTAATAACCTTTTAATAAATAATTAATAAATTATTAATATTTAAATTTTTTTAATTAATATTTCCAAAATATTTTTTGCCACATCCGATCTGATGTATTATGGAAAAAGATAATATGATAAATATTGAATAAGAGCGATTATATTTAATAAAATATATATTAAATTAATACCCGTGTAAAAATAACTGTTATATTTTTTTAAAATATTAAGCAAGTATATTGTTATTATTAAATTGCTTTATTTATTATTAAAATGAATTAAGAGCAAAAATAAAACAAAAAAAAAATTATTCAATGAAACTTAGGAGTATGAAAAGAATGTCAAGAGAAGATAAAATCAATCAGGATAATCATCATGACTTAGTATAGAGCTTTTCATTTTAATATATTTATTACAATGTGAGAAAATGATGAATTCTTTTATTTGTGCAATAATAATTGCTATTATTTAGCTAAGCATTGATTGTCATATTAACATCTTTATGTGTAATTATTTATTTTCGTTAAAATTACTAAGTTAGACAAAAGTTTAGTCTTGAACAAAATGGCAATGTTATCTTACGTTTTCAGAATTGTCATTTGTAAAATCCGACTTGCTATTTTTTGCGTTCTCGACGTTGGTAGTTGACATTTCCTCGATGTTTACTGGATTTTCAGTTTCCACTACAGGTGCTTTTGTAATAATATTTTTCCAGTTTCGGAAAGTACTGATAACAAGATCTTCCGCAACTCCCGGCAAAAACCCAAGTCGTTGTTCCGGAGAAGATTCAACATAAAAATCAGTACTGCAATTATGAATATTCTTGAATTTTATATTTTATTATTTATTTGTTTACTTAATCCATAAATAATAATTTAGTAGTAATTTCATAAGCTCGATGAAAATAAAATTTTTTTATTAACAGACCATAGAATCAGTGATTTTGTAAAATGGATGTAATCGTAATATGACACGATTCGAGCTATTTAATAGAACATATGGTAAAATTGAAATAAAAATGAATTTATTTATTGTTGACTAATGAAAGGTAACACTTAATTTGATGTGAGATAACTATTTTATTACAGTTATTTAACAATTACTATTAAAATTTGTTGAATATATATACATACATATATATATATATGTTAAGCATATACACATATACATTTTATGTACATCTGGAAAATTGTTTTTTTATGCCAATGAATATTTATTAACTTAACCTATCTTTATTTACGTATAAATCCAAATAAGTGAAAAGAAAAGTACTGAAAAGACCAAACAAATGTACGCGTTTAAATAGCAAATAAAAAAGATAAACATATTAATGACTAAATTTTTTAATTGAAACGGATAAAATAGTTATACGTTTTTTATATTTTCTATATTTATAATATATACAACTTTTTTTCATGCTGTTTTCACATAGAACAAAAAAAAACACTTTAATTTATGATTATACTTAATTTTTATTAACTACTTTACAAATTCGTATTGTTCTGTCATTACTTACCAACGATAAAGGAATCCGAAAAATGAATCTAGAAATTTTGATATATTCTTATCCTGTCGAAGGATTTCCAAAAATACTGGATCATGTTTTGAATTCATTAAAAATTATTGAATTTCAAGATTCGATACAAAGGCAAAATTGTGTCATCTGCTGACATCGTCTATTAATGTTTATAAAAATAATTTTCCATGATAGAGATGCAGGAACACATTCATTTTCTTTCCCATTTTGCCCCCACCATTAGCCTTAGCAACGAATCTTTCATTTGGGCCTCCATTTTCCTATTCCGAATAATCAAATGATAATTATCAAATGATAATTTTCCTTACCATATGAAAATTGTCTAATAATCATTTATTTTAATTATCAATTTGCCGTATGTATCTGTGATAAATAATGCAATAATAAAATATGACTACTTTCTACGAATTTATTTTTAATATGAAAATTGAAAAGTTTTTAAACTGCTTTTCTATTATAAAAAACTTTATATTCCTTTGTTATCACGATTTCATGGCTTATTATACAATTACTTTATTAAATAAAATTATATTTAGTTTACATAAAATATAATTTACTTAATAAAGCAGTTAAAGCTAAAAAATCAAACTTATTACTTCTAGATTGTGAGTCGATTTTCATTTCTTTTATATATATATATATATATATATATTGTTTATAGTAAAGAATATAGAATTTTTTTTATGAATTTTAAGCAGTGTCGTATACATACTAGGAATCGTTTTTCCGACAATTGTTGACAAACATTCTTCTTGACCTTCTTGGCACTTACTATAGGCAAAGTATGCTTTTTTTTTTAATAGTCAAAGAATACAAATATCAACAACAAATATTGACTTGTATTAAATAAATATGCAAACAGAAAAATTCTTAATGATTATGCTAAAGATAAAACAAGAGATATATGTATTAAGAAATTTTGTGTTTTAATAATTGTGCTCATTATATGAACAAGAAATATTTTAATTTCATGGAACTTTTTAGATATGAAATTATAGCTATTATATCGCAGAATTCAGAGTTAAATTTTGTTTTTAAACTTTTTATAAATTTAACTAAAAATTTTCGAGCGTTTATGAATAATAAAAGAGAATTTATTGCATTTACATGCATGTAACAGAAGAGACATTTCTCATTATCAGAATGTGATGAGAATGAGAAAGTTAAATCATAAATGACCGAATATATAAAAAAATTATCTTATACAAATATAAAATTGAGAATTTTTTTCTTCTTTTTTTTTCCTTTTTTTTTCCTTTTTTTTTTTTTTGTACAATTAGGTAGATGGATTTGGTATAGAACAGTTTAATTTTATCGTTCGTTAAAATTTCCTGAATTAAAATATTTTTGATTATTCGAATGTAATGAGAATATCGAATAAGATAATCTATAGTAATATTAATTAATTATTATAATAATGAAGTATAAAAAATATTTGCTTTATTTTCGATACCTTTTATTTTGCAAATTACAATAATATATACATAATGGTACAATTCAAAATACACAAATGTATACGATAAAGTGAAATTAAATAATTTATATGCATGATTAAAAATAGAATACAAACAATAAATATTTACTATACTTTCGTAACAGTTTCATAAATCCCTGATTTAGAATCTTCTTGCATAGGAAACTTTCTTAAATACTATGTGTATATAATACTTATGGATATATAAATATAGAATAAATCTGAGACGGATTCATTACGTGATTCTCACGTTTTAAATATCAACAGCGCTTGTATTATTTATTTTTCAGTATTATTAATAATTCTTTTACTATTTGTTGTAATAAGCAACGTTTAAATTTATTATTTTGCTAAAATTATTATTTAAGCTAAAGTGAGAACAACAAAAATAACGTCAGTTTAATAAAGCCGATGATTGATAAATACAAGAAAATATTCACGTTTTCATTTCATGACAAATGCTTACTTAATAGGAGGTCGGATCTGCTATAGTTTTTCTAATGATAATTTTCATATATTTGCAAAGTATTAAAATATATGTTGCTAATATTTATTACGCCTAGAAATATAACAATTTGTGGTAGTTATTATCACTATTTAAGCTATGCTACTGTCAAATAATGGACATTTTTATTTGTATATTCTACATTATTAGAGGTAGTTATTCATATTTGCATTCATTGTTTACAAAATATTAAATTCATAATAATGATAAATAATCACATAAATTACAAATATTAATAATGATGTTGATTAAACGCAAATCTGTCTGGCTTGTATGGTAACTCATTCATATAGATTTTTTTTACTTATTCATATAAATATGAAATAATAATCTATCGAAATAATTAATATTATTAAATACCAAAGACAATCGTAACGATGTCATCCTATTTTATAAATTCATTTCTACAAATTATTTCAATTAAAAATATGTATATTTTAATTTTAATTTATTTCTAATCATATTTTGAACAATGATACTTTTAATGCTATAAGATTTATAATGTTTTACAATTGCATAAATGTTTTGAATTCTCATTAGGCTCAATCAAAATATTTCACGGTCTAGATTATTATTTCACTTATGTATCCACTCTATTCTTTATCTTGTTAAAAATATTTTTAATATCAATTTTACGACACGCCTCGTCATTTCCACATGAAAATAACAATTAAATCGCCTTCGAAGGGCATAAGTACCTATAATCTATTGACAAATGATCGAATATATTAGAGTGGTTGAAGTTGAGCGTAAAGAAAAAAACGCTACACATTTGAAAATATCAAATGTCTTCACAGTTCATGGTACTTCCAACCGGTAAATCGACTACATGTATAGAATTATAGAATAGTTTTAGGATATCATTGATCGATGTAGAGGAGAAAGCTTCGACTAGAGCTTTGTTACTTTCATATTTTTAAGCACAATTTATTCGTTTACATCATATATAATGTTTTATACATTTATTATGAATTATATGATCTGCAAAATAAAGCGTTAGGGTAAATAGCTTGATACGACCTCCTTTTAAGGCTTACATAGTGATTAATTAATATTAAATACATAGATCATATGGGAAAATACATATTAGTTTGTCTGTCAAATGAAAACTAGCATGCATATTTATAAATAAGAAGGCGAAGGTTCTTGAGATTAATGTGATATAATTCCCTATTATTTAAAATTATTTAGAATAGCTTTACAAACATGAAAAATAAAAAATTTTCTCTCCTTTTTTTTTTTTTTTTTTTTTTTTTTTTTTTTTTTTTTTTTTTTTTTTGATAATTATAATTATTATGAATACATAGTTAAAAATAAAATTTATAATATAATTTACTATTACTATTTAGATAAAATAATTTAAAACAGTAAACGATGCTCCATTTATCTTTTTATTTGATTAGTGTTTGCATACGTCTATAAATAAACAGTATGGACTAGTTTAGTTGGGGGGGGGGGGTGTGTGAA
>NW_011948416.1:2365506-2422216 GCF_000503995.2 Ceratosolen solmsi marchali | reverse complement strand
TTTTAGAATGTATTTTACCTACTAGCAGCAATTTTTTTTACAACTATACAAAATTATATATTTTAAGAATCAGAAGTTTAGCACATTTTTCAAATATTATAAAATCAATATATAGATAAGTTTTTTGCCTTATTGTTCTAAAACTTTCTCCTCTTAAATTATATACGTAAAATCAAATAATTTATAATTTTACATGGTTAAAAAGATAATACTCACATTGGAATCATCTGCAAAATATTTTGAATTTCAAAATTGTAGGCAAAAATGAAATAAAATTAAAAAGTAAATTATTTTCTGTAATAAAATCTAAAAAATTTCCACACATATTATTACAAATAAATCTAATTATATATATATATAAATTTTAATATAGAGGCAAATTTCATCACAGATAGTGAAGATTTTAGTTTTTTTTTTTTATTTTTTTGTAAAAATGGGTATATATTACATTTCATTAATTTAATTTTATTCATAATAGCAATATAATCAAATATTTCTCGAATTATAAATTGTCTAAATAATAATAATTTTTAAAAATAAAGAAACTCAATTGCTTGGATTTATTTTGTAATTTTAAATCATTAATCAATTTCAAAAGAATTTATATTCATGAGAAATATACAATATTTTTGAAGTTCATCATTATGTACAAAGTGTACTTTTTAAAAATAATGTCTATTATAGTTAATTGTGTAATAATTACTATATAATGTCCAAACATTTTCATTACAAGAAATATTTTGTTATAAAATTGCATTTATGGATTAAATTAAAATTATAAAAGTTAATAAAGCATAAGTATCATTTTACACTAACGTTTTTAAATAATTCTAAAATCATATTATGTTTATAATCTATACAACCACTTTATTGTTCACAAGTTCCAATATTTGATACTGGTATATCCTATTAGCCATTATATTTTTACTTAATGTACACTAACCTTTAAAAATCAAATAATACTCGTTTGTTTAAATTGGTATTTGTGTATTTAGTATTTAATATTTATTATTAATAATAAAGGCTCATCAATATCTTTGCAATATATTTATGTTTAAATATTTTCTAATAGCAATGTATTTAGAATTTTAAATTAATTTTGTGTTTATTAGCTTACAGTGTTTTTCTAATTTAAAATTTAATTTGGCATCCATCTTGCCTTGCCTCTCTATTCTCTTGTATTAACTTTTTCCCTATTGTGAAACAATATCGTTTTTCAAATAATTTTTTGTTGTATATTGTACTCGAATTACGTCATTAAAGTTTATGTTATATCAGCAGTTTTTCACTATTTCTTGATAAAACTTTTAATTTAAATAATATATATTTGTACTCTTAAAAAGTATTCTAATCGTCTAATTATTTTTTCAGATATTATTTCTTATTATATACTTCACTTGTCTTTCTAAATATCTATAACAAAAGTTATGAGCATAGTAATAAAATATATTGAAGTACAACATGATTGAATAAATATTTGTAATTTAAGAATTGTTTTATAAAAACATTTGATTTTAATTAAAATTAAATAAATTTCTCAAACATTTTGTTATACATATATATTTCAATGAACATTATTATTACACAATTCTAACTGTTTGTTCGATATTTCGTAATGTACTTTATAAATTTTAGTACTTATTTTATTCAATAATAATAATAAATAAGTAATAGTACATTCATTGATCTCACTCTTACGATTCTATTTATAACATTTTCATGGATTTGAAATGAATTTGTTATCATCTTGGATAAATAGCATGTAATAGTCAAGAAATTGTAATCTTACATTGTATTAAAATAATGATAGTAAAATTATCATGATAAAATACAATATAAAATAAAATATAAACCACTTTAACTAAAAGTTGTTTCTAAATAACTTAAATTCCAATAAAACATTTGTCTAGATATAATATAGAATAGTTTAGACTTTTTGTATGAAGGAACTTCAAAAAATTATATATTTTTGTAAGATTGCATAGTAATTAATATTTGTTTAATGGTAAATAAGCTCATAAAAATATATCTAATACTTATATCTACGTGTGACTAGCTTTCTTAAAATCATTTATGAAAATAATTTTGTATTAATATAAATTGTATATTTTGATAAAATTTATCTTAAATCTGTCAAATAAAAGTTAGCTTAATAAGGTCATACTACTTACTTGCATCCAATAATCAATTCCTTAAATAAATCATTTATCGAGGGAAATAGAATTATTTGACCTTTTAAAATTTTTTCTTTTTACGCCACAGACCAATATTCTGATCTCCAGAGTAGCGTATAAATATTATGTCTCAGATCCTCTGCTTCTAAACAATCGATCGGAAAGTCTGTGTATCTTGATATCAAACTTCTGTAACCTCGACCTACCGTTGTCATCAACATTTTCTTCTTATCCGTCGGTTTAGAAGAGATAATCTGTAAATAAAATTTACGACAAATAAACATATACTATTATTTTTAATATAAATAACATTAAAATAATAATTTGTTAAAATTAAAAAGATGCTAAAACATTTAGAATAAAGATTGATTCCTGTTGTTCATTGTTTGATCACAGCAATTCTGTGATTCCTCATATATTCCTATTTATTCAAATAAACAATAGCTTTAAGACAAAACAAAAACTATACACATTGGTTATTATTTAAAATTAATCTAATTATCTGGAATTATCTAATTATATGGAATAATCAAAAGATTAAACATATTTTACGATTATAATGATTAGTTTAAACGAAACATAAATGATTTTATTAGCTAATGAGTCATAAGATTTTAAGACATAACGATTGTTGTGTATGTAAAAAAAAAAAACTAATTTAATAACTCTTGAGCTTGCTTAATATTTTCATATACTTGGAATTTTTAAACGAATGACTGTAATTATTCCAGTATTGAATAAAATAAAAATAAAAATAAGTGAAATAGAATGTATGAGTTAAATTTTTATTATTACCTGCGATACTTTCCCTTCAAATGGTCTAAACACTGTGATGGGTCTCAAAGAGTTACATTCAGCGACGACGATGCAACCCCACATTGTTCCAATATACAGTTGATTCATGCATGTCTCTAAAGCCGTAACCTGACACTTCTCCGTCGTCAGATTCTCTTCGATCGATATAGACTTGAGACTTTCTGAACAAGGCACCAACTTCGACATGTCCAATTTATTAACTATTTGCTTCGTTTCGATGTCCCATTGATATACGACACAGCCCGGATACGTGTAACTCAGCACCGAGTTTTCCGCACTCGTCAGGAATGTTGCAAACAGATTTTTACTCGCCGTTTCACCGCTTACATGCTCCAAGTCCTATTCATGTTCATGGTAATAAATATCTTTAAACGCTTACCCTAAATATTTCGACAATTCTTAAAGAAAATTATTTTTGAAACCAACACGAATGCGCAACTCAGATGTTTTTACCTGGGTGTCCAACAGATTAATGTCCTTAATGGTATAAACGGATATACGTCCGAAGCTGCGTCCTGCCCATAATTCAAAGACACGTCGCTTTCGAGGTATAACAGCAAGCGAGTAGGTTTTGATATTATCGACTGATGCGTCAATAATATCAATTTTTCGAATCTGCGTGAAAGTATTAGCAACTAGAAGAATTTTACCACTGAGAAGCGCAACGGCAAAGTGCTTCAGTTGTTCCAGATAAACGAGTGCAACAATCTGGGATTCCTAGCGGGATGAGAATTTGAATTTTAATTTTACTTTCTTATGCATAAGCTAGCTGCTAATTCACGTCGCTCTTCGTACAACATATTATTCAACGTAATTCGAATGAAAAACTTTGAGCCAGAAATAGGAAACTTTGCTTTGTTTATTGTTACATCAATTTAATTTAGCCTTTGCAATGTGTCCTAATAAAAACTTTCATTTTACTCACACACATATCTTATTAAACTGCTTTTAGTAGACACGATAATTTACTAATTTCATCATTCTTACAGCAAAAGATACATTAATCTTGTGCTTATCTATTAAATTGAAACAATCTATTAAAATCCATTACGGATTACATATTTAGAGTATTAGAAATTAGAAAGCTGTGAAGATAAAGCTGTAGATGCTGGCACCCGAAAGTTGCTAAACCTACCTTCCGATTATCGGGTTCGAGGCGTAAATTGCCGACACAGCCGAAGTTCGTACCGAGGTAGACGTGCAATTGTCCTGTGTTGTCACCTATCCAGATGTAACCATCGACGTTACACATGGCGTAGGGTACTACCGGTGTATCGATGCACACGTGCTGCAACCATCCTTTTTGCGTGCCCAAAAGCATGTCGACCTCCCCGTTGTAGTGCCCCAACCAGATCTCGTTGCCCATGATATTCTCGTCAATCTGACGATTTATCATCATCATTGTTGTTACCTGAAAGATAAAATGCGGTGTCTTTATCGTTAGGTACTCATATGCATGCGGTGAAATCCAGAATTATTATTCATAATAAAGGGCACAATGTCAACACTTTGATCGACAGACATTTAGTTTTTATTTGAAATTCTTTATAAGCATTCGTCGCTCTGACCGAGGCATACAATGTTATGAAGCACGATCATGAAAGTTACAGTACTCATAGAAAATGTGCTTTAACGCCTATTATAAACACTAAAACGAACTGGGATTACCTGAGATTTCTCAGGCAACAAAGTGACATCGATCAAGTGCGTAAATTCCGGGGCCGATGCGATCGATACGATCTGACTCGCTGTGGGTCTGTCCCTTGGATTTTGCGCCCAGCAAATAACCATCAAGTCGAGCGCATAGCAGGGATGAAGCGTCTCCCTGAATGTAAGAGGTGGCCTGCCACCCTCCTCGTGTCCCTCGAAGGGCTGTCTCAGCGTGATCAGTTCATAGATGAACATACCGAATGAGAAGGAGTCGACCTTCTCCGTATATTCTTCTTCGCCGTTGTACTTGATTATCTCGGGTGCCATGAATCCCTCCGTACCCCCGAAGCCCTTGGCGCCCGAGGGCAATGTCAGACGCGAAATCCCATAGTCGGCGACTTTTACGTGCACCGGTCGCTCGTGATAGGTCCCCTGAAAGGGAAGTGGCATCTGCCACACTAGTACATTTTCAGACTTCAAGTCCCTGCAACGAACAAATGCAATATTTGTTGCTGTGCTAATAATTATGCCATAAGTCGCTTTATAAATAACAATGCTTTAAGCAGATGATATAATTAATTTACAATTGTCCAATCAGTGCGAGCATTTTATAATAAAATTCTACCAAGTTTATATTTGAGGATTTGAGGAAGAAAAATCAACGATTATGTCAAGCATCGGATAAATTATTTCATTTTACTTTATGTAAGTATTATTTAGAAATAATATTAATAAAGCCTAAATGTATAATTGTAATTATATTATATCCGATTTATATATTTTTCAACTTTTCATGTGCCCTCTTAGTGACGTGACTCTCTTTTGTATCGATTGTACAATGCATTAGCACTAATTCGTATATTTAAGAAATGCTCTATGACTTTGAGGACTTTAAGGGTAAACGAATGTTGAATGAAGAAACACGTCCATTCGCGGCCACACCTGTATATAACGTGCTGTTGATGCAGATATTCCACGGCCTTGGCGACTTGCAGTATGATAGCTTGCAAGGTATAAGGATCGAGCTTAGCGCCGGATCTCCGGTAATTCTTGAGCGCGTTATTGAGGGCACCTTCGGGAGCCAGGTCGAGCACAAGTGCTAGTGGGCTTATGACGATGCCGATCAGAGGCACGATGTTCGAATGCCGCAATGTTAGAAGTATGTTGAGCTCCTGTCTGGCGGTGCAATAGGCTTTACACGCATACTGCAGGGGATCCCTGTCCCATTTGCTCTGCGCGGCCTTATAAGCAAGCACTGCAGACTGCTTGGAATTGGGTCCTGGTGGCACTGGCTGCAACATCTTCATGGCCACATCGGAGCGTTGGCTTTTGCCTGGTAGTTTGCACGTGCCCTTTTAAATACAGCATTATGTTGTAAGTATAGTAATTTACATAAGTGATATGTAATTACAATATTTGTAGTTATTAAAAAATGAGTTTACCAATTTGGCGTTTACAGATTTAAGAGAATATAACTCTATTCGATAAAATGACATTCGAACAGAATCGAGATGTTGATTATCTGTCAATCATAATATAATATGCACGATTGTTTTTCAAAGTCAGCAATATTCAATATTTTTTTTTTTTTTTTTTTATATGACAATTGCGCACGAATGTAAAATATCGTCTCTATCATCGATTACGCATTGTTGTTGGCTTACCTTAAAGACGAACCCAAAAGCACCGCGTCCGAGCATTTTTCCTCGTTTCATATCGTCGCTTCTTATGAGATGTTTGAAGCCTAGATCCATAAAGATAATATCCGGGGCAACTTGTGAGAGCGAGATATCGGAATGCTTTGGACAGCTGATAGATTTATTGCTATAAGCCGCGAGGATACACTCCTCTACCATCCAGGAATAAATAATTTTTTCTTCGGATAAATCTGAAAAATTTTTCGAAACGTCGGGATGACCCTCTAGAGATGGCATACGACTGGAAGTCGAGCTGTCGTAACCGACTCCACTATCACCATCAGATTTGTAGCTGTCTTGACTTTGTCGTTCTTTGTTCATATAGTACCTATGGAGATTTGCACGTAATTAGCCATAGCGAGTAAAACAATGTCACAATTACATGGAAGAACGTTCGAGCTGTAGAATTGCTTATTCGATATATCAAATTATTAAAAATGCTAAGAAAACTTAATATAGTATAAATTGTATGTTAACGCATAAATTAACTCATAACTTACAAATTGTATAATTTTTTTTTATCAAATTTCTATAAAAAATATTTGAATATATTTACATATTCTGCACTAGGATATTACATATATTGAGATTACATAGATTGTGTAAGAATACAATGAACGATTACAATGTGAAACTAATTATTATAATACCTGGGCATCTCCTCGGATGATTGCTCGGAATCGTTGAACGATTCGCTTTCGTTATCTCCGTGATCTATCAAACACCGTGGGCAGGGGATCAATCTTGTGACCAATAGCTTACCCTCGGACGTATGTACGAATCTGGTTCCTAAGGTTGGATACCAGTCCTCCAGTAAAATATCGATGTGATCGACGATTAGGGCAAGAAGTTGTGGCATACTCTCCGGTTGTGGCTCGACAACAATTGCTTGATAGCCCATTGGCTCTTCATCGTCCTCCGAGTCAGTGGAGGGTATTGGTTGCCTAATGACCAAAGTGTCTACGGGGAACCAAATCTCAAGGATGGCTGAATTCTTCAGATCGACGGAACACCAGATGCCATCTTGTTTTAACTTGAATTTATGTTGCCTGCATTACATTAAATTCGTTATTTACTTCAATCTATATATGAATGGCACTTTATTTTCAAAAGCTCGTTAAAATAAGATTTTTACATTTTGCATAATGGTTAAGGAGCAAGCACATAGGCTAACCTGTAGTCGTATGGTAAATTGCGAAAATTATAGTTGATTTCTTTAAGGCGGAGTAGTGTAATACCGGCATAACGAAGTTCGATACCAGTCTGCCAGAGAATCCATTCCGCATGAATTTCAAGTAATGCTGTGAAAATTTTATCGTCGACAAAGTCCTTGAAAGGTGTCAGGAAGGACATTACAATCTCGACAATCGTATCATCGGCGAGAATACGGGTAATGAGTCGTGACCAAAAACCACTGTAAGTCGATATAATAAATTATTTTATAATCACTGGAATAAAATTATTTAATATTTAAATTTCATACGATTGGCTTTAATTGTAAATAATGTTGGCTTATTTGTTGAAATCTATTGTATAGCATGCAAAATCGACAAGCGTAAAAAAAAAATTAATAACAAAAATGGCAAATTTGCCACGGATCGTTTTTATTTTACCAAATATATATTTTACCAAAATTTCAATTCTAAATATTCATAGAAAATTGATTCACATATATATATATTTTTTTTAATTAATGCTCCAATGATCGCAAGTGCTTTATCGCTCATTTTAATTCCATACAGATGAACGTGAACGAACGATTAACGTTTTGTCAAGAATTTTTCGGTACTATAAAATTTTAAATAACCATTGCATTGACTTTTGAAAAGTAAATAATATAAAATCATAAAATAAAATAATAATTTTATCGATAAAAAGACATAAAGAATGCTATTACTTTTAAAATACGCAATGGAGAACAAATCCAATATAAGAATGAAGATAAGCAGATGTTCAGCTTCAGCTGTTTTTTAATATCACACATTTATCTATTTTTAAACTAATATACGAATAGATTTTGCACATTTTCTAAGTATATTTTACCTGGGAAAATAGGACATGAGTAAAAGACGGGAAATCGAACAATCCGGTTGTGCTCTGGACGTTAGTATGTTTTCGGCACTGTTATTAATTTTTTCGGTATTTGGCGTTTGTCCAAAAGAGATCATTGGCGACGTTATCATTTTTGTTCTCATGTGCCAGTTACGAGATTTTACCGGAATCTTTATGATTATATTACTTCGTAAAAGATCTTCTTCTGTAGGCAATAGAGATGGAATAAGCAGCGTTCTATAATCCCAAGTTAGAGCTACTTCGAACTTATTCAATAAACTCACTATATAACTGAAAATAAAAAAAAAAAAAAAAACAAAAAAAAAACAAAAAAAAAACATTAAAAATTACACGAGTTAAAGAATTTGAGTAATGAAGTAGATAAGATGAAATAATAATGACAGTTACTTTATAATATATGGATTATTTCATTTTGAGCTATTGAATTATTAATTAAAAGACCAAGCTTGAAAGTGTAACAATTAATAATTATTCTTTTCAAGCGCTTTAACGGGAATTTGACATTTACTTGAAATATCATTGGAGAAAAGTATAATGGTCATGAGGATGAAAGCAAGCATACCCCTGAGTATCTGCGGTGGATATTCTGGACGATTTAAATACGTGTTGTATGTCATCCAGTTTCATAATTCCCGATCTCGCAAATGGATTGATTTCTCGAATCGTCACCACGTGCGCAAGCATATCGCATAACCATTGAGGATCGAGGAAATATAAATCTTTTAACGTGGCATCGTCATAATGCAAGATAATCCCATTTTCATGTAAAAATAATGTAGCTTGATGCAGCTCAGCGGGATCTCTGAAGGATCTGTGCAATTTATGTAGCTCACTATTAACCGTCGAGTAGTATTGATCAGCTTTCAGGACAGGATCCGCACCACACAATTTTCGTTCATGAGCTAACACCAATATAAACAAATTCTTATTTAAAATTTATCCATTATAATATTGAAAAAAAAATAGTATACCTATTACATCCTTTTAATTTTTTTTTTTTTTTTTTTTTTTTTTTTAAAATAAAAAATATTAGTTTAATTTTAATATTAGCAGTGTTCAATATTCATTGCATTTTCCAACATTTAGTCTTTATGCATTAGTTGCATTTTGAGTCATACTCTGGTAAATTTTACTCGGAAAATCATTGTATTACCTAATTGTATGACTACGTCTTCGAGAGCTAGATAACTCGCGGGAACTCTCTGTTCCAGCAGGAGTTCTTTCGATCCTGGAGATCTCAAACTGAAGACTACGTCATAAATCAAATTGCACAGCATCTTGATGTTATGTCTAGTCTTACAGCTGATCTCAATTGTTTCCATTACTTTTGGCAAGCCGCATTTTTCGGCATCCACAACATTAATAAACTTGTCGCGTATGTATTGTTGAAGGGCTTCACTTTGGTCGTAGGAAATATCATAATGTGTGCCTACAATGATAACTGGTGAATTCGGAGCGCGACTCTGGATGTTGACGAGCCATTGAAATATTTCATTGACACCCTGAAAGATAATAAATTGGAATAATAAATAATAGAAAAATCATACAAAATCAGATTGCTCATAAACCAATTATAATATTTCATTTAATTTAATATGCATCGGCAGTCGATGCATTAATTTTACGGGATTAAAGTTGTTAATAACGCACGTTCCGATATTTGTAGATATTTTTGCCATATTTTCACGCTTAAAGCATCTCGGGAGAGAGGAACGGATAATATCGTATGTTTTCTGTACTAATTTTAAAGAAAAAAATTCACACACACACAAAATTTATAGTACGTATAAGGAGACATTAAGTATTATTATTATTAAATATTAAATATTTTTAAAGATAAGTTGTATTACTTAGTGTACCTTGAAGCCGTCGATGATACGCCAGACGACAAGATATAAGCTACGCTTAGATAAAAAGTATTGATGTGTAACATAATACTCGCGTTGACCTCCGAAGTCCCAAGTGCGGAAATACACGGGTCCATGCGACGAGTGTCCGCGCATTTTCTTCTCGTACAACCAGTCGCCGATATCTACGCCGACAGTGGATATGGTAGTACCACGAGCGGTCTTGGAATTTATGTTCTTATTACCCATTCGCTTGGCCCAATGGTCGGAAGCTTTTTTCTTATTCGGTATTTCGCCCTCCTGTCGCAATTGTTCGAGGAGACTTGTTTTACCTGTCAATTAAAGTTATTAATGTATTACTGACAAAAGATTATCAAGTCGAATATTTCTGTCGTTATGTTAACAGCTATAGTAAATACATATACACACGTAGGATGTGCTAAGCTTGGAAATTAAATTATTCAACGATTAAGATAGAATATTTAAACATTAAGTAATTCCTTGATGCGTATTTAATATTATATATAAGCAATAAATCGATATAATAAAGAAACGGAAAAAACGATTTGACCATATAACTTTCAAATTTAGTCTAAATTCTTTCAAGCTCTTTGCGCTCATCAACATAAATCGCACTAAAAATTTTACCTATCCCCTGAATCCCAACGATCATAAGTTTCATGCGGGCATATGGCTTCGCATCCTCCAATACAGATTTTAAATAACCTATGACATCCATTGTCTTGAATTTTTTAGATTCTATCATTGATTTCAAAGGCTCCTGGAGTTTACATCCTTGAGTATTCAGATTCCAGAGCCTTGAGAGAAGGCCCATCTGTGGTGGCAATTCGTTAATATCACTGTTACCGCTAACATTCAGTACGGATAAATTGTTAAGCTCATAAATATTCGGAGGTATTTCCTAAAATAAAATAAAGTAATGCATTAATTCATTCTTAAAACTTCTAAATTCGATTTAAAAAAAAAAAAAAAAAAAAAAAAAAAAAAAAAAAAAAAAAAAAAAAAAACTTTTTATGAATAAAAATATCAAAATTATACATAAGGATAATTACTTATAACATCAAAAAAAATTGAGATATTATAATATAGAGTATAAGAGTGTATTGTAAATTATGTTATTATGTTATCAATATTGTCGTTAAAAAAAAATAAAATATTACGCGTTCAGAGGTTTAAATTAGTTGAAATTTAATTAAAACTTAAAGCGTCGAACATCAAATCGTCCCTTAATTAATCGACAAATTCAAAACAAAATTAGTGATACTTGATGATGCTTGATACCTTGAGCTGATTATTGCTCACGTCGAGCATGCTAACGTTCGGAAATAATAGATACATCTTAGATGTCGAATGATTGGATTTTGAATCTTTATCGGAATCATCATCGGAAACATAGGATAATTCGCCGTCATCGATTGACGTTAGCTGTATCCTTGTGAGTAGGTTGTTAGCTAGGACGAGGGTTCGTAGGTTCTCTAGGCGTAGGTGGCGCCGATGATTGCAAACAGACATAAGAATGACGTCGCGTAATGAATTTGTAGTTTGCCGATTTGCTGGCATTATCGGTGATTGAACTGAAGTTGTCGGAAAATAACACGCTGTGTTTGCTTGTTCCATTTCATCTGCGCCATCCACCTGTTCAAACAATGAAACAAAAATGAAAAATAAATAAATAAATAAAATTAGTGCCAGTTGTCAGTGATATTCAACAAATATCCAATATTGTATAATCGCAAAAAATATTATTTAACAAACCTGCGGAAGACTTGGCCAGCAAGAAATTTGATTGTTGGACAAATCAAGCTGCTTTAAAGTTGCTGGATACGAGGTGATGTGGCTCATTGATCTTAATGAATTATATGCCATGTTTAATCTTACCAAGCTTACCGCTAGACAAGGTAGGGCTACAGGAATACTGTTAAAAAGATTATGCGCTAAATTTAACGAAGCCAAGGCAGATTTATTGCTTGTCTGCTCGATGTCGTCCGAAATCTTTTCCGTTACCTGAAAGTTGCGATTTATTCAATATTCCATTTATGTTTACTAACAATATTATCAAAATTAAGTGGTCAGTTATTGAAAATAATTACTAATAGTAATTATGTGTAGGTGTACGTACATTGCGTACAATTTTTTTTTAATTAAAATACAAATATGGATGTGTGTTAAAATGTTTAAATTGATATTATGTATTGGAATGTTCATTGCACTCGGAGTACTAATTGGCTAATACTTCAAAAATTTTTTATTTCATATTTTATATATTACTTTATATATGAATTGTATGTTGTAGAAAGATATTTAAGATCTTCGATAGAAAAAATATCAATGATAAACTTAATAGAAATTTTGAAATGACATATTCATTAGGAATTCAATCAATTTCGAATATATAAAATTTTAATTTTCATATATTAAAATATTAAATATTAAAAAATTTATAATACACAGTTAAATATTTGATCAAACATTATGAATATCGTTTTTTCTTTTTTTTTTTTTTTTATTTCATAAAACTTGATGTTTCTGTTTTAAAAATTCTGCTAAAAATGAATATTTATCATTATCCTAGAAATGTTTGCTTTTTTCTTTTAAAATTCACTATTTTTAAATGCTAAGCCACTGAAATAATCCCTTATTTATATATAATAATTTAATTCTTATAATATCACATAATTAGTTATATTATTTATAAAAGTGGTATTATTGTATTGAATACTTCTTTGCAAACATTTCGAAAATCATTCATTCAATTTCTATACCTTTTTATTACATACTATAAACGTAATAAATTAATTTTTTTTTCTAAATTCTTTATAATTTCGAAATTATTGCATCATTCATTGTATAATGATACAATTATACTGCACAATTACTTGTAAATACTTTTTAGTAAACTGATTGTTCATCAATCGTTTACATGTCACTAGACAAATTAATTATTTCATTTATATACACAATTGATATATACCTGCACGGATTTGGTCCACATAAACGGTCTCTCCATCTCCATGATCCTTGCGTTCGCTATCCTTGAATAATAGGAATCGAATTCCACTGACTCGTCCCGCGGCAGGGAGAATTGCGTCGACAGATTTCTAATGCTCGGACTACTCGTGAGTGAATCTTCCCTGCTCTTTCTGCCTACATTTTGGAATATATGGCTGGGTAGGTCACGTAACAGATTGAACGAAGCATTCAACTCTTTAAGTTTTGGGGCACGCCAGAGGTTCTCGGGCAAACATTGCAGCTTGTTATTTGACACATCCATAATTTCAAGAGATGGCATATCAAGGATGAATTCGGGTAGTTGCTCCAGACGGTTATCCTGGAGATAGACCTCTTCGAGAATCGGACACAGCTTGCTCTTGGGATTCTTGGGTTCTGCTGTTAAAGCCTCAATTTTATTTTGAGCCATATTGAGGTACCTAAGTAACGACAATAAAATGAAAATCAACTACAAACCACGTAGAGTAAAGCAAAGACCAATAAACAATATTAGTGAAAACGAGATTAAAACGTACAAACAAAAGCATTTGTACGATATCGCACCTAAGGCTCTGGAGGTAAAAAATTGTGGACGGCACCGTGGTTATTGAATTCTGCGATATGTCGATCCTCGTGATAGCATAGAGCAGTTCGTTATTCTTTGCGCTTAACTTCTTATTGACATGAAGTACGGCGTTGATCAGCCATTGCGACCTAATTTGTGACAATCTGCACTGTTGATCGTGCCAATTGATCATCGTAGGAATAGTTGGAAACGCGATGGAGCAGTTAACACCACCAAAGCTCGAGAGGGCAGAGAAGTGCGAGGACGTCTGGGTACCCTCGGTCATTGCTTTCTTATTAATTTTGTACTCTGCGTCCGGGTAAGCTTTGATCGAGAGCAGCTTGGCGGTGAGTATCTCATCGCCGTTGCGAGCGGCAATTTTAAGAGCCGAACAGTCGTTATCGATGGCTCCGTGCTTCAGTAGCATTTCGACGATTTTGACATCTCGGTTCTGGCAGGCCATCGCCAAGACCGTCGTGTAAGCGCTGTCCGAATCATTCGGTTCGTGCTGATGTTTAACCGGGAGATTCGTATTCGCTCCCGCCTACGTAAACACATAGGGTTAGTTATTCAAGGTTAAGGAAGAAATAATTTTGATCAAATTTATAGATCAATTGTTCAAATTATTGGCAAAATTAAATAATAGGAATTAGAATTATGTAAGTAGAAACGATCGTTAAGAATGTGTAATTTATAGATGGAAAAAACAAAAACGAATTTTTTTTTTTTTTTTTTTTTTTTTTTTTTTTTTTTTTTTTTAAATTAATCCATGAAAAAAGTATTTCGAGTTGATATATTAAATGATTGATATATTAAATGTATCGGATGAAATAATTATAAAATTAATTTTTTGTTTTAATTTTGTCAAACATCGTTTAATCAATGGCATGATTCATGTTTTATTTATTTTTCGCATGCATATCCTAGAAATATTTATGCTGAAAAATGAATTACTAATAACTAAATTGCCAGCAAATTTATCGCATTACTTTAATTATATGTAAAATCCAGTTTCTACACCTTTTCTACACTTCTTCTACATTTTTACCAAAATCTAGTCGAATATGGATTTTTATCTTTCTCTTTGGCAAAATTGCAGGCTTTAGTTTGTGCATTTAATTATTTTAATTTTCAATTATTGCAATTAAATTGCCTTTATAGGAAATCCATAGACATGACTTGTTTAAATTAGACTTTTTTCAATATAATGCCAGTAGATAGAATTTATTCCAGCTTATTAGAATTAGCCTATATTAAATTGCACAAGGGTTAAAGGGTTATAGTTACCGGTCTTTGTCTTTGTAAGGTCATCAATGATTTAACAAACGCAAGTAAAGTGTCCTTAACCGGAGCGAAAATATAAATAAATTAATATGAGAAACAATAAAATATTGTAATAATAAAATAAAAAACGAAAAAAATAATAAACGCAATAAACATGTAAATAAAAGATGCTAAATTGGACGCAAAATACCTGTAAAAGTACGTTAATGACGTCTGTGTGTCTGGCCTTAACTGCTGCATGCAGCGCTGTATACGTGTTATTATTACAATACAAATCCAAGTTCAGTGGACACATGAGATTTTCATCCTTCTTTTCACCAGAACGACCCATGAAATTCAGACTGGACATTAGTCGTTGTATACCACTGGATATACGTCTCTTGGCCATGGGCACCGGCATAGAACTGCTGGTGGACTCTTCATCCTTCACGTTCCGTGTCTTTACTTTGTAGTTCAATAAGAGTTCGACTATCTTAACATTGCCAAGGATACTCGAGATGTAAAGGATGTTGTGGTCGGTGACATCCTGAGTGTTGATGTCGAATGGCATTTCATATTCATACTCACCAGTAGGGTCCTTGAATCTATTTAGAATCGGGATAAAAAGCCCTTTCAAACTAATTTGCAAAAACCTTTGAAAATAATTTTCTTCATTGCATTTAATATAACACTTAGCGTACGATACAAAGATGTTGATGAATTTAGTAATTTAATACACAAGGAAGATTATAGAGAAAAAAAAGAAGAAAAAAAAAGAAAAAGATATAATAATAGCGTAGAGTGTCTCAACATAATGAAAAGTTAACCTTCGAATGGTAATGTTAGTTCCGTAAAATGATCTCATGTTGAAATATTGCTCGATAGCCGACGTTTTACGACATATCGAATGACAAATGCAACGAATCGAAGTAAATAGTGCAATTCTTCGTAGCAAACTTGTCTGTCACGGTCCAAAGAAACCAATTCCCGGCAAAAGAGAAAATGTTAATAAATTATAAGTTGAAGAAAGTAGCATAGCGCTCAAGCGTGCATTCACTGATATAGATCTTCAATTTAGCGGAACGTAATAGAAAATGCAAGAGTCACGTGACCGCGAGACGCACACCTCTGATACAAGTCCGCCGGATAGTCAAACTTGAGAAGGAGCTCGATTACGGCGTAATGGCCGTTAATAGTGGCCGCGTGGATGGGCAGCCACCGCTCGACCGTCAGTGCCTGCACCTGCTTGGGGAACTGTCTGAGTAGCAGCTCCACAATGTCCAATTTGCCGTTGTAGCAAGCGATATAGAGAGGACAGTATTTGGTGACCGGGTGTATGGTGCAGTCGGCCCCGTGGTCCAGCAGGAGCTTCACCACGTCGCGCTGACCGGTCTCGCAAGCGACGAAGAGGAGGGTGTTGGCACCGCTCGGGGCCAAGTTTATAGTGTGCTCGAGGTCGGCTGCCGTGAGCTCTTGAATAATCATCCGAGCGACAACGCAGTCGCCTTGCATGCACGCCTGTCTTAGAGCCGCGTGCGTCTCTAATCGTGCCTTTTTCTTTCTGCGAATATTGAAAGTTCATTATTATGTGAGAGGATCACTTGATTTGGAGTATTTAGCTCTTTCTCTCATCTTTAATATTGCGAGCTCGACTGTTACGATTACGCAACTGCGAGCCCGTTATATGCACGCATGTAAATGAATTCGGTTTGTTTATGGTACATACGGTCACAAAAAATCAATGTCTTTGCTCTATGATTCTTTATTAATTCATATAATGTGGAATTTTCAATATAATAAAATTGTAAAATTTATCTTAAATAGGGGAGTACCGAGATTTTGCGAGGAATATGTAAAGTAACGACCGGTTTAGTGCATAAGAAAAATCATAATAAAATTTTCCAAAATTGTAAGCTTGTATCGATTTCACAGGTAATCTCAATCTGTCGCGAATATTCGTTTTCTCATATTATAAAGATCATGGGCTACGGGTAAAAACAAATTCTATCGAGAAACAAATTCTATACGCGAAAGAAAAATAAAGCAGCTATTTGCGTATGTTAGTTTTTTCATTTTCATCTTTTTTACGATACCCGCATTAATGTTCCCGTAAAATATGATTCAAAGCATGAAAAGTACGAATCGTGGAGGTAAACATTTGAATAAATGTCGTTTAATTTAAAGTGCCTCTGCTTGGAACTAATTGCACTTCACCGAAATGGCGAATAATTATTTAAATTTACTTTTGGTCGAAGCCTCATTAATTAAACAGTCGAACAAGACATTCGGAAAAAATACTTTGCAATTTAGCTTGAAAGTAAATTCGCCTTCAGTACTATATCGTCACTTATCGGGGGTACAAAAGAAAAAAAAACAAAAACAAAAAAAAAAATGGATACATGCACGAATGTGGACGAAGAACTTACTTCTCGATGGCTTCCTTCAGGATCTCGGAGCACTTGCCGTTCTCGTTCTTTTCGCAAAGGCCAAGGGCCGTGAAGCCGGAGCTGTCGGTGAGGCTGAGGTTGGCCTTGTATTCTAGGAGTTTCTCTATGTTGGAGGCGTGTCCGTGTTCGGCGCATATATGAAGGGGCACACGATATTGGCCTCGGGGACCGCATGACAGATTTGCGTTGGCACCCGCGCGTAACAGGACCTCGAGGCAACGCGAGCTCTCGGTAATGGCGGCTGCATGTAGAGCTGTCCGACCCCATGAGTCTTGGCTGTTGATGTACTCGGCTAAGTCACCCCGTAGCAGGTCCTCGAGGAGCTCCGCATTGTCCCAGAGGGCGGCCTGATGTAGCAGCCGACCTTGGAAGTCCTCGTCCACCGGCGTGTAGTCCTCCATGGCTGGTCGGGGTGACGAGCTTTTCTACCTGCAAATTTCAGATATCGAACAATTTGAAATTTTCGCTAATAGTCCTCTAGATGTTAATAAATACCCGCTTTGATTTATTTATAATTAAAACGAAATTTAGCGAAGAGTGATTCATATAATATATATATTTGCACATTCATTTATCTATTGTAGGCTCTTCAATATATAAAGATAGATTTATTTTTCATATTTTTTACAATATATTATATTCTAAAATGTATTACAAAAAATTCTATAAATTAAACGATTTTTTTCACATAAATTTTTTTCTTCAAAATACGAAAAAGGAATTAAAAATACTTACCTTTACATATAAAATTGCACTAAATTGTTATATACATTCAGTCTTATTATTCATATGAGTTTTCTTTAGTTTTAAGTAATGTTATAATTTTATTTTTAAATCTTTTAATTTTTATTCAAATTTCTTATAATATTCAAAATTTGCTCAAATTAAAAAACTGTACAATAACTATCGTTCGATATTATTAAATTATTTTCTGTATTACAACAATAATAACAACGACAACAAAAACAAAAACAACAAAAACAACAACAACAACAACAACAACAACAATATCAATATCATTTTATTTTCTTAAATCACAAACAAGCTGAAGCATTTATTGAAAATAAGATGTATATTTTGTAGTAAAAAATATTGCTTTGCTATAAATATATATGTGTGTATATATATATATATATATATATATATATATATATATATATATGTATGTATGTCTATTAAACATAAACTGAAATATTTTTATTATTCATTTATATTATATACAGTACACAACGCTCACACTGCCTTTCTCTCTACAAAAAATATTTAAAATAAAATATGAAAATTACTGAATTTAGAGTTAGAAAATTACTATAGAATTTAATTAATTTAATTTAATAGATTATATTTTGAATTTCAAATATAAAAAATGCATTGAATTACCATATATTTACATTATAATTGTATGAGAAACATAGTAATATTGTGAAAGTAGAGCAATACTTAATTTACATTGTTTGTGGTATTGACTAATCAATCACATTCTTATTTATATTAATTTATATTTTTTTTAAATTATAATTTATGAACTGATGTTACACCACACATTACATTATAAAGATTAAATTATTTTTACATATGAATTGGAAGATCGTTATTTCAAAGGATTATATCAAATGACCAGTAATTTAATAAAAAATTTAAATTACAGATCGTTAAAACTGTAGGATTAAAGTATTATTTATTATATAACATGGACTTTTATGAATCGATGATGGTCGTAATATATAAGAACATTTACTTAAATAATATGTATAAAGTTAGAAAGGAAATCCAATAATATTTTAGATAAAAATTAATTTTTGGTATTTTGTATAATAGAGAATTATTTGTATATTATTTATTTACAAATAAAATTTTTTATATTTATATAATGAGAATTTAATGCTGATATTTATCATTATTAAAGGAAGAAATGACATTGTAAAAAGTTTCATTTATCATAATTTGTAAAAACTTTGTTCATTTTCTACTTTATACTCATAAATCATTGGGAGTCAAATTTATAAATATAAATTAACAGAGTAATCAAATAATAAGCTTCAATAAATCTTATAATCATATTAATAATAATACGCATAATTTACAATGCAATTATATAAATTATTCATAAACAATTTAAAAATCAATAAAAATGCGTTTCCTCTTTTGCAAATGTTTGCTCAAACGTTGAGGTTAAAGTCGATATAATAATAATGTAAACGGCAATTTGCACGAAAATATGTTATATGTGCATCAATGAGACAGACATCGATTAAATTTACAAACAAGTAAAAATCTATGAAAAATGATTTTCATTATCTACCTACGTAGGCCTTAGCACCAAACATAATAATAATCCCATTGTCGGCGACGAGTAGTGGAAAAAAAAAAAAAAAAAAAAATATTCATCGATAGTAAGCAGCAGTGTATTTTTCTGCATAAAAGCTGAGATTTGATTCGATACTCATTTTCATAGCAGCGAAGTAAGCACTCCTTCTCGAGACAATCGTCTAAACTTGACAACTCGTTATCTTCCCTTCAATTATTAATTTCATCACTTTACTTTTATTCTCGCCATTTTATCCAATATTATCTATATGCGTTTATACTGCCTCACGTAATCTAATTTCATTTCGACAAAGTATGCGCACGACGATGTGACATTCATTGGTGATTCGGGTCGCGCGAAATTTAAATAACTCGTTATGGATTTGTAAAAGTAATCTTTCGCCTCTACGCTTATAAAAATTCTCTTTAATTACGTTCGCGTATTCTCTATAGTTTCGATGTTCAAACACGTAGGAGTACAATGTATAGCGCCTGTAATAGACATCGTAATCGCGGTTTCGTATAGAAGCTGTAGGGATTTAAAAAATAGTTAATTTCCGATGCATAAATATAAGTAACAAGCGATGATATTTAAGATTATTAATTATCTAAAAGGTAGGTGAAAGTTTTTATACAATTTAATTTATTAAGATTTGTTCGGCTGGTGTTTTCATATTTAATCAGACGAACTGCGATAAACGGCTCCTTGATAATTTACGAATGAATTAAATAAATGAAGTATCAAAATAAAAGTTATTATAAATCGTTTATAAGCCATTTGTATATAATAATTTAACTGCTTATTCATTATTGTGCATCCACATAAATAATTATTGCTAATACATAATTACCTACTATAAATTTATAATAAATCTACGCTCGTGGCAGTACATTGTCGAGTTTTTTTTTTTTTTTTAATTTAATTAGCAATCAAACGCTTATTCCAATATTAACACCATTATAATAAATAATATTAAACATTACAATATTTAAAAATTAAATTTTCAATTTCACGAGGAATTAAATTTTCAATTTTAATTCCTTTCTAAAGTCATAAAACAAAATTGCCATGTATAAAACTTTTATTACAAATTTAAGTCTAATTACATTGCATATGTATATCATTATCATATCATCAATATCATATACATCACACATACAATCATAAAGCTTTTTATAAAATTTATGTAGAAAATGGAATAAGTGCGTATATTTTTTATTAACGTTATATATATATATATATATATATATATATTGTATGTCTTTAAATATTAAAATAAACCGAATGAATTGTAGTAATGTCTTACACGTTTAAAATTGTCTGTAAGTCGTTATGCTTAGGTAAAGTCTTTATAAATAATTTGTGAAATCGCATGTTTTCAAATACTTTATTTTATTTCTTACCTTTATGTATAGCACGCTTTAATGCATATATTTTATTACATATAAAAATACGAAACAAAAATAATCTTATTACTCAATAAACTCGACATTCGATGGAAATAAAAAAAAAAAAAAAAATAAGAGTTGGACACATGAAAATTGTGATATTATTACTTGTTCTCTTTGGCATTTCAAACGTTTTGCATACAGGTAGACAAGAATCGCTTGTACGAGTTTCAATGAAAATATGCAACTGTACGCGAATTGTTCGAGCGAATTTCTTCTTAAAGCAGAATAGAGCACAGAAGTCGTGTTGCGGTTTGTTACACGCGTGATTGGCTACAAAATCAATTAACTCTCGGGTTCATCCTTTATTTGTAATTCGTCTCCGTCTTTTCCAATATTGCTGGCATTATTCGTTTTTCCTCGCGGTTTCCGATGCTCTTCCTTTAGCTTTTACATTTCTGTACAATTATCATTTTTCGAAACAAATGGCAATATACAGTTCATACGCGTTACATTAAGCATGCATTAAATATAGCTTACATTGGCTCTTTAATTTTAAAGATTTAATATTGGTGTGCATAATTAAATGAAATAAAAACATTTCTTTATAAAATAATTTTCTTATTAATTTTTTTAATAAATTTCTATATAAATAAAGTTTAAAACACATTTGACATCTTTGTCAATTTATTAAATTTTGATATAATTAATAATAATTTATAATTGTTTTATTATTCATATTATATGTATATATGCGTGTATTGTAGATATTAAATTATATTTGAATTTTTGAAAAAAAAAGAAAAAAATAAATAAAATAAGCAATGTTAATTATTGGCTGCTGCGTGCAGAGTACGGGACACCAGTAGAAAGTGTAGAAGAAAAAGAAACAGCCATAACTTTCAACTTTTTACTTTTAATCGTTGAAATAAAAAAATTTCCCAATTATTTTTCATTATCTATATAATTGGATCGAGCAATATTATGATCTGAGGAACGCGTAATCGTGGTCGACAACGAACCTTGGCTTAAATATCGCCTTTCAAAGTATTTGCATCTCTTTTTTTGTTTAAATTATGTAATTTACTTATGAAATATTTCAAAATATAAATTTTATGTAATTTTGTATACTACATAATTAATAATACATTTTTTTTTGTTTTTTTTTTTTTTTTTTTTTTTTTTTTTTTTGTTTTTTTTTTTTTTTTAAAAAGAAATAAATAGTAAAATTTTATTCATGTTTTTATAATTGCAATTAATCGTCGAATGGCTGAAAATCACGTAAAAATTTGATTTTTTTTTTTTCGTAAAGGTATAACGATTACATTATTATAAATTTATTTACAAATATTAATGTAACAATTATTGTATTATATTTATTTAAATGAGAAGTAGGAAAACGGTTTTACGGAAAATTAGTGGTTATACACTTAATATCACAAATATCGAACATCACTTACATACCGAAGAAAATGAAAAAAAAATGCAAATTTTTATGCGATTTCATTTAATTCTAAACCAATGATATTCGCCATAATATGAATAAAGATATTGGGTATGTACATAGTATCAGTATTTTGTACTTTATTAAAATTTATTGTTAATCAGGTTGACTGCCTTCGATAATGAGTGCTCGAGCAAGATTCCGTGCAGCTGCCAACCGGAATATTCCGACTTTATCTTGGAATTTAGGATCATCGCCATGATTTTCAATCGAGCGCAATAATTCAAATGTATCTCGAGATGAAAATACTATGTCGTTGGTTTCGAGTAGTGGAATGGCGTCGGTCAGGAGGATTGACCAAAAACTAAAAGATAAATCAGTTACTTGTAGATGTAAATTTGTTAACAGAAATAGCTTAAAAAAAAAAAAAAAAAAAAAAAAAAAAAAGAAAGAAAAAAAAAAGAAAAAAGAAATTGTCTAAATTACATAAAAAATGATTTTTTATATAATTACTTACTATCTTGGAGTTAGATTTGAGACAATCAGGGAAATAAGTAATCTCGCTGCCTCTTTAAACTCTCCAATACCGTACATTTGATGAAACTCACAATACTTACCTAAAAAAATTTTTAAATATAGCGATTACGGTGATTATTTTTATGTAAGTATTGAAAATAAAGTATTTTAATTGGACGGCGTGTGTTGTCAAACAAATTTTAAAAACATATTCACATACATTCTAAGAAGATTAATCATTGCATAGTCAATTCTCTTTAAAAATCGTGCAGCTTATAAAAGTATCTTTCGTTACGATAAGTTCTGGCACATCACAAACCTATACATTACGTTCTGTCCATTAATTAATTTAATATAGTTCTATCGATTAACCAACCAAGAAATGTGAGCCTTTCGCTAGCAAGCATACAGGTTCCTAAGTTCTCAAGCAAATCCCGACACTGTATTTGAGAAAGCGATCGGCGATGTGCGAAGCGAACAAAGTATCTTGACCCTTAAGCGCCCATGCAAGTCCATTTCCTAGTCGTCCTTGATTGATACACTTTATTCCTTGAATTTTACATATGCTGGAAACTAATCGCATATTTCTCTATTATTATCTCTCTGTTACATTGAAATGGTGTTTTTCAAGAATTTTAAAATGAATATAAATTTTACGTTATACTTCCATATCAAATTTTTTACAAAATTATCTTAAAATTAAAATATTTATGTAATTTAATTTATAATTTATAATGTAATATATAAATAATTTGGAATCAACTTAAATTTTTTATGAAAACAATGAATATTTTTTTCCAACAAAATTAAAAATATTCACGTAGTTATTAGCACTAGTTGATACCTAATTAATTCATACTGGTTAATACTAAGTATTTTTTTTTTAATAATTCGTTATAATTTTTTTTAAATTTAAGATGATTACATTAATTTATATATTTAAATTGCCGTCTCTTGAATATAATTTGCTTATTTTATTTTCAATTTGAAATATATATGTATATATATATATATATATAAAGTTTGTTATAGAAAATTATTTTCTTTAATTTACCAACATGCTGCATATTATTTGCTTTTGCAAGATTGATAATTTTCTGAATTCTAGCTTCACTTCCTAAAGGAATCGTTTGTAAAAGTGTTTCTAGTCTTGTTAAGCCTTGATTAGGACAACACTCCAGATAACTTGCACCGCATTGCCATAATGAATGATGACCCATCAATGTACTTCCATAATCTAATATTAACGATTCATGTAGTAAATCAGTCACACTGAAATAAGGAACGAACATTGTTCTAAACTCTGAATTACTAGACAACTTAGAAGAATGTTTACAAAATTTTTGAATATTTTAAAAATTGTAGTCGTGTTTCTTTAATTGAAACGTAATATTAAAATTCAAATAAATATTTAACGTACTATGAAATGATTATTGAGATTTTAAAATTTAATTATTTGTCCAATACATATATATGTAATTGTCACTTACTTTACTTGATGTTTATCCATAATGTTCAATCTACCACAATGATAAAGTAAGTCTGTTAAATGCGAGGCAAACCAACCATTATCATTCATATACTGAATTTCTTTAATGATCTGATGTAAATCACTTTCTATCAAAGCCAGGATAATATTGTCTAATACCAATAAGGATGATTGTTTATACGATTGCCATTTAACGGCAATGCTATTTGCATGGCGAGTCAATTCTGGTTGTTTACAACACTGCGCAGAATAGAACAATTTCGCTGCTAGCAATTCGTACCACGCTTCTGTGTATTTTGCAAATTCCCATAATTCATTTCCAACGATTAACTATTGATTAAAAGTACATATTAAGATAATACGTACAATACGAGTAATTATAATATTAATTTGTGTGAAATTTAAGTATTTCGTATAAAGTAAAAAATAAAAATTCAAGAGTCTCGTCATAATGGATAATTTTTTAAAAATAACACTATATAATTATATCATAAAGTATTTCATATTTTATGATATCATTTCATATTTCTTTTATGATAATAAATTTGTGAAATGTTAAAAGTAATGATAAGGAAGCAAAAATTTTCTGTATAAATAAAAATTACCTTCATAAGTGATTCTAAATTATTATCAATTCCAAAAGCTTTGCTGTCAATACTTTGGGATAAACTCATTTGCCATTGTTTATATCTTATGGTAAATTCTTTGATCGAATAGCCACCATATATATTATATACCGGCATATTTCTAAGGGCATTTTCTGCTGTCATGAATGCTGTATGATCTGCTTTGCTGTGTAATGCAAGAAGTGCTCTAACAACATCGATCTTTCCATGCAAAGCACAGCCAATTACGGCTTCCCAATAATCGCTGCTTTCAATATCTATCCCCATTTTCTTTTTAGCTAATATTTTCATAGCCATTATTTCTCTAGATGGAAAATGAAATCTAACCCATTCGAGAAGTTGAGGCAAAACAATATCACCTGTAAAAAAAAATCAATGGCATAACAAATGAAATTACTTTTAATGTTTGATTTAATTTTTTTATAGGAAATTTTAAGCGGTATAAATAAATAGAATATTTTAATTTTTAATATAATAGAAGCTAATAATTATAATTATAATTGTACGAATTTTACCTGGAATAACATCGACATAAAGAATTTCTGTTAGATGCCAAACGCATTCAACATTATAGAAAATGGTTTGGAAATTTTCATACAGTGACTTATTACTTTCGTCACATTTCTCTGCGAGATCTTGTAATTCTTCTACGCAAGCTCTTAAAATAGAGCGATATTGCTTGCTATACTTTAACATCTCTGGCCTCAAATCAATTGCAGTCGAAGAACATTTTAATTTTTGGATCGATAAAAAAATACCATTACTTTCATTCACTAATTTACGAAGAGCGGGTGAAAATAAAATCACTTCTGGTCTAAGAAAATGTACTTTCGCTTCACAAGGACTAAAATTACTAGGTACATCTATATAAATTAAAATATAAATTTAAGATTTTAAAATGATTTTACCATAAATTCGTATTTTTTTATATGAACAACATACCTTTAGAATTAACGCTCAGATTTTTATAACCAAACAGGGCTAATTTATTAGGACCAACCCATGATGCAGCAATACCCGATTCTTTACAGACATCATCTGGTATTGCCTAAAATGTATCAATATAATAATAATAATTAATAAATAATTTATTTGTATATTTTCAAGTAAGTACATCAAAATGTTGCCCTCAACAAAGTAGCCATAAAAAAACAATTGCTACCTTATGTACTGTATTACAAAACTGATATTTAAAAATTTGCATATTATATATGAAATAAAAAATTAGCACAATAATATATAAATGTGCGATTAAACATTAACAATTTAAATTGAAATAAATTGGAACCTGAATTAACAGCAATAGTTTTGGAATTATTAAATATTTAAACCGGCGTTCAGCGTGAGGTTATGCATTGTTGACAGTTAATTCTCTACTTACTATAATCTGATCACTATTCTGTTCAGCCATACTTATAATTTGCACTCTATATTCATTAGCTTTACCTTAAGTCATAAAAATTTTTTTAAAATACAATTTATGTAGTGACACTATTCATCTTAAGTTTAATATGAAGGGTACGAATGCGCCATCAACGTTGTTCCAACGACCACATAGGCATGGCTGTTGCCTCGCATTAACCATCCACCTAACCACAAAATCACAGGCTCGTGTCATTACAATATAGAATTACCCGCGGAAAATTAGTTGAGCCGAGAGTACCCGAGTTACGTTATATGTGCCATATTTTCTCAAGTCCATTGCTTTCATTATATCTGCTTGGTAAATTAATGGAGGGTTTTTGTGTTGGCTTGAAGAAATACGGTACTTAATTGTATGCCAAGCGCAGCTCTTACAAGTTATAATTCTAGAGGATTTAGATATATAAGCTTGCATTTTACAATTTCTTATTTGTTAAAAAATATTTAACAATAAATAAAGTAAAATTTTTTTTTTTTTCTAATAATTTTATTAAATAACAAGTGTATTATATTATATAATGAAATTATCGGATAAGTTTACATAAAACTTTATAGCATTTATGCACAGCTTAAATACTTTTACATTATTTTATATATTTACAGTGACAATTGGTTCAAGTAATATAGACATTGATTTACTAATTCTATTATGTTTCTTTCGTATTTTCGGGATTCACTTTAATTTTTTTGTTTTTGTACTTTTCAAAGTGAGAATAAGATCTTTTATTTTTAATTGTCCTTTTGAAGAGATCTAAAATTAATTTAAAACAAACAAATTAAAAGAAATTTATTAAAAATGGATATTTCATATTTTAATATAAAATTTTATACTTACCACTATCTGGTTCTTCGCCAACCTCGTCCCTATAATATTGTGCATCGTCGTCGTCATCAGATTTGTTTGCTTCGTATGACTCTTTCGCAATTTTCTGCATGAGAATATCACTTTCTCTCTTCTTATGTATGCCTTTAAGTGATTTTTCCTTCAATTCTTGCTTTTTGGCCTCTTTCTTTAGTTTATTTTCGTCTTGTATTTTCCTCCGTTTCTCTTTCAATTTTTTATTTTGTTCGCGTTTCTTTTGTATTAGTATCTTTTCTTCTTCAGTCTTATTAATAAGTTCATGAAATAGTACTTCTCCTCCTAACAGTCCATCTTCCACTTTTATTAACTAAAAAGCGAGATAGTTAATTATTAATAACGCATAAAGTATTTTGTATTAATTTATTTTTAAAAACATTTATAAAAACACACCTGCTTGTAAATAACTATTACACACATAGAGCGAAAAGTTAAATTACCTGTAATGTAAGCCTTGGTCCAAGTTCGTATAATCTAATTGCACTTGTACTTTTCTCATGATTTCCTCTAGAGGATAATTTTTGTGGTAAAGTTACGTGACTTGCTGGATCATCTTCGGCCTCGCTTTCTGATAGCGTTGGCTTTATCATAAAATCAGCAAAATCTTGGCAGTGCGACAGATTTGGTATCTTGGCTTGGACCAATTTTTTCACACTTTTCGACAATCCAACAGGTATAACTTTAATAGCATAATGCCTAAAATCTATTAATTTTGTATCGTGATTATAATTCAGACAAACGCAACGGCGCATATTACTCAGATTGACCTGAAATTTTTAAAAATTTTTCTCATTTTATGTATATATATATATATATGATTTTTTTAATAAATATAAAGTAGTATTTACTTTCACTAAGTTTATTGTAGGGAACATATTTTGAAACATTGAAGTCATTAACTTAAAGTGCATTCCTTCTCCACTAAATTTATTCATAATAATTAATGGCGGATGTTTAAAAGCTTCTTCAAAAACAAGTTGTTTCTTTGTAGTGGAAACAACGTCACGAGCCAAGGCAAAGCTTTCAATTTTAAAACTTAACGTTGGTCCTCGTGGTATTCTAGAAAAATTTGTTAATAATTTAAAATAATTTGTAAGCTGTGGCATTTGTGAAAATACCTTATTTAATTTGTATACCTGCAAATTTTTAAATAGAAGCCAAGCTCGGTTTGTGAAAAAATGGAAATATGAGTTACATGTAAAATACCAGCGATGGACACAAAATCTTTTATTGTATTGCGTTTCCGTTCTTTTAACATGCTAGCGGTAAAGGGTTCCATGACTCTTCGAAAATCCTTGGTAAGTTCAGTAATATTATTCCCAGGTAATCCTCGATGAACAACAAAGGAATGTGGAGCTTGAACAAGTTCTTCTTTTTCATTTTTGTTAATTTGTTTATTTCGTTTCACACATCGTCCCTATGATAACAAAATTTGTATAAACATAACTTATAATAATTGAAATTTACACGATGGTTCACCTTTTTTAATCGACCCATTTTTACTAATTGTAAGCCTTATTTTATTGTATTTATATTATTTAAAGCAAATATCAATATCAATAGTTGGTAGTTACGAGATTGTATACTTTTTAAAACGTAACCTCAAATAATAAAAATTGTATCTACATCATCCAACTATCGAACACGTGTTTGCAAATCCATTTTTATATATATAATCTTATACTACTTTATCGACTGATACAATATTTCGGAATCTCTGTTAAATATACAAATGAAAAATATAAATATTTGAAAATTATAATGAAATTAAATTTGCATATTATATTATATTAATACAATAAAAAGTTATTGCATCGAATATTTGGAACGATTTCCTTTCCTTACCTTTCAACGTGTGCATTTTTACTTTAATAATTTTTACGATTTACGTTTAATTATAATAGTTGTAATTAATAAATTTTTCAAATATTTTCTGTTACTTAAAAAAAAAAGTCATATATTCTTAATATATAAAAACAATAATAAAAGTTTAAGAATATTGATTATATATGATGTTAAATATGATATTGGAATTTCTTGATGTAGAATAGTTTATTCGAGTTATAAAATTCAAAAATCATAAATGTGTAATTACTTTTAAAAATGTAACGTGTTTATATGGAATAATTTACTGAAAACCTCTATAGATGTTTTCATTTGCATATGAAAAATTAATTTCTTTCACAATAGTAATAATTTCTATTACTAATATACGTTCTATTGATAATTTGCAATATAATTCTATATTAACTAATTTTTTTAATTTTTTTTCCTAATATATATATATATATATATATATATATATATATATATAATATTTCTCATGACTTACAAAGTTTCTTATTATTTAACCGTGTCATTGTCAAAAAATACTTTTTAATTAAACGTAATAATATTATAAAAATAATTTAGATTATTCATTATTTAATTTATTATTTTATTTAATATATTTATTAATAAGTGTATAAAAATAAATAAATAAATAAATAAATAAATATATACATAGTAATTAATTTGTTTAATTTTGTTTTGGTTATTACTTAAGTGAATTTATTTTATTTTTTAATGCTTGATTTTATACTACTTATAGTTGCAATTTTATATGCTTAATTTTTATATTAGAGCTGTGTTTTATAAATATCTAATTCTCAAAATTGAAGAAAAACTTAAAACCGATTAAAGCTTTTTTACGAAAATTCCGCTACAATACATTTGTTATATAAATATTTACTTAAACCCAATTAGCTAAATTGAAATTTTAAATAATAATTTCTTTTAAACTCTTTCATCAGTTTAAAGTCAATTGTTTTTTTTTTTTTTTTTAACGAACGGTCTCGTGTTTTAAACAATAGCATACTTTTATTCATTTTTTAACTGCGATGCATCGTAATTGTGAAGAACTTCCTTTTGTTTTAGTCACTTTTAATAATACCGTTTAAATATTCGCTTGAAATTTTGCAAAATTGTAGATTAATTCATACTGAAGGGTAAATGAACCTAGATTTTATGTAATTTTTAGCTAAAGATAATTTTGCATCATTCTTCTCAAATGGTCAAATACTTTTTAATACATTTAAGCGTTTGTGACATACAAGAAAAACCGTTTTACAAAATTAAATTTGTTGGTTCAAGTGCATTTTTGTTTAATTTAATATCGTTAAGTTACAATTTAATCTTAGATATTAACATTGTCTCACATATGAAATGAGTACGTTTTGCTTTATTTAAACAAAATTGGTTTGATTTGGTTTTCATTATGTTTTCCATAACGTAAATTATACATGATTAATAAAAGTTCCTTTTATTATTTCGGTTCTTTTTAAATTTTGCAAAGAGAATTAAATGATTTTATAATATAATATTGTCATTAAACGTTATTAGCAAAACATATTAGCATACATTTTTTTTTGTGGATCTAATGTTGAACATTTTTTTTTCATAGAATTAATTTTGTATCAGAAATTAATATATTTAGATGAAAATATTTCATTTTTCATCTCTTTATTGTTGAAAACTTCAAAGAAATGAAATTTAATTATTTTAACGATTGCTGATACTTCAATATATATTGAATTAATGGAATTGTATTTTATTTCCACTTTATTTTTTAACGTTTAAAAATAAATTAAGTATAGATGTTATGCAAAAATGCAAATCGATCCACGGCGAATCGATCCTATAACGTTGTTTTTGCTTTTCTGTTCATTTCATTCTTTTTAGATAAGTAACTTTTCAAAGTGATAAAGAAATTTTTTGCTGGATTTACATTTTTATGACATTCATGAGAAAAGTCAGTTTATCAATGATTCTTTAGCGTAGGACTTGTTGAACTCTAAAAAATTCTTTTATAGTCTTTCATAGTTGATTTGAATCTTTCACGATGACTTTAAATTAAGGCATTGAAACAGTTTAAAAGTTTCTAAAATAAAATAAGAAATGGTCAATTAAATTTTTTGTATTTAAAATACTTTCATTATTATCAGTGTATGTCACATATACTTTTATCAAAAGATTTGTTTTTATTGAAAAAGAGTAAATAAAAGGAATATTTTGTAGCTATAATGATTAATTTATGCGAAATTTGAAATGTATTTTACGAATTCTTGTGTTAAAAAATTAACTGTTTATATAAAATAAATAGCTTTTTTTTGCTGCTTTTTGCTTGCTATATTTTATTTAACATTGTTGAAATATTTTTGACACGCGATACACGTATAATATATATAATTATATAATTTATGTTTAATGTATAATATTAAAACATAAATTTTAAACTATTACTAGAATTTAATCTAAACTAATATTTTTCAATCGATACGATTTTTAAAATATTCAATTAAATCTTATAAAATTTAATTATCCTTGTTTCTGATTTAATTGAAAATCTGATTTATATATATATATATATTTAAAATGAATAAAATTTATCTTTTTTTCTTTTTATATAGTTTATTCGTTTTTCTTTAACATTTTTGTGTAATTTTCTTCTAATTATTTTATTAAGCGTAATTAAGATAATAATTAAAGTTGCCTTAAAAAAAAAAAAAAAGTAGAAAATAACGTAGAAGTAATAGAAAAATATTTTTCTGAAAATAATTGCAAATTAAAACGGCGTCATGTTAAATAGAATGGCGTCAAATAATTTTGAACATGATGGAGTCTTTCAGTTTAATGACAATTAGACACTTCTGGGTTTAAATACATACATTTTTTTTACTGTTAGTGTCAGTACTCAACCGTAAACTTTAACCCATATTAATTGCTTGTGTTTTTGACTATAGTATTTTAAGATGAAAAACTAAAATTGCATTTGTTAGCCATTAAGAGGCAAAACATAAAATTAATGAAAATTAATGAGAGTAATGTGATGTATAAAAATTATAATTATATTATTTACATTTGAGTTGCATATAACGTTTCCATTTATGTATATACGAAGGATTCTACTAATTAAATAAATCAATTCATCATAAGTCACTTATTATTTCCTTTATCTTTTAAAATATAAAATTGCAGGATTTGAATGTTGACTAAATCAAGAAATTCTGACCTATATAAACATTTTCTTTTACGTAAATCATATAAATTTTTAGCACAGTATGTAAGGTTGAATTACACATTATACTTGAATATTATTATGGCAATATTTATTATCCGTGATTATAACGACAATACTTCATATTGTTGGATTCTCATAATAGGAATAAAGCTTTTTTCGTTGTGCCATATTCATTTTACGCTATAATCGAAAGTCGTTAAGAATGCAACAATCTCTAGTATGAATATTTCTACGTGCATTAAGATAATTCGCTGTCTTTATTTTATCGCTTGACTGTAATAAAAATGAAGATAATTATGAGTTTAGAGAGGCCTGTATTTTGCGCATTAGCTTTAAAATTTTTGATTTGGCTTTTAGCAGGCAAGGCATTTTCTAGCTTTTTGCACATCCATTTTCAGAGAATCCATATTATCAGTCGGGCCGTTGTGTCTCTCTGAGAATTAGTAAAGTTAGCCAATGGAAAAATAAAGCCGACGGAAGCGAGCAATTATATAATCCTTTGAAAAAATAGCCTCTTAAATTTAATTTTTTTTCTTCCCCTATTTCCTTGCGTGCTTGCACTTTGCGTCGACAAAGCCTGAAATAAGTTCACATCTGAGACCGAGCAACTCGATTTGGCACAATAGCAGTCGGAGATGAAAGTTAAAACATCTAAAAACTCGAAACTCTCCAGGCATCCGACACTGTCTCGAAATCGACACATAAAGCTCGACTGCCCTTGACTTCGTACCCATTCAAAGCTGCTGGCTCTTTCAAAGTTGTCTTCGTTTTTATCTTTAAGCGAAGGCTGCCTGCCAGGCCACAATTTCGATTGGAACTTTGGACGTCAATTTTCTTTCCTCGACGCGGCTTAAATCGTATCCCGGAGCGAAAAGTTATGTACAACCAAACCCCCCCCCCCCTCCCCCCTCGCCCCCTCTCACCCACCCGAGGCCGCGATACAGGATTATCGCGCTTTTATAAAGCCACTTTCCCGCTTTGTCAATCGGAGCAAGTGTGTCGCATCGCTTTCGCTTGACTATTCAGCGAAAAGTTTTGCGAGTTCCGCGTGACTCGACGTGGATTACCGTTACGTCTTCAGCTTCCCGCTATTCCTTTCCAAACGCGCTTTCGCCCTCGCATATACGTCCGGATGAAGTTGGCTCTGGGTTATACGGAAATGCAAGTTGTTTCTAGTCGTCGCTGTCCTCGTCCATTCCCATTGGCGCATTCATTTCACAAGTTCCGCCTCGCGACTCGTTTAATTTACATCTAATTAATTCAATCGCTTAGAACTGAAGCTCGAAAGCACTCCTCCCGACCGTCTCACTCTATTTTTATCATGGTTAAATTCTTCGGTGCTTTCTTTTCCGTGGCTGTCGCTGGGAGGCCTCGAGGGCGCGGCGGCGTTTCACTTTATTGAATTTCGCTTTACGCCCGGTAATAAATCAGCCGCTTACATATAATATTTACCTCGCAAATAATGGGGTCGGGAGGATAAAGTGGGAGGCTTTATCGGCTCGATGGGTAAGTGCAAACGTGTGCGGTTTAACCGATGAATGGGGTATTAATTTTAGATTAGGATTTTTCCCTTTTATTCTGGTAAATTTTTTTCGCGGTCGCGGCGGACTCTCGTGTGTGTCGTGCTCAGTCAGCCGACGTGGCTTTGTATCTTTGCAATAGTATTTTAGCCACGAGTTTACCTGAATTTCGTTATCATATTTATCAAGCTTGTAAAATAAGATTTTATGCCACCTCATTAAATTTTTTTTTTTTTTTTTTTTTTTTGTTTCTGTTTTGTTTCAAACGTTAATTATCGATATTTCCAGCTAACTTTTCTAGATAAACTTGTTATTAGGCAATGAACGCGGTTTACGATAATACGAATACAAATACACAGGAATTCCAATGCAAATAACTACAACCGCGTTATCTATTACAAAGTATTAAGCCACATAATACGGAGCTCAGTTAGAGTCTGCATAGAAGTTTATGTGCGCAATTTGCAGTGGCCCGAATCACTACCAGGCAATCGGTTAATTCCTCTTCTTACCCTGGTCATTCCCAACATTATAAAACAGTAATCACACAAGTTTATTCAGTTCGAAATTTTTATTCGCGTCAATGTAGTTTTTCAAATAAAAATACAAAAGTCTAAGTCCAATGATATTATGTTATATGACGTTCAAACGTCTTTTGGAAATATTAACATTATGCATACATTACGAGCTGTGACTTTTAACGAACATAACCTTCATTCGAGATAATTTTTAAATTTTAATGAGAAGTTGATTTTTTTTTTTTTTTTTTTTTTTTTTTTTTTTTTTTTCAGTATACTAAGCGTACAATTTAATATTCATTTCATGCATTTCATTTCATTTCATTTCATTTACTTGAAAGTTGCATTCTTCGTTCTTAGGGGTAAACACAGCGATGAAATAGTTATCAGAAATGCATGGAAGTCAAAACTTTATGCGGAAGAATTGTTTCTAATATTCTCCCGTTACTTTATAAAATATCAATAATTTCATTTCATATCTATGTCCGGAAGCAAATGTACTCGAGCAAAAATCCCCGTGACATCTAATACGCTTGTCTCCCAGAGAAACGTCGAGGCAATTTATCCTGTAAGTTCGGGAGCCGCAAGAAGTGAAGTTTATTTCGAAGAAAAATTGTTTTACACGAACAATGGAACGATGGCAAGGGGCTTCATAAAAGTTGGCTCGATAACATCGACGCTACGGTAATGCAGGAAGGAATGCCAGCCGACTCTTTAATTCCATTTTCCACTTACTCTTAATATTCACTGTTTAAGGAAGTGAGGCCTCGAGTCGACCTCCAGTTCCTACTTGGACTACGTGAGCTTGCATAAGTAAACCTCATAGTGTGACAGGAGACGGCGTTTGGTCGTCCGACGGCGACTCAAATCCCACGGCGTGAGCTCCTCGCCGTAAAAGGCCGATAAGGATATCGCGCGCATTTTTCAGCCCCTGCGGTTCTCCACGTCCTATAAATTCCCGTCCAACGGCACGGCGCCCTTGTGCCTATAGACGCTTATCACCGTGGTGGTCTACCGTGACAATAGACTTAGTGTAAATTGGGTGCGATCTGAGCGAAATTTTTGCGCGCATCATGGTACGTGGCACCTGGAAATTTTGTTCCTCCAGTCTCGCGAGCGATAACGTTTTGGAGATGGAACTATCTAAGTGCAGAGCACGCGAGGGACCCGCCTCGGAGGATTAAAGCCGATAGATAGGTTTTTCATTTTCCGATTCATTCTCGGGCAATCTTTCGAGCCTGTAATTAGTCATTCTCCTTCTCACTCCCCTCGTCGGCTCCTCGCTGTCGTTCTTCGCAGACGCAATGCGCTTGCACGCAAGCAAATATTGAAGCGCCGGATTTTTATTTATGACGCGTAAGATCTACGGGAATATATAGACAAGCGTGAAATAGCGCGTAAGGAAATTTTATTTCAATTTTAATGCTCGTGTCCTGTATCTCAGGATCGTAATGTTACGTATCGGTGTTTCGTGCAGCTGTAGAGTAGGTAATTCTGATTTTATTGATGTAAATAAAAATGACATTTTTCAATGATGTTCTTATCGGGCTATTTGCGTCAATTAATCCTTTATTGTATTAAAAAAGTCAAAATGGGAACTAATGATACTAAAAATTTTTCTAATTCTATATGCTAAATTATATAAAATTACGCAATAATTGTATCCAAAGCTTCCTTTAAGTATTTTAACAATCCAAGATGGAGTTAATTTAAGTCTTTTCATTTTTGTGATTCTATGTTTGAGTGAATTCGATCGCAGCCTAATTAGTTGTGTAAATATTTTCTTACATCCGTTAAACAGTGGCTTGCAATTGTAGTAGCTTACAAAAAATTTTTGTCTTCAAAGTATGCTTAGAAATTGGCTGACCTAAACTTTGCGATAAAGCGATAAAATAACAAAGCTGAGATTTAAGTGGGAAAATCGTATGTGTTGGTAAGATTATTAACGGAAACATTTTTTTAACGGATACGGGGGAATGCCCGAATAAAAGGTCGAATCATTAATGCGCATTCCTTGAACAATATTTTAAGAAATGTTCAATGAATGAATAGCCGAAAATTCATGGCTATTAGCAATATTTCTTTAAATATTAAACTACCAAGTTGCTTAGGCTTTTCAACATTAAGATTTTTTATTCGTTTAGGAAAAGAAGAAGAATATAGAGCATGCAGCAGCAGGTAGAAGGGGTGCAAGAAAGAACTTGAGTGTTAGTGAGGATGATAAATAGATAGCGAGAGAGAGAGAGAGAGAGAGAGGGGGGGGGATAGCTAGAGAGAGACAGAGAGAGAGAGAGAGAGAGAGAGAGAATGCGATTATTAAAAGATTAGTGAGCGAGGATATTTGCTGGGAATGTAAGTAATTTTAGAGAAATGTCGCGCGCCAGATGTATTGTAGGTCGTTATGAAGAAGGAATCGCAAGCAAAGTATAGGCTACTTGTATGCATGTAATTGTAAATTTTTCATTATAAGAATGTCATTGTCCAATGGTAATTATGATATTCGCAGGGCCCGTATTAATATTGAGATTAAAAAAAAAAAATTGTAATTTTATATAAAAAGAACAATTTATAATAATAAATTATCTCGCGACATTTTTAACTAACTTACATGTTTAATCATGATCATATTATAGGATATAAGGAAAATATTTAATTTGCACGAATATATGCATTTATAAAAAGTTAGTCTTAATTAAAGTAATTGCTTACTAATTATACATTTAAAATTAGCAAGTATACCGTCATGTAAAATAAGACAAATTTCTAAGTTAACTTTGATTTATAAGGTTTCCATTCTATAATTATTTAAAGATTACAAAGAGTGTACCGTTCGTAATTTTACAATTTACGCAAGGGTAATAAATTCTTAATAATTACATATAATCGAATTTCATGATTGAATAGAAGTTTAGTTTAAAGTTACGAATTTGCTGTTAAGTATTACATGTGGTGCTACCAATCGATTGATATTAATATTATTTATATGACATTTGTTGGTTAAGGATGATTTTAATTATACTGGAAATAAAAGAAAGGCCTTGGCAATTGCTGCTGATTAATAACTAGACGAGTAAAATTATTATGATAATGCAAATCGTAGATAGGATAGTTACGATACAGTCGGAATGTTGTTGTATTATAACTCAGTCCGAGTGCAGTCAAAGTAAAACAAACCAAAAATAATATATTGCAGATGTCAATACTAAGCTGAAATATGCATTTCTTTGACTCATTAACCCTCATATTTGATAATGCGTGAGTCGCTGTGCGCACGTATAAATAGCGATGAAGCGGACTATTTATTAAACCGCTTTGAGGGGGAAAATGCACGGTATTTAAAGTGAGTTTCAGCGCATTTGCATTATGTTTCGGGGGTCTCGAGTGAAAGTTCATCGGCATTATGCAAATTTTAATTTGCTGCGGTGGAAAAGTTGTTAAATTAAACGTGATGCGGATTGGCGTGTAAGGACCTCAAGCTCAGTCTTTTCGATTGCAAGGATATCGACGATGGTTAGCAGTTGATTTTTGTGACTGCACCCGAGGTGAATGAGTTCGCCAGGTTTTGCTTAATCAATCGAATTTGCACCGTAGTTCGAGTTTTTATCGAGTTCTCAGGGAGTCGTTACTATGATAAACTTGCAAACGAAATAAATAGTGCGGTGTTTAAAATAAAACGATGCTTTGGATTTTAAGGACGCGAAAGCCGTTTGGTTTTATTATGATGGGGTAGGGATGGGGGGGGGTGAGAGGGGTGAGAGGGAAAAAGAGCGTGAATAATTAATTTTCTTATTAGAATTATAAAAACTTTGATTGGAATACAAATCACGATGATAAATGGAAGTATTCCAATAATATCGATTTAATGAAATTACTAAATTAGATGTAGGAAAGGAATTTTTTAAACTTTTGGGGGCACAAATTTCTTTTTAAATCGGAATTAAAACGAATTTTAAAATAAGTCTGCAAAGAAGCTTAAGTATATAAATATTTACTCGCTTTAAAATAAATGAACCTACTATTGGCGTGGCAAAGGTAAACGAGGTCTAAAAGCAAGTGGACCGAAAGCTATTAATTTAACTTATGTATTTAGTTTCTCGATATTTTATTATCCTCATAAACAATTGAATTGCGCAGAAACTTAATATACTCGACTTATGCTTTGACGTCCTTATTTTATTCGATGTGTGAAACGATGGAAATTCGTTTCCTCTTTTGACTTTGGTTTCCTTGCTTTCATTGGCTTCCAAAATTTCAAACGAATGTACGAGCCAATTGACAAACTCATTTTGAGGTATCAGTTGAGGCACAGTTAAAGTTATAAGATAAAATCCGCTTGGGAAAAAGTACGTATTTGCATAAGCAGTTAAAATGCAGCTTCGTTCGCATTGCCGTTGATCATTGTAGCTACACAATTTGATGAATTGGCTCAGGAGTCGATTGTGATCACATTGTAAATGAAGAAGCAAATTGGCAGGTGCTTGAAATTCATTATCGGGCGCGTTTAATCTATTCTATTCCGAATACCGTTGATGCTTGATTCTCCGCGGATTTTGTTTCGACAGCGATATTGCGCATTCCTCGACTAAATGCTTTGTGTGTTTGTTTTTGTATGAGAGACGCCCAGTAAGCGTGAAATATTTGCAAAGGTATTCGGAAGGTTGTCGCATATAAACGAAAAGAATGATATTTGAGTCAATTGCCTTAGGAAAAATATTTGTTCTATTGTTTTAGCTTTGTGAGACTTTATTGAAATATCTAATTAGTGCTATCGTGTTCTCATAGGACAAAACTTATGTTCCATACCAGCAAAATATAAATTACCATTTATTTGTATAAACATGTGCTTTATAGGTAATAAATTAATGTAAAATTATAATTGGCAAAATTAGAAAAATATAAAAAAAAAATTTTAACTAGATTATAGTAATTTGTGTAAAGTAATGGAACGATGTTAATACGAGGATCGAAGGCCAATTTGGCACATAATGATTCGCAATGATTTTATGATCTTGCATAGTATATAAATTATAGCTCTCTTGATTAGTATTATAACAAGTATTGAAACATTTAAAGATCAATATGAAAACTATAATATCCACTTAAAAAATTCAATGATTAATTTACTAGTAATGCTGTCGATATGAATAATATCGATGTTAATTTTGATATTATGGTATTAGTACCTAAATCTAAACTAGCAACATTCGCATTAATGACTTATAATCCATTTTAAGAGTATACATAAAATATTCAAAATTAATATTCAAGTTTTACTGCTTAAATTAAAAAGTAAAATATTAATCGTGAATTTATTTTATGATTATCTCGATAATGCCCTCACAGTCTTGTTAGTGCGTGCGTGCGTGTGTGTACATATGTATCATATTAATGTAAAAACTTTTTTAATATTGATAAAAATAAAAAAATTTTTTTTTTTTTTTTTTTTTTTGTTGTCTGCTGTAAATGATATACAATCACTTTTATGGATTTATCTAGCCCTAATTTTATTTATTGTATTAAAAATGTCGGGACTTGCTATTGAAAATAATTTTTCGTCTTCAAAAATGTTATAAAATTAAGTATAAAAAGGCTACAATACACGTAGCTGTCAATTAAAATTTCGACCCATCCAATTTCACAAAATTTTTCAGCAATATATTAAATCTATAAATCGAACCCCTTTTCAAAATTTGATTCTATATAATATGAAGGGTGATTAATAATCTTTTCCAATTATGAACGTATTTTCAAGTACTCGTGTAAAAGAATGCAACGGTGCATGTTTTTATTTGCCTAACAATAAATTAACTTACATATTTCAACAAATATAAGAATCGCATGCAAGTTAGAATGTTAGAATATTCAATTTATTGTGGATTGGTTTAATAGATAAGATTTTATTTATTGCTAAAATTAACTTTTTAAGTGATATAATATATCATTGGCACTTATTTTACGATTAAAAATTACGAGGAACTGTCCTGAGGCGTGAGAATCTTGGACATATATTATTCTATAATATATCAAAATATATAATAATAATCATTATTAATGTGTGAAGTGTATATCACTCAAAAAATTATTTCAAATTGAAAGGTGTCATTATATGTCAAAATATTATTCCATATTTTTATGTAATTTGGTTAATTTTAAAAGAAGCCAGAATAATCTGTATTTCAATATACTGTAATTTCAACACAATATTCAAATTGTTATTATTCGAATTTATTTTATTTATGGCTTAAAATAATTACAAGGTTTTAAGAATTAAAATAACTTTTTATTTTAGTATGTATCGATTATTATAACGAATTTCTTGTATTTAAATATTTTACTCGCGATACAAATAACTATTATTTATTTTATTAATTTTTTTTATTTTAATAAATTCATGTGTATTATGATTAAAATACAGAAAAACCATTGAAATTACATATATACATAGATCCTAAGAGATAGAGATATGCAGATTGAGGTAGATGGAGAAATCGATGATTAAAAAGAAGAAGAAGAAGCGTTGTATCAATCGCCGGTGGGGTGAAAAGTAGAACCTTGTAAATGTTTTCGGTGAATAAATTCTCATAAGAAACCAATAAAGAAACCAAACTGAGGGTGATTAGTTTTCAAAAATCTACTCTGAGTATGAAAATATTAATGAGAGTTAAACTACAAAAAGTTAACATAAAGTATCTATAATGCTGTTTATCTCTCTTAAACACCCATGCACACACATACGTGGCCACATGCCCGTTTCGCAATATCCACTTACATATATAATATCCATAAATGTGTACAAAAAGACACAAAATTCCATATATATATATATATATATATATATATAATTATGGTTATTTGCAAAATAATAAGCACGTAAGTTAATGTATATATAAATTAGTTTCGAGAATTAAAATTTAAATATACAGTTAGACGATAAAGAATACGAAAATAGTACTGATATTTCATTACATTTACCTCCTACCATTTACGACTCAATATTGTATGCATTGTTTTAAATATAAGTGTAATTTTTAAATATCATTAGCCTATTCACAAAACAGAGACAATTATTGATTGTATTGTACGGGATTGAAACAGTTGAAAGCGGAATTCAAAAGTGGGAGAGGTTATAAGCTCCCGGACATTTATGTTTATAAAAACGCTGTAGCGAATTCGGAAAATTTCCCACCCTTTAAACTAGAATATACAATTATAATTCCGAATAGCAATGCCCATTAGCCTTCCAAGGCTATATCCTACTGACGTCACGACAAGTTTCGGCATAGCAACAGGCATCAGCGCTGCTGCCGGCGTCGCAAGCTTCTACGAAAATATTTAAGGGCTGCGCTATTAACAATTACTCGGTCACCACCACTGGCTCACTATTTCTATCTTCAAGCTTCTCTCTACGGTCATCTCACTCTATCTAGCGACACACGTATGTAATACTCAAACAATAAGCAATCTAACGATTCAATAGTGACGCCACAACGATCAAAATACGTTAACTAAACTTAAACTAATAAAGCGCTAGTGATAACATAATCGAGAGTGAAATTATCGAAATCATACTACTACATATATTAACGGATCACACCGACGACTAAAGCAGCAGCGACCCGGTCTCCTTTAGAAAGCTTCGGTGCGACAGCGGCGATTCTCACCCATAATACTACTACAGCGGCACTTCTCGGAAGGGTAAAGGAGTCGCACCTCACACTACTGAGAATACACACACTCTCCTCAGCACGTAAAACAATTGAAGAAACTTTATAACCATTAACTTCTTATTATATTATTATGTTTAATAAAGGAAAGACAAGAAAACACTGCATGTAGTATTGAATAATTGCATTGTCCCTTCCACTTGCCAGCAACACCCCCATCCACCATCAAAGGGAGGTTTTTTAGTCTGATCCCAGACACTGTTACCGTATAATTTATTGAATATGTAAATATTTGATATATTTATTTGTGATATTTCAGAGAAAATGATAACAATATTTTTAAATACAGTTTTTATTTTGCACAAACATTGATAATATGTATAATATTTACATAATATATAAATCACATTTAGAATATAATTTATTATTTGACTTGATATAAATGAATCTATTGTGGTCCATTAAAGTTTTTAATATTCTTATTACTATTCGTTTATCAATACGAATTATTTTTAAGTTAAATTTAATGATCTATGCTAATTAATTTTACGTCACTATTAATATGTACATTACACATGAATTATCTTTAAAGCTTCAGTAAAATACCAGATAGATAAAGGAATTAAGTTTAAACGTGTGAATAGTATAATACAAATATATTCTGTATTAAAAGAAGAGTTATAGTTATGAAATAAAAATTTTGTAGATTATATACGTATAAAAATTAACGATTCTTTTAATTTTATAAGTGGTCGAAGCACATGAGGAAGTTTTAAAATTTGCAAATATAATTCCCCGAACAAAAACTATGTATTAGGCAATTCAACAAAATAAGATCTTTCATCATAATTCAGGACTTAAAAGTATTCTATATAATATATTATACATAATATATCTAGTAAATAAATTGTAGTAATTATGTAGTAAATAATTAAATATTAACGTATTAATATAATAAAGAAATATAATAACGAATGCAATTTTAATGATTAATTCATTTAACCTGTATATGATAACTGTATATCAGTGATTGTGTATTAATGGCTAAGTAGGTAATGATATACGTACACGAATACATGACTGTTACATTGATTAAAAACAGAGAAATTGTTAACGAATGAAGAAGTCCTTACTAGGAATTTCAACATATTGTTTAATATTTTGACTAATCTTTTTTCAAATTTTAAGCCAATTATGAAAAGCTGTATACAAATTTTGAATAATTTTTAGGGTTCTTTTTTAATTAGTGTAAATTTATTTGCTAAATATAATTTTCTTTTAATTATATGGAGTTTATTATCGATAAAATATAATGGAGCTGTAAGTAAGAGTAACAAAAAGCTCTAGGACATATAGAAAAAACGATTATCAGTTGATAAGACATCTAAGACTTTGGTATAATGGTCAAATACCATCGTATTTAGTAACAAGTTAATGATGTATTTTTATGGCTAATTTTGGTATAAGAATAGAATATCTTTAACGAATTTAGATAATGTATGCTTATTGATAGTTAAAACTATATCGTGTTACGGATAAAATAATTAAAATGTTAGAATGTCATGATCAGTGTTTACAACATGATGTAAACTTTATATTATAGCTGTATTAGAAAGTTTTAAGATAACTATAAAATATTTATAGAGCAAGATAAGTAGTCTTCAACTTACTAAAAATCAGGGAAATAGATTCTCTTTACAATTATTTGTTATTAGCTTAAATATACCAAAACTAATAATTACTACTAATACCAATGATATCTAAGATCGCAATTCATGTGTCTGATTTTAGGAATAAAAAGCAATAGGAGGAAAGTAGTACTATACTGGACTTTTATCCTTTTACTATTACTTTTTCATAGCCATAAATGGAATGTATTTCACAACAGACACAAATCTTTAAAATTAAAAATTTATGTTCATAGTTATATTAATTAATGAATTTTGTTTAATATATATATATATATATATATATATATATATATATATAATGTAATAAATCAATTGCTATCTAATGTATGATTTAAAAAAAACTAATGTAAATTATAAAAATAACTAAACTAAATGTAAATTATATTAAATGAATTTACATGACATGTAAAAGAATGTTCAAAAAATGTGATTAAAAACTGTTAATATATAATAAATAATGTTCATAAAATAATAATATTATTAAAAAATAATAATAATTATTATTGAAAAATATAAATTTGTTATGTATAATCAAAAGATAAATTATATCATTAAAAATAGCAGAAAAAACTAAAGTGTAAAATAGAAAATTAAATTATTAAAAAATATTGAATAAATTTGTATTCGATAGTTTATTTAATTTAATTAGTCTAATTAAACAATAATTAAATTTCAATTAACACTTTTTATATATTATATTTGATTTATATATATATATATATATATATATATATATATATATATATTGATATATATTATATTTAATATTATATTTGATGTATAATTAAGTAAAATTTTTTTTATATTTAACATTTCATTTTCTATATTTGCAATACAATTATTTTTTAAGCTACCGCTTAAGATACAAAGTTTTATATGCTTTCATACTTAGTACTTAGTAGGTATCCGTTTAATATAGTAAGTATAGGACAATATATAATCCATAGCCTATTAAATTTCACATGATAACAAAAAATTGTATATAGTACAAAGTAAGCACACGTATGAGGAAAATATAGATACAGCATATTTGGTAAACACATTAATAACTACTATTTTATATATAACTTTTACAAAGTCTAATTAATTATTATGCTCTATGTAGACTTTAAATATAAGAATCTGAAGAATTCGATTGATGGAAAGAAAATTAATAGAATATTTATTTAATTTTAATAAAAATATAATCATGATTTATTAGTTCAACTATTTTAGTTAATATTAGAAATTCTGATATATGTGTTATAATTTGCAAATATTGTTAAGTTCATTTTTATAATAAATTCATTCGGAAAATATAATAAAAATTTCCTTTAACACTTATCATTATTACAGGTAATAAAAAGTAAAATTTGTAAAATTCATCATAAATTCATTTGACGTGCTTAATTGAATAGCACAATTCACTAATGGTAATTATACTTTAGTTTCAATTAATTCGAAGATAACAACTTTTATGAATATAACTAAAAGATTGACAACTTTTATGAACAAGTAAGTATATAAAGTACTATAATATTTAAATCTTAATGAATATATTTAGTAATCATGAATTATAAAAAATCGTACTTTAAAACTTAAACTTCACTCGTCGAATTATCAATTTTATATTTTAACATTGAAAATAATTTAAATAAAAAAATCCAAAAATTGATCATTATATTTAACAGCGTTCAATACATAATAAATATAAATAGTATTATTTTGCAATACTAAAAAGAACGAATCGAAATACACGACTTAGATGATAAATTAAGAATATATAAAAATATATTAATTTATTAAATAATATAATATACTATTTTCAATATAAAGAATATATCCAATAAAAACAAGTAATAATTAGAATTTTTTTCATAAGGATAAAGGAAATTTTATTACATTACATTGATTATATTACATTACAAACCGATCAATATTTCAAATTTGACGAGCAACTTTTCAAACGTATAATATTATTAATAAATTAAATGTAATTTATATTTTATTTATAAATATGACTCAAATTATTGAAATTATTCAATTAACAGGTTATTTATTACCGAATACCTTATGATTATAGATGCAGTACGTAACTTAAATACAAATATAAATTTATCTATACTTATTTTACATTACCATCAATTGTGTTATAATCTGTAACTAGTAAATTAATTGAAGAAAAAAATAAATAAATGAACGTAATAATTAACTTAGTAGTTAGAAAAATATTAAAAATAGTATATTATACGGTGCTTTTATAAATTATAAATTGCAAGTAGAATCAAATAATAATAAATCTAATAACAATTTGATATGGTCTACTTTATTCTAATAAAATGTGTTGAAATTATTCATAATTAGCTTAAGGAAATAAATCACTAATCATATAATATATAAATATAGTATATTTGTATATTCCAGTATATTACAATATTTTACAGTTAATTAGTCGTAAAATTTTCGTACAAATAACGAATAATACTGTAAATTAATTCAATTAAATACAACATAATTATATCCGAATGAATATAGCCAACAATGATTTTATGCATTGAAATTTTTCATTGAAAAACTTTTAAATTTCTAATTACATGTACAAGTTAGATCATTAGAATTTTGTATTATAATTATTGAATAGCTTTTAATTTTATGGATGTATAATCATGCACTGATAAATGCATTAATATAATTTAATATAACTATATAATGTATTTATAATTTTAATTCTTATTGAATGTATGATTTTCCCAATCACAACATTTTTTAGAAAAATAGTACCACAAAGGATCATCATTACATAACTAATAATAACGAAATTGTTATGATTAAATGCAATAATTAATTATAAATTTCTTTTTTTTTAATGAATTTTTTAACCGTTTCATGATCTATGATTTATTCTCCACTTATTTAATTATTATTTTTATTATTAGTTTATTATTAGTATTATTTTATTTTATTATTATTTTATTATTAGTATTATTTATTATTTTTAGTTATTATTTTAATTCCAATTTTGTTTTATTTTAAAACATACATCTCTTAGTTGTTTATCATTTCAGAATTGTTTAATAGAAGATGGATAAATTTAGTGGATCTGAAATTTATTTTATGCTTACGACGCTTTAATAAAAAACGAATGTAAACGTTTCTGCTTTGCCATGTCTTTTAAATGTAAAGTGCCATAAATTTATTAATATTAGGCAGCGGCGAATTGATATAAAAAAAAATGTGCAAATAAAAAATACTTTATCAGTTATTAAAATAGTATCATATATTTGATGATTTTAGTAATAACATTAAGTATAAATTTAACAACAGGTGTTACTTTACTTAAAACAATAAATCACGTTGAAAGAGCTTGTATATATAAATATTTCAATAGTTATATTTTGATATCGTAACAAAAATGTTTTATCGATTTTTTATATTAGTAATATCAATAATTTCTGTTTTCCTGACAATCTGTATGAGTAATTCTTATTTATCGATGTTCCTATGTTTTATAATAATTCATAATACGAATTTTCAATACAGTCTTTTAAACAGTAAAATAAAAAGCTATTTTCATGAAGTAGGAACTTATTATTATATTATATTATATTATATGAAAAATTTATACATAAAATAAAGAAAATTTATGAATGTTTGTAATATATTAATTTTTTTTAATTATAGATTTAAGTATTTAATCGCTTTAAAAACTCTTACATTAAAATTCATGATAACGGTTATATAATTCCATTTATTTAGAAATCAAAAATACAATGACAAATAAATTAAAGTAGAATCATAAGATATTAATAAAATTAAACTGCCGGCAAAGGTTATTTTTCAGAGCCATTATTATTTTAAAAACTCGCGATTAATAATGAATTATTATTATCCATATTTCTTGAATGCTTGAGAAACATGCATAAGCCAATGTATAAATGCTTTTAGGAAAATATATTAACTTTGCCTATGCACGTAAGATTTTTCATTATCCGTCTAAGATTCATTGAAGAAAGCTTTTGTGTGCATTTAAAGAAGTGCATGATGTATCTTTTATCTATTCGCATAATTCAATAGAATTCGAATTTATCGGTATTAGTTAAGATCCCATGATAAACTGACCAAACTTTTCTTGCTTCTGCAACTATAAATGATTTTCAGCTATTATTTATTTCGAAAATAAAGTTGGAGAATATTTTACAATTTATCAATATAAATATAAATTCAAATAATAAATATATATATATATATATATATATATATATATTAATATTTATCAATTCAAATTAAAAAAAATGCTTAAATATATTATTTTTGCGCATATTTATATTATTTATGTTAAATACTGTAAAATGATGAGGTGGGTAAACATCTAAATCGAGCATTATTTTGTAACGGAATATGGAAAATTCGATTTTATATGCAGATAAATGAATTTTCCAGAAAGCTAAGTATGTTTAACATTGGTAAAATTTAATAATAGTTTAAATAAATAACAATAAATTTATAGAAAATATTTGAAATGTTATCAATGTAGAGCAAAATTGTGTACAAATTAATATACTTCTGCATGGCTTACTTGTAAAAGCAAAATATGGCTACCAAAATATGTTAGGATATTAAAAATCAACCCTGATTTATCTACTTTATAGCATTATATATAGTAATATAATATATACTATTTGTACACAATGTATGAATAAAGTATATTAGTACATAATCTGTTAGACCTCATTATATTCCTATAAAATGGAATTTTAAACGTTAGATATTTAGCTACAAGATTCCAAACAACAAACATTTATTTTTACGATATAATTTACCATTTATGAACTTTTATCGGAAATTTGAAAATTGGTTTATTGATACACTTTTGTTAAATTATGAATTATTTATAATTATCAGAAAAAAATTTACTTTTAATTTGATTATTTAATTTAGTATATTAGTTATAATAACATCAAAAGTCAGCAATCTAATATTATTTTAAATATAATATATGATTACTTAGATAAACTTTATGAAATATATTATTTTTCATTTGCATGTATATCAAAATACATGAAATTGTTGGCGGAATAATAATTCTTTGACTTCTCCCAACGAATTGTCACGTCAATATTATCCTATTGCGGTTTCATATGTACATTTCTTCAACACCCTGCAACTTTTGAAAGTAGGCATGTGGATATCTAAGAATTTATTTTTATGTAATTATCATTATCTTTACTAGGAAAGTAGTTATTTTAATAGGAGGTTATTGGATAATAAGTTATAGGCCATTTTAAAATGAGCATCTATTAATATAATATTTTTAAATTTCACATATATACGAATTTTAATTAATTTTAATTTTTGTATTGCTTAATGTTATATTATATATATATATATATATATAATACATATAATAATATATATAAAATATAATAATTTATATAAAAATAATACATACGAATGAAATTTGTTAATATCATTTAATAATTTAATAATACAGCGACACAACAAATTTTTGTTCATTGTTAATAATAATGCTGTAATAGTTTGTGAATATTAAATATACTATAGCAGTTAAATCAAGCATACTCCTACCTATATCGTATTTTAATATTTATTTTTATAAAGATTTAGGTGAAATCAGACTGTATAGTTTCTAATTATTGAATTATATCTATTTTACAATTTGATTGATCGATAGATAATTAATTGATAGGTCAAATTAATTTAGTGCATGTTAGCTTTTTATATTCATTGATATTCATGCTTCGTCAAATATACATGAACAATATCTGATATAATATAGACAGTGAAATTATTTTGAAGCATAAACTTAATTACACCAGCGTTAGTTATTTGTAAAATTATGTTTTATTTTATTTCGCACACAGATGCATCTGTAAATCTATTATTTAATATATAATTTAATAAAAATCCATACAACAATTGAACACTATGATTTTATGATACACCCACATGCTACATATGAATCCATTATTCATTATATTATTTAATAAAGATTTATATAACCGTTAAGCTGTTATAGGATGATAACAATATTACATTTTTAAAATAATGTCATAAATCTGTAAGTAGATTCTCATTCGATTAATAATTAAAAAGCTTTTTTTATTATCTTAGAATCGAATGATTAATCGTATAACGTAGCATGACAAGCACGTGTGTTTTACATATTTAAATATCTCAAATAATAAGTAATTTATATTGTATGAAATATATAGCCATTTATTTTTTATACAAATATATATGGAAAGATTTACAAATAAATATAAAATATCGAAAATTGATCTTATAGCCGAATTAAGGAGTTAGTCTGGTTTGAATATAAAAAAAAGACAGCAGAGTATAGTTGAACATATATGAAGTGATATTTGGGTTATATGAAATTATAACACTTGTACTGGCAAGAAAACACATCAAGAGAAATATTCTTACTAAATGATAATTTTTTTATGCATCTAGCAGAAGATTACAGTTAGCAATACTTTCACTATTATAGCTAAAAGCCAACATGTCGAATTGATAATTGTCAGCTTTGTCAAATTATTAATAATGATTTATATATCAATGGTTGTATATTTTCTTATTTAATCGGCTAAATAGAAAGTAATAACAACGCCTTCAATGTAATAATGCCGAATACAATATTTCAGCTTTATTCAGTTTGTATTGTTAATAATAATTTACGTAGTGTTATGAGAATTATGAAGATGCATAATACTACTAGACAATTTTTATCTATTTAAAAAAAAACCAATATATATATATATATGTAAATGTTACGGCAGTTATGGAAATTGTACGGTTCATAAAGCGTAAAATGATAATTGCCTTGTATTTCTCAATAACTATCCTAAAGTTCATGGTAGCAACTTTAATTATCTGAGTATTTTTAGTGTAAAATTCATTGACGTCTACATTTCATCACTTGAGGCGCCATTCAATTCTTGGTCATTTAATATCAGTGTGATATCTGTTGGAACCTGGAATTTGTCGTTCGCTGAGTTTACGTGAGGCGTCTTAGAGACGCCCTGCTAGTCATTTCTGCAAAGCGTCGCTCAGTTGTCTTTTATGGCGAATATTTTTATAGATACTAAGTACTTCAACACTTTTTTTTTAATGTCAATTCCCATATTAATGGCAAAGTCATGCCTCATAAATATTAATGTCTTGTTTATATTCGTTATTCTATTTTAGCTTTTAAGTGTAGTTATGTAAACTGTACTATTCAATTTTTCTTCTAAAACTTCTAAAAGACTCTTAATAGATTGTTAGCTTGTAAATAGATACAAATATAGTCCAACAATTATTAATAAAATTTTAGTAATAGATTTTATTAAACCAGGCTGGTAGCTTAATAACTTAATAATTCATTTAATTTGCACTTTACCAGACATCTACTCCATTACTAGTAGTGGAAAATTTATTTTATAGTAAAAGATATAGGGACAAACAATTAGAAGACGATGGATTTTGATTTTATCGATTTAAAAGGACATCGATAGATTTTTTATGATTTGTTTGTTATTCCATAGCATCGATTCTTAGAATAAAATAAATCTTACTAAATGATACCAATGAAAATTATTAATTGTATATTCCACTGTTAATTATTTTTATTCTTAATTATACATTATTTAATCTACCATATAAAGAATTCTTATTAATTTAACAGATTAATTAATATAGTTTCTTAAGAACTAAAGAGAGGTTTATTCTACAGCTAAATAAAAAATAAGAACACCAATACCAATGTCATACTAAAGGGAAGCTGGCAGTAATGTAACTGGATCGTAATCTTAAACAATTTAAATATATTGATCTAATTATGTAGCACCTAATTGAAAATTTAATTGATCAGGTTACAATTATATTGAAACATTAATTAGACTTTTTTATTTTTAATAGTGAATATTATATAAATTTATTATAACATATTTATTATTGATATTAATTCAATATGTACGGTTAATCGATAAAATTTTTCAGAATTTTTTCATAGAAGATAGAAGCTATAATTAATTTTTATCTTACAAATAAGCTTTGATGAATATTAAACAAATTATCTGTACAATGTCTATATTAACAAGCTACAAATTGGTCCTCAAACTTATATAAAATGTATATTAACCGAATAAACTTTTTTATTTGAATTTTTTTTTTAATAATCAAAATGAAAAAAAGAAAAAAGAAAAAAAGTTTAATTCAATTGATAGAACGAATGTTTATGGATGGTTGACTTATATGTTTTAAGTTAAAAGTTATAATCCTAGAAAATTACAAAATCTTTCAAATATGATTGGTTTTCGAAAATAAAATATTTTATCTACATGAAAAGCGTAAATTATTTTGTCTATAAAATGATAAATATTAATAATTATGTTTGAAAATAGATAAAGTTTTTACTGCTTATTGTTGTTCCCATTATCATCCATTCGTGCATTTTGAAGAAAGTTTTCTTTATTTATCATACTTGTTTTGTCACAGATGTGATATATATCACAAAAACTTTCTTAACATTATGCTCTTCTTTTATAAGAACCATGGAATGGATTTATAACATTTTAGATCTCTTTATAATTGTTAGTTACATGATTGAAGTTATATTGAAAGTTGGGAACGTTCAAAAGTTCACAATGAAATTCAAACAAAATAATGATTATTAATATGGTTGTATCTTTTGAGAGTTGCAACAAATCCTTAACATATTGGTAATGAAAAAAATTATAATTTATGTACGAGAATTCTTAGAGAACAGATTTGTGTATTATTGAGACTTTTATTATTAAGATTTACCATATCTTGAAGTAAATAGCTTTAAATTATTAGTAATGAGTAATACGACGGTACATGGAAAATAATTTTGTTACATAGTCTATTAACAATTTTTTCCTAATTCTTTTATAATTTAATAAAACACTCCTAAATTAGCTGCAAAACTTATTGTAAATTTTCTTATTAACAAAATTATTTTTTGTAAAGCTACGAGTTGTTTGACATTTACTTATTTATTATTAAAGTAGTTTTAGCTATATAAAAAGGGGGGAAATTGATAATACATTTTTTTGCGACCAATTGAAAGTATTAATCTTTCAAATATTTATTATTTTTCAAAATAAAGTATGTTCAATAAATATTTCTGTACTATATGTTGTCTGTTCTCTGTTCTTTTATTTGCTAAGCGTATTGATTTTTGTATTATTAAGTATCGGCATTTTAAACCTGCAAGCACATTTCAGTGATTAATATTTAAAAATTTATCAAAATTATGCGTATATTAGATTTTATTAATAAATTAATATTTATATTATGCACAATTAATATGTTTATAATTTATTAAGAAATATAAAATAAATTATCAAATTCTGCTTCTATTTTTTATGTTTATATTCTAATAAAATGGCAATCTTCGACTATTCTCAATGTCCATGTTTTTAAACTTTAATAGAAGAAATTAATATAAAAAGAAATGGTTTGTATTCTATTTTTAATATTACATTGGAAGCGGAAAATAAGATATACATTTCGTAAATTACATTTGTTTTGATGAAACATACGGATCGCTATAATTTATTTTGTAATAACATTAAATATGATATGTACAGATGTCAGAGATTATTTTGAATAAAACAGCAATTAATTTATTTTAACAAATTATAAATGAAATAGTTAAGTGTAGCAGTGAAAAAGAAAATCCATAATGTAAACTCTGCTCCATATTAATATGAAATATTTATTATGATTTATCTAAGTATACTGCATAGAGTGCGTGTTTATATAATCGATAAATATGAATCCATTGATAATGCAAATTGTTGAAATTACGATAAGATTTTTTGTTCTTGCATGTTCTTATCAGATGAATATGTGGTACGTCCTTACTTATTGAGCGGATAGAATATTAAATTGATTTCTGACAAGATGGAGTATATTATTGATCTTGTTCCGGGTCCGCTAGGGGCCGAACTTTCATTCCTCAAGTTTAGCTAATTATAATTTCATCTAATAGAGTATAATAAATGCAATCTAAATGTAATTATAAATGGGACAAAAAAAAAAAAAAAAAAAAAAAAATCTTGCAATAATTTTTACGTAACACATTTTATTCAGAAAACATTAAAATTATGATTTATTTTTTTAATGGTATTGCTGTGAATTATAATACATTTAATGTTAGGTAAACTCGAGAGGAGTCGTGAAAATAGATTTTAATTTAAACTTAATCGTATTTATACGAATAATATTTTCAACAAAATATTATAATTTTTAAATTCATATCTAATGTAGTATTTGTACATTTAATTTATTTCTACGTTTATTATCGATCCATCAATGGCAATATTTTCTTTTTCTTATTAATTGTTAGATAATAATGTATTAAATTCTCAAATTTTCTCCAAAGTCTCAATAATATTATCTACGTAGCGATTAATATGAAACAGCCAAGACTCATGTAAGTACTTATCAAGACTACCATATGAAAAATTTCATTTTCATTTTATAAAAATTTTCATTTGCTTGCTTCTTTATTTTTCGATCGAATAATCTATAAAATGCTAAAAATTTCTAAGATTCTTGCATCATCACGTGCTTATAATCTATAAATCAAGAGCACTCTTTTACAAAAGTGTTATTGAAGTGAAATTAGAATAAAAAGAACCTTAGGTTGATCTCGAGATACATTTTCCTTTACCCGTGACGGTAAAATAAGAAAAATAAATTTCGCGTGACAGATCGACTTTGAGTTGCCGATCTAGAAAGTATATTCTCACGATTTCACGCGAAATGAGAATGCGAACTACAGTCGTCCTTGCCCCTCCGCATACCAGAGAATCCAAACTGCCTTCTCTATGAATAATGCGCTTGCCTCTTACCCCTTGGTGCTGCCATGCGAGTTGTTATTTGGCGATGGGGTGGTGACATTCTTTCGTCGTATCGAGGATTCGATGGCTTCTCGCGAGCGTCTTGACGCTTATTCCACGACTCCCACATAGGGATTTGATTTTCCAAGCCAAGAGCCGATGCCTATGTACACTTTTTACCTTCTCCCATGCATGCATATATATATATATACAAATGCATTTTTACTTGTGTTGGAGTAACTCTGTATTATCATTTATTCATGAAATAATCGATTTTATTCGATGTTCAATTTGTGGAAGTCCTGCTTTAACATTCGCTCTATTTTATACATTCAACGTTGAATATTAATTATAATTTGAAGAAATACTTTGAATTGTTGTGAAATTTGGATTTACAATGTATTCTGTGTCGAGAGCGTTATTTCACTTTAAAAGTTTTGAAAATTTTGTAAATAAGAATGATGATATTCACAAAAAAAAAAAAAAAAAAATATATATATATATATATATATATATATATTAGCAAGAGATATATTTCTATCTATAAAAAAAAAAACCGATTTGTAATTTAAACAGCTTTATATAAGAAGTGGCATTAATACTCTTGTTCGAGTGTGAAAAGATTATCCACAAAGCTTTCGAATTGTATTAATTGGAAAAATTTCAACGGCTATCATAAAGGGAAATATTGAACGGATATAAAAATCTAAGAGTGAGGTCTCGCCAAGGTTGCTCAAAAAGGTCAGTATATCTGAAAAATATTAGTAAACAGCCACTCCTATTATTCTTCGCGCCACAGACGTAGTCATTGTTTATAATGCAATAAACGACCCTTGCCACTTACCATCAAAACTCGGCTAGTCTGTTTACGCGAGAATATTTTGACGCTTAAGATATTTGAAAACAATATCGAGTCGAAAAACATTTCCTAAAATTCATTGTAACGAGAAACTTGGCTCGTGCGACGTTCGGCAATCTTTGTCGCACGTGTCCTTTTTCAATGCCACGAGTGCATATGTTATACATTGTTGTCAAGTACTCCACACGTTGCCAATTGTACGAGCCAAGCGAAGACGCTTGATCAAGAATCAACCCCCACCACGCTGAGGCCCGGAGAGGGGCAAATCTTCCACTTCACGCATTGCCGCCAGAGATACTCCTACGATATTCTTTCTCTCTCTCTCTCTCTCTCTCTCTCTCTATCTCTATCTCTATCTCTATCTCTATCTCGCTCTCTCTCTCTCTCTCTCTCTCTGAGTCTTGGCCTAATTTCTTATGAAATGGGAAAAGGGCGTGCACATTCATCATGCCGCCGATAAGCGGGGCGCCCTGATTGGAAAACTAAGACGAGAAGCTCCTTGAGTGGGGACTCATCGCATCAGGCCTTAAAGATGGGAATAAGGCAGCGAAAGATCGATGTCCGCGGGGAGAATTCGAACAAGTTGATCGCGTGGGGAAGTCAAAAACTGTCTCTGTGGAAAAGTCAAGTAAAAATGGGGGAGGGGGGGGGGCTATTCATTCGCCTAGAGAAGCCAAGTCTGAGGAGAACGCGACGCAGTAGTACGCATTAATAAATTCGAGAAAAGTATATTTCGATGACCCACTGACCAGACCAAGAATACTGTATCCCTCGTAAGTACAAGGATCATCCCGCACGCACTCGCTTTGCCGCGTGCCCTGGTGAACCACCACTCACCCCTGGATCAGATCAAGACTACGTTATCGCTGTGAGTACACAAATCCGCCCTATCTACTCAATTATTGCCAGCCGTCGGCAAAACCGGCACAACACGATCATTAACATTATCTCAC
>NW_011948416.1:2274171-2365445 GCF_000503995.2 Ceratosolen solmsi marchali | reverse complement strand
CTTTCAATTCAATATCAATTAAACCATCTCAAGAGCATCTTGTGCAGTGAAACATCCAATACAAGAAGTCGTTCGAGAAATCGTATCTTCAGCCTAGACTCAAGAAGATTCCAAGATACCCGTATGTAAATTGTGTAAAAAATTGTATAATAAATGTATTAAGTAATCAATTCTGACGACTCTTGTACAGCCCCCTTTCATCTTCCATCCTTCCCGAGCGTCGTCTGCTAGGGCGGACGGCAAACTAAGCTATTGAAGCATTGTCAGTTCGAGCCAAGAATTACATCACTATAATTTCAAACAACTCTTTATAGGAATTTAATAAAATAAAATTTTTTTATGAATGGTATCATGATATATATATAGTAGGTTGAATAACGATATCATTATTAGTACATTTTTCTTATAAATAGTTTAATACTATTTGTGGTAAATGGAAATTGGCAAGAAACATATTCGTAATAATGTAACTTGCGCATATGCTAAATTGCAAATCATCTTCCGTTAGACAACAAAAATAACTTTCCAAGGATTGCAGTCAATAATAAAAGAAATTTAGATCCATATGTAATGTAATGTAAAATGAAATATAAATTTCGATCTAACTATTAATGACTTGTGCAGTCATTACTTTGAGTCGAGTCATGACACCTAATGATCATGCTATTATAATAATCTATCAATTTTTATAAAGAAATAAAACAAGAGAGATTTATTGAAATTCTTTTTAGATGGATTTTATATATATATATATATATATATATATATATAGATTTTAAGACAAAAGGAATAAAAATACAAAAGAATTTAAATTTTAAGAGAAAACATTAAAAGTTCGATCGAATGTTAAATTTTATATTTAAAAACAAAAACTAAGCTACCAGTTTTTTTTTTTTTTTTTTTTTTTTTTTTTTTTTTTTTTTTTTTTTTTTTTTAATCGTATCTTTTATACTTAAGTAAAGTTAGCAATTATAAAGTATGAAAAACAGAAAAAATATTTCAATTCAAAGTTCATCTGCCAAGTCCCAATAAATTGTACAACATTGAACATCGTGTAATTGATTTACCCTATAGAAAAGTATTTTTTATATATTAATCGTAAAGTAAATGTAATCGAAAAACTTCTTTCACGTTAAAACCCGATAAAAAAATTTTCACTCTATTTTGCTACTACTCGTTCGTTACTTTTCACGTACATGATATTAAATCCGCGACATAAAGGGGGTGAAACCGTTGGCTGTAAATTTAGATGCATGCATGCATATATGTAGCTTACTCGACATCGACTTCCCCGATGTATTATTTCGCAGCTAAGTTTCTCGAGACGCGCATAGGAAGTAGAGAGAAGAAGCTGCATTTCTCGATTATTGAAGATTCGATGGATTCGAGAATGTATACTTTAAAGCTCGAATTCTTGCTTCTTTCGAAGACGGGATGCTATAAATTTTATTTTCATTGCATTGAATATGTCACAAAAAAAAAAAAAAAAAAAAAAAAAAAAAAAAAAAGGAACGAGTGCTTTTATTAGTACTGAGCCGCCGATATAATTTTGATCGGACAATTTTTTAAAACATATCTATATAAATAATTGTGATGATACTTCGTAAGCCATTTTTTTTATTACCTATGTGTTTAATACACGATGCTTTTATATTAAAAATTGATTTTTTTCTTTTTCTAATTTTGTTGAATGGCTATTATTTGCTATTGTTGAGAAGCAGCATATTGAATAAAATTAAATGTCATATATTATTGCCAAATATTGAACTCTTTATAGTTAGCCATATGGTTTGGACGTGAAACAAAGGCTCTTTTCACGGCATAATTGTAAATCAATACGAAATTTAAAATTTAGTCCAAGAATCCGCGTCATTTCATATCGGTTTTGCAATTATGCCATGAAAAAGATTATTATAACATGACTAAAATATTGTCTTTTACGGGAAATTCATTCTTATAATTATCTCGGAGATATAAATCTTATTCATATAAATTTTTGAAGATATAAATATAATCAACACTTGCAATATCACCTATTGATATTAGCCGAGAATACTATTCAACATTTAAATCAATTGCATTTAAAGCATACCATTAATTAACTTTTATTTCATATTGCTGCGGAATATTACATAACAAAATATTTTATCATTCTACAACTAGTTAATTAGAAATATTTGAACTTATTTAATTATTCTTTCTTTCTAAATTTCTCACAGGAGTCTGTTTTTATTTTTTTTTTTTTTTTTTTTTTGTATATACTAAAATATATACACTAAAATATACATTATTGAAAGATCAGAGAATTAATGGGAAAATTTTAAAAGAATACGCTCACTTATCTTTATAATGAAAAAATTTTTTATTATTTATTTAAATTGTTTTTTTTTTTTTTTTTTTTTTTTTTTTTTTTATTATAAAGTGCGTTTAAAACACATTTTCTTAAATGAAACGATAAGATTAATATTTTTCATGTGTACATATAACATTTTTATATTATTTACGTACTGTTATTCTAGTAGAAAAATAAGAAGGGCATTTAATATGCTTGCGCTTAACAGAAAATGTACAATTTAATATTTTAGTAATATTTGAAATACCGATTGTTAATAAATATATATCAAGATTTTTAAACACATTCTTCTTTTCAAATGTGATATTAAGAAAAAAATGAATTTTGAAGTTTAGCGAGTGGCGCGAAAAACTAATAGGATTTATAAATTTAAAAATTATTTTCTTTTCTGTATAGTTGGATTGCATTTAAAGTTTAGGCACTTTACACGGTCATTTTTGTTTTCAATGGTATTTGAAAAAATTGTATCTAAGTGCATACTATAAAGTCAATGTAAAAAAATTAGACATTTAAACAGATATTAATAGCATTGTCATTAATGCTATCGATTTTTAATATCAGTGTCACTTACAAAATACGATACGAATTTATAAATGCGTATCTATTGTTTTTATTATTTTTTTATATACTTAATTATCGTTTCTTATAACGGTTAATTATAATATTTTAAATATTAAATACTTACATTCAAGTAGAAGAAGTAGCAGTTTGATATTATTAATCTTTAAATTTTTCATTCTTTTAATCTTTAAAAAGAGGTGTAAAATTTATCTTTTAATAAATATTTTCAGTGATTTGATAATTATTATGCAGGTAATAATAGGAACGAAAAAAACTATACTCGAGGATAATTATTCTATTGGTCTATTTATCATTTCTAAGTTCCTCTTAAATAAAGAAACACATTTACTAACTAAACTGCATTAGTATTCCCTAGAGAGTGGACAGTAGTGAGGTGGTCACATTTTTTAATTTAAAAATACACGATAAAAATGTATTGACTGGGGATGACATGAATTTTTGTACATTTACAAGTACAATTTTCATTAAACACATAATGAGGCTCGTGTTCTCAGTAGCATTCTCATTCTTCCCTATTAAATTATCTTCCTTTCGCAGACCTTTTAGAAGTGGTATCTTGAGACCGGCAGTGTATTATTTCATTTACTTGTGTCGTTTACTTTTCTCTTAATACCTTTCGTTCATTACATACTTGTCATTTCGTACATTCTCCATTCTATAATTAGATAAACAGTTTAGGAATAGATTATTACTTCACTTGTTCATCTTTATATATTCTTATGATAAGGCTAAATAGCATTTTTTCCTTCAATTATTTATAAAACACTATGTTTCTACATATTTTATTACGTTTAAATTAATGCTGCACTTATAAAAATATGTAATTTATAAACTTTATATATACTAATACTATTTATACAATTTATTTATTATATGTACTTAATAAAAATCATTAATTAGTACTTCCTATTGTTTTACTATTTTCACTTACACTACTACACAATATATCTTTAGTCATTATCATAACAATAATATCTATAATATTTGTTGCACTACTTTATATAGCAAGAACATAGCTGTGTTTTATATGTGAAAAAAAAATTAATTTTTTTATAGACACTGTAATTATAGATAGAAGATTATAGAAACACTATATTTTCTGTTTACAAGTGAGATTATTGCCAAGACAAACCAAAATTTCTCAAGGATTTTATTTACGATTTTTATCGTATTTATAAATTGTGTGAAAAATACATAAAAAATATAATGTTAAAAATTTTTCAAAAGTTAGATAAAGAAATTATTAATACATATATACTATTGTTAAAATGAAACATAATGTTTGTCATTATTAAATAGTAATACGTAAGAAACAATATTAAGTATGATAAATTGAATTTAAGTATATTATAACTAATTATATTCATACTGTAAATTCACCTTGCAGAAAAATACATATAAGCTTAGGTTATTTTGTAATTTCAGCGAATTAATTGTGTACTGACTCAATGTGCAAAGTATAAGTAAAATTTAGCAGAGTTTAGCTTATTTTCTTCTTTACAAAGCTTTATATATATATATATATATATTATACAATTTTATAGCAATACATTTTTATATGAAAGAATATTCTTCTTCGTGGATATAAGTAATGCAGAAGGATAATTTCGATTTTATCGTAAAAGGACAGTTTCGAAGGGCGGTCTAAAGTAAAATAGGGCCTCTTCCCTAAAATTCAACCTCTGAAATACAAAGGAGCCGGAAGTAAGTAAGAAAAAGTAAGAAAAAGATAGTGTCGTGAGGTGGAAGTTGGTCTTCATTCAGTGAGTGGCGAGCGAATGAAAATTATCGCGGCGAGATAAGAAATTTACACGTATTACGTCACTCGCTCACGCATAGGAAAAGGGTCGCGCACTTTATTTGGTGCATAAATCTACGATTCGCGACAACGAGTTCGTTATCACTGGAAGATAGTTTAAAAGGGCAACTTTTACAGAGACTGGATTATTAATATCTCGATCCTTAGCTATTATCCTCACTTGCACACATATTCTTGAAGTTTTTTATTCATAAAATAATGTCTAAAGTCCGAGTCTATTTCTAGTTACTCCAAGTATTTCATTCGTGCACATTCAGATACAAAGATAGTAATAAATTAATAAATCCACTAATTAACATATTGATTGGATTAACATATTAATAATCGATTGATCACCATTTCCTTGATTTTTATGAATACATATTAGAAACAAATAAGATAATTCCTTAATAAATATTACTTAACTTTATTAAAAAAAAAATTAATATATATGTATGTATGTATGTATTTATTAATAAAAATATCTATTATATTATTTTGCACATAATTTGTTTTTTATAATATTTACTAGGATTTCGGATTTATGGATAATTTTTTACATTCTATTAAAGCAAAATTAAATAAGAAATATGTGTTATATTTCGATTTTGGTTTGATAATAATCTACTTAATATTCAGTTAAATATTATTTAATATATTAATCGATAAGTCATTTTACAGCTATTAAAAACTTAAGCAGTCATACATCATTTGATATAATTTAGTAAAATGAAAAGTTAGAATTCCGTTTACGACTATGTAAAATATATGTTATTATTTCATTAATTCTTATAGAAGATTAATTTAATTTAGTTCTTAATTACATTGTTTACTATCAGTGATAATGCATTATCAATTTCCTTAAGCTTAAATACATCTATTGGATTCATCCTAGTGTAACTAATAATTTACTTATCGTTATTAAACGTTATTATCGTTATAAGTTAAAAAAAAAAACTTATCATAAAAATAGCGGACTGTGCATATACTTAACAATCTGATTTTGAATTATAAAATCGAAAAGTTTACGTAGAGTTAAGGAAATTAAAGTTCAAGTAGCTTCTGCAATCGTTGCATTTCCGCGCGAATTATACGAATACGCCACGGTATTTGCACGGCTGTGCTTTCGCACCCAGACACACACAAAAACTAAGAGAGAATGTGATAGATAGATAGATAGATAGATAGAGAAGGGGTGAGAGAGAGAAGCATATAGAGGGAGTACGCAGAAAAAATAACCATTCGATGCGAATCGGCGTGGCAGATCGAGCGGAAAATTACGGATGATCGAGCCTGGCGCACGAACTGCAATTGGCAAACGAGTGCGCACAGGCGAGAGAAATAAACTACCCGTTAGAAAAACGAAGACGAACGATGGATTTTTACTTCCACAGAATCGCAGATTCTTTCTTTGAAATCCGTGTCTGTAAACAATGTGGTTTTATTTCTGTTTTTTTTTATGTTTGTCTTTCTTTAGTGTTGAATTTTCCTTATTCCTTTAGTACGTGCTTGATTAAAGTAATTTTTTAATATCGTTTTTCTTATTGGTAGTTCGGGAGATGTTGAGGTTATTTGTTGGAATTTCTAACATTTCTGATTGACCTAAATATTGCCGAAATTTTTGCTTGCATTGTAGTAATCATAAAAAGTAAAATATAAAATATTTGATTACTTGATAAATTATTTAATATATAATGTAATAATATTAAAGTATATCATAAAAGTATATCGATAATATGATAAGAAATCCAACATATATATATATATATATATATATATAATAAATAGCTCTTTTAAATCATGAATGAGTATATATGAAATGATTTGAGGTAAAAGTCTATTCTGGATGAATAGACTGAATAAATAGAATGAATAAATATTATGGATTAATTACAATTCATTAATAATTATGATTTAAACGAACTTTCGGAAAATATTATTTAGTCTTATAGATTGTAGAAACTCGTTATAAATAGAGTTTCGTATTTATATTGTTAAATAAAGTGTTTATTTACTATCGTGTATATTCCTATTTATGAAGAAAAACAGTTAGCAACGGTCAATCTTAAAAATTAACTGTTATATACTGTGACAGCTGTAAAGTATAATACTGATACAAACAGGTATAAATTAAAATACTGATACCTACTTTGAAACTGTAGTATTAAAGTTTTTCATATTGAAATATATATATTTTTAATGGTTTTTTAATACTGATAGAAAGTACGTTTGAATTAGACTGTATAAATTTATAATTCTAATAATATATTATAAAAGAGAAAGGAAAAAGAGAGAGAGAGAGAGAGAGAGAGAGAGAGAGAGAGAGAGAGACAATAAACCTAATGTAAATGAATAACATTCATCGTTGAGATATATGATTAATTTTTTTTATAATCATTTGTTATATCCTACTAAAAATTGTACTACAATTTTATAAATATATAATTTAATTAATTTTGTTTTTAGCTAATAATAGTAATGGTTAAAATTTGAAATTTCAATTAATATTGATGAATATTGATTAATAAAACAATAATATTGATCAAAAGTCTGATGGTATGAATAAATAAAATGTTAATATTTATATCTTTAACTTAGAAAGTATTTTAAAACTAAAAACTAGTAATTCTAATTTTGTAAAAGCAAATGTTCGTGTATAATCTAATGATACATTTTGCAATTCCAATCTGTTCTACAAATCGATACGAACTTTCGGAGACAATGACATTGATAAATTAAAGTAGAAACTTTTCTGTACTTAATGTCTGCATTTGCGTTTTTTAACATTCATTAAATAATAATTAATAACTTTTTGAAGATTTTTAATCGATAAACAACTACATGATTATTAGAAAAATTTTGCTATAAATTTTATGATAACATTTTTTTTATTTTAACACATGACAAAACTTCCATTGATATAAGTATCAATAAATAATGTCAAAGCAAGTAAGTTTAATAAATACATTTATTTTAAAAAGAAATTATATATTGCATTCTATGGTACAAATTTTTATTGTTTAGTTAGTAACAGCTATCGATGTCTATGAGCCCGTCGGCCATATGCTAAATGTTTTATCCGTTTTACCTTTTTAAAGATTTTTGACAATCTAACGATCAATTTATAAATTATATTATTATTCATATATATAGCAAATATAGTTGGGTGGTGGTATTACTGGCAAGTGGAGGAGGCAAATGCAATTATTCATTTCCACACACATTATATCTTGGTCTTTCCTTTATTAAATACAATATATGATAATAATCAATGGTTACAGAAGTGTATGAATAGAGTGTATCAGTGACTCGTGTATGAAGTTTCTTCAATTATTTTACGCGCTGGTGAGAGTGTGCGTATTCTCAGTAGTGTGAGGTGTGACTCCTTTCCATCTTTCCATGAGTGTGCCGCTGTTGTAACCGACGCGTATTAAAGGAGCGAGTGAGACGATACTGCTTTAGCCGTCGGTGTGGTTGTAATGAACGTCCGTAGTCGCCGTTGCTGCTTACGCGAGTGTGTGAGACGCCGCTTACTAAAGGAGCGAGTGAGACGCTGCTGCATTAGCCGTTGCTTGTGTATCTATGTGGAAGTCCGTTGATATATGTAGTAGTATGATTTCGATAATTTCACTCTCGATTATGTTATCACTAGCGCTTTATTAGTTTAAGTTTAGTTAACGTATTTTGATCGTTGTGGCGTCACTATTGAATCGTTAGATTGCTTATTGTTTGAGTATTACATACGTGTGTCGCTAGATAGAGTGAGATGACCGTAGAGAGAAGCTTGAAGATAGAAATAGTGAGCCAGTGGTGGTGACCGAGTAATTGTTAATAGCGCAGCCCTTAAATATTTTCGTAGAAGCTTGCGACGCCGGCAGCAGCGCTGATGCCTGTTGCTATGCCGAAACTTGTCGTGACGTCAGTAGGATATAGCCTTGGAAGGCTAATGGGCATTGCTATTCGGAATTATAATTGTATATTCTAGTTTAAAGGGTGGGAAATTTTCCGAATTCGCTACAGCGTTTTTATAAACATAAATGTCCGGGAGCTTATAACCTCTCCCACTTTTGAATTCCGCTTTCAACTGTTTCAATCCCGTACAATACAATCAATAATTGTCTCTGTTTTGTGAATAGGCTAATGATATTTAAAAATTACACTTATATTTAAAACAATGCATACAATATTGAGTCGTAAATGGTAGGAGGTAAATGTAATGAAATATCAGTACTATTTTCGTATTCTTTATCGTCTAACTGTATATTTAAATTTTAATTCTCGAAACTAATTTATATATACATTAACTTACGTGCTTATTATTTTGCAAATAACCATAATTATATATATATATATATATATATATATATGGAATTTTGTGTCTTTTTGTACACATTTATGGATATTATATATGTAAGTGGATATTGCGAAACGGGCATGTGGCCACGTATGTGTGTGCATGGGTGTTTAAGAGAGATAAACAGCATTATAGATACTTTATGTTAACTTTTTGTAGTTTAACTCTCATTAATATTTTCATACTCAGAGTAGATTTTTGAAAACTAATCACCCTCAGTTTGGTTTCTTTATTGGTTTCTTATGAGAATTTATTCACCGAAAACATTTACAAGGTTCTACTTTTCACCCCACCGGCGATTGATACAACGCTTCTTCTTCTTCTTTTTAATCATCGATTTCTCCATCTACCTCAATCTGCATATCTCTATCATTCCCCTCCACTCGTCTTCATATATTTATTTTCTTATATCTACAAATATCTGATTATGAAACAAATGTATGCTAGTGTACAATGTGTTCTTTTTTCCATTTTTGCTTTAACAAATACAAAATTATACTTCTATAATATATAAATATTATAATGGATTTTATAAAATTAAAGTAAATTTTAAGTAAATTTCATTTGAGAATACTAAATTTCAATTCATATTATTTGCATAAATTTTTGCCTTCGACTTAATCTTAAACAATAGATTAAATATTAATTTTGGTTATCATGATAGTTATGATAATATTATAAATAAATTTATTGTACAGTCCTTTTAAACTGGTAATTCGATCTATTTATTGTCGAACTAATTTCAATAGCATTCAACGAAACTACATTCGAAATTTTTTGTTTTACAATTGTATGCAACTATATTTTATTATTATTATTATGTTCATGTAATAATTTTACAATACATATAATAATTATATTTTATTTGTTATTAATTTACAGAAATTACTAGGTATGCTGGTACTATAACTTATTAGTGAACTTTAATATTATGATGCATCATTTAATTAAATGAGGATTAGTTTATGAAATAGTTATGGCTGTTAAAATTATTTATAATACAACAGTATTATGAGAATAAATGTCTTGGAATTTGATAATTCTGACGAATAATTTGTCATATTAAATTCTAGCAATAAGGATCATAAATTATTAAACTAGTTGAATTATTTATTTGATGGTTATAAAATTTTGAATATATCACAAATAAGATACTTGTAGCCAGGATATTGGCCCTTGAGATATATTGACTCTAATTATGCAGGAGCGCCACTCCCACAGTGAAAGCTGCATCCATTACCAAATCACCGTCAACTTTACCGAACAAAAGTAACAACATGCCTCTTGTGTTGTTCGAGTTAACATTACGTTCGCGTCCGTTGAGCTGTCAGCGCGGTCTTTTGAGTTTGATCTTCAGCACCGATCGGAACACCCGAGCTCCCTACCACCAATTAGGTTAATCCGCGATTCGAGCTCAACTCCGAAAACCGAGTTTTCCGGACAAGTCGAAAGGCTGTTGAGAGGCAGATGAAGAAGAGATACAAAGGTTCCTTGCATGCCCGGAGACGATGAGACTGGTAACACAAACCATAACAAATATAACTACCAATGGCACCTTCCTACATCACCCGTTAATTTCAAATATGACAATCAAAATATCGTCCAGCATGTATCCAGCCGAAAAAGTAGTAACGGAAGTAATCAGAGGTCGTGAATGCTTTAAGCATATCGCGAAGGCATCGGAAAAGTGGGATTAAGCTTTGTTGGGGCTATAAAATAAAATCCCGATTCATCCTTACTCTAACTTCATACACCTGAATTTATCGGCCTATAAAGAGAGACTGACTGATAGAGAGTCAAAGTTACGAATAAGTATAAGAAGAGCTATTTGCTCGATATAGCTCTTGTATTTGCTCTGTTAGTTCATTGTTCTTGGATTTCATGTGCAGGTAACTCAATAATTCAGCAATAAAATCAATATATAAACGCTCATTATGATTAGAATTAAAAAGGTCGATGTTGTTCGCAAAAAGTACAAGAAAACTGATTTCTAAAGTTAATATCCTAAGCGTGATGTACGAGGAATGTTGAAGGAAGGAAGGAGAAAGCACGACTTTAAGCGTAACTATCTGCGTATAACTAATGACAGAGGAATGAGATTCGGACAGGAATTCAAAGCTAATTATAGCTTGGTCAGGCAAGGATCGAATGAAAAAATTTGCGCTATTTCATATGACGCAATTGGCATGCAGAGGTTTTCGTTCTCCAGAATTAAGCGCACAAGGCACGAAGTGGACCAGCCGATAAGCCACTCGCACTTACAGTTGCCCAATCAGCAGTGCGAAGCGGCTCTTCCGGATTCGGAGCCAAAGGCGCAAAAAACCCTCAATCACTTCCGTCCTTCTGTACACAATGGTACCGTAATACATACAGAGACGCAATGGATAATGGAAGCTTTTATTTATTGCTTGTAAGCTTGGAAGGCTTGGGAGGCAGTCGAATCCGACAGTTTTTACTTTAAATAATTTTTAGCGTTCACAATGAAAATAGTTTATAGTTTATATATTTATTTAAAGCTTATATATTTATATTTATTTAGCGATCAAAATTTTAAGAATGATTTAATGTCGAAATAATTGTATTTCAATAGATTATTGCTGGAAAGCTTTAAGCCAAATTGCTTTGCCCTAATGTTCGTTTTACGCTTTTTTCCGGAACATTGTTATGCTGAAAAAGAGGGAAATTAAACGTAAAAATCGCAGTAAAAATAATCGTATTTTTTATTTATTTATTTATTTTTAAATTCTTCACCAAATTTCATATATTATGAAATATTTAATATATTTTGTAAATTATTATACTCCAATTAAAGTTTAAGAATTTTAAACTTAGGGAAGTGAATATTATAAAAGTTTTTAATTAAATAATATTCTGAAACTCACGATAAAATTAAAGATAAGATTATATCTTTCAACTGTCTTGTTCAATCTATAAAATGCTAAACTTCGAAATTTTTTTGCAAAACAGGAATGTTAAAAGTATAGATATAGAATTATATCATTTTATTTAACTAAAAAATATTCGTTTCAATATTATCGTTACTTTTTATTTCTATAATATTTACAATTATTTGATTCATATCGCAGTGTTTACATTTAACTGTTAAAACATTACTGTTTATCATACAAATATTATAGTACTGTAACAATATAAAATAGGTATTGCGAACAGTGATGGAAGATTAAGATAAGGATAAACAATTAAGATTATAAATTATTCCTACATGCTATTTGAATATTGATGATAAACTTATAAAAAATTTACTCTTACTTAGATTGCCTTTACTATTAAATATCATGTTATGTATTGTCGTATCTCATAGATATTAATAATATTAGCGTGAAATTTCAAATTTACAAACAATATCAAACAATGTAATATCACTTGTTATGTTAAATATAGACATTTTAATCTAGATATTATGATCTAACTTTTATGATTTTTAATATATATATGTATATATATATATATATATAGATTTTTGTAGATTTTATAAAATTTCGATCTTATATAAAGCTCTTGTAGCAATTTTATTCTAATAAATTTTAAGATTTCGCTTCAAGTAGTAATTCATAATGTAAAATTTGTTCAAATTGGAACGATGATGTAATCATAATAACATTTTGATTAATGTTAATTGTTTTATTTATCGTATATTCTGTATTTAATTAAATTTTTAATCAAAATAGGCAATAATTATTTAAATTTGACATTTTAAACAATCGATGTCACATTTAAAATATTGTACGTAAAGTCTGCTTTCAAGGTTTTATCGTAAATTTGTTGCAAAATTTAAGTACATGAAATATTACGAAATTGATTTTATAAATTTATTTACATATTTTATTATTCATCAATTTATCACGTTATACAATAATTATTTTTATATTTTTAAATTACTCTGTGATGATAACTAACGAAAACTAGTATGTCTTTTCAACTTGAAATTTATACATCCTATCGGATAATGGCAATCGATAGATGTAATATATATTACAACGCAGAAGTAAATGTAGCCATTGTTTAATCAATAGTAAAAATGTTATACCGTTACACCTGCTTTAATTACACTCGCGCGCATACACGCGCACACACACAGTTATATATAAACTTAATTTATACAATTATTATATAAAAATCATGTAGACATACTTTTAAGAATGGAAAGATATCCAATCGTTGATTTTATAAATATAAATATAAAAACTTGTCGAGTGCGCATTTCATAAAGTCACGTACTTTTATACACATTTTCATTAAAACGATATGAAAAATGAAATTTGTAAAATGGAAATGATAAAATTTTCACTAATTAGAATTATCTGATGAAGATCGTTAATCGTTTATCGGAAATCGCAAATCGCAAATCGCAAATTTCAGTATAATTTTACATTTGTACGTTCAACGCACTTGTGCTCTTTCTAATTTCTAATTTCTCTAGGATTTCCCCATACATATTCGGCCTCCCTTTATATTTAGTAATCACGCTACAACTTGCCCTGGTTCCTCATCTCCATCAATTTTTCATTACTTTCAAAAACAGCGCGAGGTACTCCTTTGCTAAGCTAAAGTCCCCGGTGACGTCGCGGTCACGTCAAACCTCGCGAGCACTTTGCATAATTCCTTGTTCTTTGCATAAGCGACGGAGGCGAACACGATGACTCCCCAAGAGATATGAGCGGTATGGTGTTTCTAGAATGGGGGATCGAACCTATTTTTTCGAGACTCGCAGCATCGTGGTATGTGAGCTAACTATTCATGGGACAATAATAATGTAACTCGCGTAATTCGCCCCTGGGATTTGACACGAAAGTTTATCAGAGCCGTCGGTTTAGATCAGAAGAAGCGTTAAAGAATGCCCCTAATAAAAAAGTACAGCAAGTTTTATATGTTCTTTGATTATTAAATTTTGCTTCCTCTGTGCCTTGGCCACTTTTTTTTTTTTCTAGCGGTAATAATGACGCCTGATAGTGTTAATTTTTTCTTAGGAATTAAATGTACATTCTTTTTTATTCACACTTTAGAGATTATGAGGAAAATCGGTTGGTTAAATGTATAAATTGAAAAATTTCTTTATAAAGAATATATTTTAATTTTAGAATTTACAAGAATTTTTTAATAATAATTTATTTATTATTGGCGTTTCTTAATGTAGCATAATGTTTTATTTACAATTTAAAATTTTATGTTCTATTTTTATTTGTCTAATTAAAGCTTGTATATTATAGAAGAAAAATGTATTCTTTATAATTAAAATTTCTTATTTTTAAATTTAACCGATTTAAAGATGAGTATTTAGAAGAGATTTGAAACTTTGAAAAAAGAAAAACAATTCTGCAGTGACTTTTAGTAAAAGTTAAAAGAATATTAATATCTTTTGTCATCTGAAGGTTTTCTTCATTTACAATAGTATAATTTACTTATATTAAAAATGAATTTATTTATGATTATATTATCCATATACTTAATTATTATACTTTGACATTTAATTAATTAAAACATAATTGTGCTGATACAGACATTTTCCTAAAATAGATTAGTAAATGATGCAATTATTTTGTTATTGTTTTGGAAGATTAATTTTACTCAGTAATCACGAGTACGACATGAATTATCAATGATAATATCATATCAATAATAAATCGAATATTCTTAAAAAATGTTTACAAAATATATAATTAAATTTCTTATAACTATTTATAAAATTTGGTTGGAATTTCCATTTTTAATTTGATATAATAGTCTATTAATGTACTTTTCAGGATAAAGGATTCTTTATTTTACATAAATTTAAATTTTCTAATTAAAGTTAATTTTCCATTACTATTCTATAATTGTTGGGTAAGAAATATGGAATTTTTAAATTTATTGAGTAACTAATAAGGAATTTCTATTGTTGCGTGAGACACGAATAGTTCGACGGAAGAAAAAAGTAAAAATAAAATTATAAACTAAATGAATAGTAAAATTGCTTGAATTGTCAGACATTTTATAAATGTACGAGGTTGGTGGTTTTTAATAAATTAAAATAAATTTGTTAATCAGTTATAACTTTTTGAAACATATATATTTCTTTATAGGATGATTTAATCTTAAAATTATGAATGTACTAATTACTTAATGTATAACATTATATTCATTATAAAACAAGATAGAACATTTTTAAATTATACAGAGGTTTATCTGTTTTATTATATTTATAGTTGTGAACATAGCTTTAATGAATGTAAAATTTATGTTTAATTGTATTTCAAGTTTATAGTGTATTGCAATTTATAAAAAAAATATAATTTTTTTTTTTAAATTTGGTTTAATTGTTTTTTTTTTTTATATTTGCAAGAATTAATTTAAATTTTGTGTGATTTTATATTCATTAAACAGAAAATGCATTGCAAAATGTTTCAAGGAGAAAAAATATACTCAACATTTTCAATAAAACACGGACAATGATGAAGCTCTGGTCTATTCACAGAGACTTTGTGTTCCCTCCCGCCCTCTATCTCCCCCCCCCCACTCACTCCCTCTCGCATTCCCTCTCTTTCTCTCTCTCTTTCTCTTTCTTTCTTCCTCTTCTCTACCTTGCAAAGCACTGTATTATACTGAGATAAAGCTCCGGTGCAAGTTGACATTTACTTATTCCTTTTGCACTTATTTTGTCACGCAATTGTCCGTTGCTGAGTTATCGATTAAGTTTTTTACATTTGAAATTACACTTGAGAATAATATGCGAATTGGAGCTCATTTCATTCCTTTTTCTTTTTTAATTTGCACTAATATATTATTAGATGAATTTATATTTATTACCATCTGTAATTTATTCAAATTGAAGTTTAATGAATTTCTTAGTAAGAATCGAATTTAGTTTTGGAAATTACATTTAATTTTTATTTATCATAAATTAGTATTTAGTTAGCTTTTCTGCATAGAAATGTTATTTATTTAGTTGCTCTTTGGCTGCTTTCTTATTTGCTATGTTTGCTTTTCATTCGTAATATTGCATTGGATTCTAAGCTTACTAAATTTTATATATTTCAATTATAAATTATAAATTAATTTTTAGTTTAACTTTAAGTTTGAATTGAATTTTTAAAATAAGTAGTATAATTAAATAATTTTTTGAAATAATGATTAATTATTGTAAAGAAATATTGATGTATATTAATGTCGATAATTAACTGTATGAGTTGGTTAATAAAAAAATCTTAACATTAATATTATCTAATAAAAGTGAAATTTATATAATTTAAAATGATAATTTAAGTTTTTTTTTTATATTAAAAAAGAGTTGTATTAAATTTACGTTAATGAGGGGCAGAAAGAAAATTCATACGAAATGACATACATAGATAGAGACAGAGTGCGAGAAAAAGGTATGAAGGGGTTAGCAAACGATAATAGGGGGTGAAAGAGCAAAAGGGCGAATGATTATATTGTGATTGAGTAAAACGTTCGTGTCTAAGTATCATTGATTTAGAATGTCTCTACATAAAGTTTAAAATCGCAAATGGCTTTTAAATGATCTTCATCTAATCGAATTCTTCCACACAAATATTCATGATAAACTTTTGAATGAAACACGTAAGCTTGAGGATTGTCAGTACTTTGAAAATTCTATTTTATGAATATGTTAAGCGATAATATTATTAGGAAAACATTCGATTAATTTACATCGGCTTTCAATAAACAATCCAGTTAAGATTAAGTTTGAAATAATTTTCAAACGATTCAACACTAAATCAATTTGTGTTTGTAAAAATGATTAATTATTTATCGTTTATTAGTTATATCGATTTTATCCGAATGTTATAATAAAAGTTGAATGATGTGCGTGTTCATTGCAATCTTTCAAACATCTGTGAATAATAAGTTTGAGTAGACACTGACGACAAAGAATAATCTATTGTCCAAGCAGTGTCACTTATTATTAGAAGATTCAGAAAACTGTTTTGATAGTTTTTTTTTTTTTTTTTACTATTTTATGATCATATATTAACAATATATAAGTGAATAACTAGTCATTGAATTTTAATGGAACCCTTTTCACCAATTGATATATTGATACACAAGTTATTTGAGTGCTTAACAATTTATGACCAATATTATTTATATGATAAATTGTTAGAGAGAATTTAAATTGGAATTGTATAATATATTGACAATTCCTTGTTTCGCTTATTTTTTTATCTATTATATTTTCTACCTATTTCTACTTATTTTTCTTACGTAGTTAGGAGATGATAGTGTTACTTAAATATTAATAGTGTTTAATGTCTCAGATTAACTTGATAGTTATAGAATATCTATATCGTCCACTTAAGCCTTTTAAGATTTAACATTAAATTATATCTAGCTCATGGTCAATTGAAATTTTTTTCCTATGAATTATTATAAAGTTGAAAAACGATGTTTTAAGACCAAGATATATTTTTATATAAAAGTATCCCCATATTGCTATTAATCTAAGCTAATATGTTGCTACATGGAAATTATTATTCTTGCAATGATCAATTCTGTGACACTATGTACTTTGGATAAGTGTTTAAGCCGATTAATAGTGTACTCAATATTTAAGCCAGTGAGATAATATTTACCGATTTTAAAGAGATAGTATAATGTAGACATGAAAGGATTTTCTGCATATTCAATTTTATAGTTATTAACGAAGATTAAAAAGAAAAAAAAAATTATATAAATCATATTTCTATTTTATATTTCTATATATTTTATCTAATATAATAATACGGAATTCATTATTATAGATAGAAAGACATTTATACATGTATTTTTTATTTATATTCAAGATCATATACATTTTGAATGTTGATGCAAGTATATTTGATATTTTTATATTTTGATTAGAATCGATTATAATATTGTTATGGGAGTTTTGAATTCTTGTGGTTCTCTCTAGATTACTTTCATGAAACAATTTTGATTGAAGCTTGGACGAGATTCCTGAGTTCTTAAATATATGCTTCAGTTGCTTTAAATTTGTTCGTGCCATATATATTTGGTATTATACTAGTATGTAAGGATCTGTTTATTTCATAAATTTTTTGCTTCTATACTATGGTAATAAAATTTACATTCATACTGAGTTTAATATCCTGATGAAATCCACTACAAGACTGTTGATTAGATATTATTTCTATCGTTTCTAGTATCCAAGAATTTATTAATTACGCTCGAGTCTATGAGATAAACGCGTTTAATTTATTGTTCCTAAAACTAATTCTATGATTATAATAATAATTTTGTGATTAATGCTTTATCTACTTCGGAGACTTTGAATAGTTATTTTTTTACTAATTAAAATAATTTCGTTCATTCATATATTTTGGTAAATATATCTTTTTAATTTAATAATTTGCATATTTTATGCGGAAAACAGATAAGTGTAATTTTATCTTAATTTGTAAATTACAAATACTTACAAATATTAATTTAATGCTATTGTGCCAATTTTCTATGTTGATTTTTTTAAATAAGTTTTAGATATTTTCTTCTCATGTAACGACACTGTTTATTTTTCATAAAAATAAATAGTGGTTGTATATTTTTTACTCCTATGCTTCTGTGGATTACCATCGCATGCTAAATTATAAAGTAAAGATATGTTATTTTTATGCACTAAAGAAATTTTTATTTTAAAATAACTGTGCTGGTCTTACCTATTAATATAGTATAAAATTTATTTTTGTGCTTTACAAAATTGTATAGTGCTTATACTTAACTAATATAATATAATATAATAAATCGAAAATATTTATCACTTCAAGTAATAATGCTCTTCAACACCATAGGCTATAATATTTAATTATTTAAAATATTTGTCAACACTTACATTAAATGTAAATACAACGTAATTTACACTATCATTTAAATAAATAGGTTTATTTGTTTTAATTATATATATATATATATATATATATATATTTTTTTTTTATAAGATAATGTTAGAAGAATTTTTTAAAAAGTATAAAGGAATATTTTATTGAAAGATTTTATATCTTACGATACGAAGAACGTTTGTCTTTTAATATTAATTTAATAATAATATCATTATAATAATTATAAATTATTGATGATAGTTGGTAAAAATAGATGAACAGCTGTGTTATCGTTTTAGATAACAGATAACCAACTTACTATATCGGTTTTATACAACAAAGGCTATAAAAAATCAAACATTTGTCGATTGCAATTAACGCAAATTTTTGTTGTATAAAAAAGTTTGAGCGGCTAATTTTTTGTGTTTTCTAAAATAATTATTTATCGTTTTAAAGGATTTTTTTTGCTTTCTTAAAATAATGGTTCATTTTTACTCAGAAAAGTAGTTACTTATTTGCTAAAAATGTACTAGAACTTATTACATTGAGTAAGTATTTGTATGCAAACTTTATAGTTAAAATTTATCGCAATAATGAAATTGAAATATTATTTATTCCGAAACAGACTTTAAAATAATTTTTATACTTATTTTGTATCATCGAATAAATATTGAGCTATTCTTCAACGTATTATTTGTTAAATTCTGTGCAAACTTTTACAAATTTTGTATTAATACAATATTTGCCATTACTCTGATTATTATCCGAGATATTATTTTATAAAATGCATATTAAAAATTGCCATAAGGATTTTAAATTATCTCTATTGAAATATAATGACGGTAATTATAATTTCGGTCGATTCGGCAGAAGTGTCCTTTAATCTTTCGCATTTATAGTTGCCATTTATTTCTATTAACATTATAATATTTGAATTGATCAAATAATTGATATGTAGTGAAAATGCTTTTAAATTTAAAAGATGTTTAAATTTCGTCTAATAACAGTCATTTAATTTTAAATACAATTTTCAATGGGACTATATATTTCTTAGGTCATAAAATTTGGTTAGAAGATGAACGATTGTTTTCTAATTTAAATGAACTTCGAGTCGTTATTTTTGCATTTTGAAAATCATGGAGTAAAATGAATGTAGTAGTAGTAGTAGTAGTAGTAGTAGTAGTAGTAGTAGTAGTAGTAGTAGTAGTAGTAGTAGTAGTAGTAGTAGTAGTAGTAGTAGTAGTAGTAGTAGTAGTAGTAGTAGTAGTAGTAGTAGTAGTAGTAGTAGTAGTAGTAGTAGTAGTAGTAGTAGTAGTAGTAGTAGTAGTAGTAGTAGTAGTAGTAGTAGTAGTAGTAGTAGTAGTAGTAGTAGTAGTAGTAGTAGTAGTAGTAGTAGTAGTAGTAGTAGTAGTAGTAGTAGTATGGAGTGCTCGGTATCAACTGACCAATATACAAATTTAGATTAAAGAAGAAGGAATCTCGGTGAAATATATACCGAGATATCAGCAAAGTTGGGGATTCTTCTGGAAATATTTTTGGTGAGCAAGTTTAGCTTAAAATACTTCCGAGGCAAGCAATAGCATACAAAAGTTTTATTCGGAATGCGTATAAAGTTCTTATCGTAATTAGCTATTCGACTTTATTATTTGATTCGTAAGCTGCAGTGTCAGTGACCTGATTAATCCGAGATGAATTTTGCGAGCGACAATGTATTATGATGCAGGTAAGGAATGGATGATGGGACGCGCTGGAGCTAGTGAATTGACGGCGAGGGGGATGTGGGTGAGGGAAGCGAGGCACTCCATTGGGGTAAGTGCACCTTGCCAGATGCCCTCCAAACAAGCATACAAACCAAAAGCAGAACGCAATAGAATTCGTTGGTATGGACGACGACGGGGGAGGTTGGAATCCGAGGGAATCTAGAGTCGGAGATGAAAGGGGTCAGAGACGCGTTGACACCAGTGTCACGCGAACTCGGCAAGCGAATAGTGGAAAAACAAGACCAAGTCGAGAGGAAGAAGCTCGCAGGGTTCCCTCCGACTATGGCAATGCAATTTCCTCGGACGAGCGTAAAGCACAAAGCGTAAATGCAGTTATGAGAATTCGTGAGCAAGCGAGCGTCGGTGAGGTCCAATTGAGCCCGAAATTACGGAGCAATCTTAAGTGAGCCAGTTGTCTCCGTTGTAGCGAAGACAGCAAGAGAAAGTAATATCTAGGTATATACATATATATATATATGCACTTGTATTACGAGCAATAGAAGGCGGGAAAGGAAGAAGGTAGAAAAATAGATTTCGTTATTTTGTTGCCTACATCCGGAATTATCGTCTGATTATTCATCCCTCTTACTCATTCTCGCTCATATCTCAAACTACTTTAAGTTTTTAGATGTTTTCAATTATAGTTAGAAATTTGAATTAACATTAATATTTTACTCTCTTTTCATTTCATGTTGTCATTATTAATTTTGATTTATTAAGCATTCATTTATTTTATATTGATATTTATATTTCTCTAACACTTTTGTGAAAATATTATTGTTTAATTATAAACTAAATAAATTATTTTTTTTTATTGTTATATTATCATGATAGCATAGTCTAATTTAAATAAAATACATTTTAAATTACAAATAAAAAATTCATATTTTATGAAAAAGAGTTTTGCATTGTAGTTCGTGTATTGTAATTTCATAAATGAATTTTCTACATTGATTAATTGAAAAAAAGTTAAACACTCGAAATATATAAAATAATGATAACTTTTTATGCAATTTATTAAAACTTGAAATATAGAGTGTTAAATTATGAAATGAAATAATGTATAATGTTAAGTAAATTTACTATTGATAAAAAAAGCATTTTTAACATTATTTAAATTTAAAATTTATATTTAATTTATATTTCAAAAATTTCTCTGTAGAATATAAAATTGAAATCCTATAAATAGAAATTATCTCTAAAATACATTCGATGTTATTTGTTTAATTTATATAATTTATTACATGAATTAGTATTATTTTAAGAATAAAATCAAATAATATTAAGTTTGAGATTTATTTTATTTTATGATATTAATATAGATAATTTATATTTATATGTAATATTTATAAATATTATGGTTTTTATGTATATATCAATTCATTATATTTTATTATTAATTTATATTTATATGTAATATTTATAAATATTATGGTTTTTATGTATATATCAATTCATTATATTTTATTATTTTTAATAAGTTTGTATATATATATATATATATATATATATATAATCTAAATATCAGATAATTTTCCTTTTTTTATAATTTTTACTTATGAGTGTAAGCATTAGTTTCATTTGTATGCAAAAGTAAATAATTGCACAAGCATTTTTATTTTATCAATAACGCATGTTTTGAATATAGAATTTCTCTTTGCCACTGCAAAGGAGAAACAAATCGATTTAGTAAAAATTGAATTATTAATAATGAAATATTGCAGCTAATAATTCAAATTGGTTTCCAAGATTTCGTGTCTAGGTAACCAAGCATCACTACGCTTAGTTTCATTAATTTCATCATAATGAATAGTTTCGTATATACGCACACGCGCGAGCGCGCGCGCGCACACCCACACACACACAAAATGTCTTTCGCAAACAAGAGAATGAACAAAAAAGATGGAAAAGGAGCAAGAAAAGAGGAAACAAACGAAAAATTCGCTAACGCAGCTGTCACGTCAAAGCAACGCGGAATTGCGTCTGACGCATCAAATTAAAAAATCGTAGTGTCAAGTTTCGTATTCTCGCATATCTCTCTCTCTCTCTCTCTCTCACTTTCATCATTGTTCTCGGAGTGAGCGCACACGAAATTGTCGTGTACACCGCTTCATTCGAATGACGCATCACATCTAAAAAGGTCGTGTGAGGCAGCATTCAAAAAGAGGGGCAATAACTCGAGAAAGAGAATGCGTGTTTGAATGAGTGTTGAAGATTGGTGTGTGTAAGCGCGCATGTGTGCACTGATATGTATAGATAAATGAGTAGGGAATGAATTTGGGTGTTGGCACTTTAGCAAATAATTTTACACTCCTTCGACTGCAGTCTCTACAACAGACTTTTTCTAAATCTACGTTTTTCCATTTGATAATAGCCCATATTTTATTCTATTCTAACATTGAATGATCGTTTTATCTGTAAAGCTGCTATTTATTGTACCGACATTTTCGCTTTAGTTGTTTTTTTTTTTTTTTACCCAAATAAAAGCTGGATTACAAGGCATATCGACGAAATGGGCCAGCATTGGGTTGCAATTCAAATTGGTAAGTATTACTAAGTTTTTCATCTGCATATAATCCCAAAAGCTTACTGCATTCCTATCATTCATTGAATGAAATTTTTTCCGAGTGCTCTTTAGCCTACATCACTTAAAAAATTCGATCTAAGCAGAATGAATTAATAGGAGTGTTTTCTGACAGAAATTAAATTTAATACCCATTATACTAATTGAAAATAGTATAATGAATTACAATACAGTAATCGTTAAAATTTCTTTTCGAAGTAATTGATCGCATGATTAAATTGTACTTCGTGATTGAGAGAGTATCTGAAATAAAAGCTTTATTGCTTTCTAGAAAAATGTCTCGAACGCTTGACGTAAAGCGACGTAAGGCGATGTAAAGCGAGGAGTTTGATCGTGAATTGCGAATAACTATGTTCATCGACTTCATAACGATAAACCAGACAGTTACGCTCTGTCTTTTAAGAATAGTTTTCTACTTATCGACAGTCTTACTTTTCATTGTGTTGGTATTTACCACATTTTCCACCGTTGCATTGCCCTCCAGTGTACCCGGTTGAACTTAGGAGGTTGCACTGTATATATTGGGAAAACGAAAAAGTATGTTTACCTACATCGATCTAGGTCACTGTAATTTCGCTAAGAATGTCACTGTTTGGCTTTCTGAGAAAATTAAAAATAATTGTTTGTTCCCTATTCATTTATATTGTTCGTATCTACTCGTCATCGTATTGAATTGTCGTAATAACAATTTGCAATTTTAATATTTATTTATATAGTTTTCTTATTTTTACAGTTTATATTGTAATATTTTAATTAAAATCAATGCTTTAATGTGAATGTTAAAGAAAATTTATGTTAATACTATCATTCTCGTACTTATTCACATCCAGATAAAATAATTTATTGAACAAATAATATTAAGTCTATTATAACTGTGCATTATGTTTGTCGGATCTTTCAAATTTACGAAATAAGTAATGTTATTATGCAGAGGCTCAACGATATTAAAATTAACGTCGGTAATTTAGAAAAAATATGTTGTAATTTCATTATAACATGTATAAATTATGCCACTCGCTAGTAAAAATTCAGTTAAAATTATAATATAGCTTTATATTAAATTAATTTATGTGTGTTTTTTTTTTCATTCATAAAAGTAATTATTTTATTTTAGTAGTCAGAATATATTATAGCAAATATTAAATTAAAATCTACATAAAGTAGCTGGATTATTTATTTTTAAGCTTTTAAAGCTACAATAATTATTGCAAAGCAAACTACATAAAATTTCTTCGCCGAATCGTTAAAGACTAGCTTCAACATAAATTTTGATTTCCCATAATTAATCTATCATTTCTATAATCTGCCAATAATAACTAGAAACATCGAATATATCGTATTGCAATCTTACACAAACGTATTTATACGGATATACGTACATATAAATATTTACACGCATATGTATATTTACGTGCATTGGAAAATCTCGGCTTATTTAAGAGAAACTTGAAATATGTCTCTTTTAACATTACTTTATTTATAATATTATGTACTTGGCGTCCCTATTTTTTTAATAGAACAAGGAATGGTTGCTTTTCCTTGGTTGAAAATCAATTATTACATGCGTTTTTCAAGCATTTCATTTTCAGAACAATTTTCATAAAATTTTTTTTCCGTGAATGTATTCTTACTTATTTTCATAGTAATATCAATTTACAACATTTTAATAGAAAATTTTAAGTTTACAGAGTTTTTGAAGAAATTACTGTAGTGTATTTTTTAACAGATTTATGAAAAATTCATATATGATATTTATATTAATAGCTTATCTTTTCATTAAAATTTTATGATAATTTAATAATAGCATTGATACTCGTGATTGTAATTACACATTTTCTTAGAATAAATATAATTGAAAATCAATATCTTGTACATCAATTTTCTTAACTCGACTCGATCTCGTTTGAGATTCAACGATAAAGTATTATAATAAATTTGAAAAGTAACGTTATTCTGGTGATTTGAAATTCATTTTATTTTTGATAATATATTTTTAACAGTCAAAAAAAAAAACAAAAAAAAAAAGCTTGTTTTTAAACTAAACGAAAAATATTTTTGATTCCAATTTGAAAATTTTCTTTAAATTATAAACTTAATTAATAATTAAAAGTATCCTGTGTTGTAAAGCATGAATATTTTACAAAAGTATTTGAAAAAGTTTTTTAGCTAATAACACATAAACAATAAATTATAATTCGAGACGCCTGCAAACAGAAATCAAACAATATCGATAATGATAATAGTAATTTTTATGCATAAAGCAGTTATATCGAAATTGATAATTGAGAAAAGGACAAGTATAATATAAAATGTATCTTTACATTGTGGAGAGCATGTCACGTATTTTAACAATTGCTCTAAAACTTCTAAATTTACTCAATATTTAAATAAAAGTTTGTATTAAATTTATTATTAGAATGGCTTTTATAGATGTTATCTCCGCGGAATTTAAAGTCGCGTTCGTAACTTTGTGTTCATAAGTACTTGAAATTTTCGTCTTGACGTTTGCACGCAGAGTAGGCGATATATAAAACGTCTAGTCAAGTTGGCATTGGACGCTGTACGCTATTGTGTCGGTATCCGGTTATTCTATTTTTCTCATTCCGTCTCTTCCGAAGTAAGAAGAAGAGCGTATAGAAAGCGAAAAGTAAGGGCGCGGAAGAAGGAAAAGAAGTTTTTTTTTTTTATACCGGGAGCGGCTAACGCGCCTCGAGTCTCGCAAGGAGAAAAAAGCCGGAAAGAGCCGGTACAATGCTTCTCAATAAACCAGGATATCCGCAACGATTTTCACGTGACGCAGTACTCGCCCATACACTCGCATACATACGTACACGCACGTAGGAGCATCGAGCCTCCGATGTGGAGTTTGTGTCAAGCTGAGAATTAGCGCCGGCGCGTACGCGTTTCTTTGTTCGCCCCCGCGAGAGGAAGGGACGAGCCATAATTCCCACGAGGAAACTCTGAAAAACGGGATTTCGAGGGAAATTAAGGGTATGCGGCTGCTCGACCCTGCGGTTTTCGATCTCGAGTTTAGCGCGAGTTATCCATAGGGGCTTATCTGTCTTCTTTCGGTTAGCAGCTACTCTGATTGACGCCGTGTTTTTTCTTTTCTCCAGTGAACGACCGATCGTTATTTCAAAGTATTTTTAAAATTTTGCCGAGTTGACTAAAAAGTCACGCTCGTTTAAATCATCGAGGAGTTAGTTGGAATATCGACAGAGCATGAGTAAATGCCTTGGGTAGGGAAGCTGGCGTTATGCTGTCGTGCCGTTCAAATTCCGTTTCATTTTTTGAATGGCAGAAAACACTGTTGGATATTGCATTGGACAGTCGGTAAGCAAAAGATCATGTAATTATAAAACATGAATTACGTTTTTTAGGTGGTAAGCCACAGCGAGCATCCACAGCTTTTGCTGTCAAACGTCAAGTTTTGCGATCTTCCTCGGACTGATACGCATCATTATATTTGCAGCGGAAAGCTGGAACGCGCAGACATTTCGCTTTTACTTCTGCTTCGTTGGTCGGCTTAAGTGTATCATTTAGAATAATAATGTGATGGCTTGCGCACAGCGGCTTCAGTGTCAATCCCAACGACTGTACTATTATGGGTCGTAACGTTTTTTAATGGCGCGAAATTAGTAATTGCATTAGGAAAATTGAGATCGAGGCAGTTTCATTTTGTTTTCATGTCAAAGTTCGTGAAATGACAAATTGTGCAAATCGCGCTTGAAAGCAACTCGGATTAACGAATTTTCTTAGTTCAGATTGTCAGCGATGCATCTGACTTCCGTTTCATTCGTTTTCGATGCTCGTATGATTGCTTCTTAAACATGAAGCTATTTTTATTTCGAATTAAAATGATAAATTGCTTTACTTTTAAAGTGTTCGTAATCATCTTCGTAATAATTTTTGACAGAAAAGAAAAATAGAAACACTACATTGTAAATGAAAACTTTTTACTAGAGGATATTCAAACAAAAGTGCTTATAATTACAATGGCTTTCGTTTTTTATGGTTACTCTAGAAATTTATCTTCGAATTTCAATCACGAGAAAATCTAGGAATGAATGAATTAATATATTTGTTAAATAAAAAAAATATAATATATATATATATATATCATGTATTAGTTATCTGAGTTAAATTATTATTTAAGCTGAGGATAATATTTATGCCTGTAACATTTGTAATTTTTTAGAAAATTTTCTTTAAACTGGCACGATAAATATAGGCTTATCTAATTAAGAATGCTTTAATGAAAATTACTACTATATTATTAAAGAATAAATTTTTAGGAATTAAAATTATATTATACATATAAACTAGATATTTCAAACTTTACAAACATTTTTATACAGAAAAGTTGAAAAATCAAATTTTAAAACATTAAATATGTTTTTCACACTACATTTTTTTAAAATAGTGAAATCAATTCTTCAAAGATTTGTCAACAAAAATTTAATAATATTTTTAAAACAATTTTATAATAATAAATATGTAGGAGATTTTCATTCATAATATCTTTTTAAATTTTCAGTAATTTTTTCTGCAAACTTTTACATAAAAAGGCTGTATACGCTACAAATTTTATTTATAGCTCTGATAAATGTTATGTTTTTAATATTTGTTAAATTTACTTTAGGCAATTTTATTGAAGATAATTAATGTTTTTTTATGTTAAATTAGGCAAATTAATATTGCACTGTTGAGAAATTTCAGGAATAGATATTTAAAGGTTAACATAATATAATATTTGAAATAAAATACTATAAACGAATGTTTTTTCAACTGACATTTAATTTACAATTTATTTTTCAGCTGTTACATTTGTAATTTCTATATAAACATGTCTTTCTAAATTTGAATAAATAATAAAATGGAACTAATTATTTCTAGGCTTAAAGAAATATAAAATTTTGATTTATAAATAAAGTGAATTCAATATGAAAATATTGCATTTACAATTAAAAACTTTTATATAATATTTTATGCATTATATTATATTAGTATCTTAATCTTCATTTTAATTCAAATATTTATAATTGTTATTTATTACATATGAAGAATGGTATAATCAGACAATGTCTAGGTATTTTCATAAATTTTATTAATGTACAAAATTACTTTTGTTTGCATAAATAGAATTTTAAAAAGAGCAATGAATGATATAGATAATTACGATATTTTTATTAATAATTGTTTTTGGCGAATACCAAATTTTATTTTCTTACTATAATCTTATTTTACTGTAATCTTGATCTAAATTTTATCAATATGGTCAATTTTTTGTTTCTTTATTTTATAAATAAATATATTTGTATATTGAATACTTAGTTATATTTTAATATATATATATATATATATATATATATATATATTTTTTTGTGATAGAAAAAGAATGAATCTAAAAATATTGTATATAAAATGACAAAAAAGCTTTTTAAACGATTTTGACTTGTATTATTCAACTATTAAAATAATATTTAAACGAATATAAAGTAGATACTTTGTATTTTGTTTTTTATAGGCTTATGTAAATAATAGATGTTTATACAACTTGTATAATCACTAAAAATTATATATCAAGTTGATTAAATTAAATTATTTATTGTACAATAATAGAATTTATTTTGTTTTATAATTTTTAATTAGAATACATCATTATTTATAATTGTCGTACAGTTGAATCGAGCGTGTAACATATTTAGACAAATAAATAATTAAAATGTTCACGCAATATCTAAAATTATAAACAAAGTCTTAATAATTTGTGTTTCGTATTGAATAATTGAGATACGTATGAATCATCTTAAATAAATGAATAAATATCTGTATAATGAATTTCAAAATCAATAGAAACTTTCGACTTCATAAATTACAAATATTTTTCTTCCGTATATTGCTAAAATGTTTTCCATAACAATAGAGAGGAAATAAAAGAATTATTTTATAATTAAAAAGTGATGTCAAGAATATATTTATTACTGTTATGTTAACAAGCAGAAAGGAAAATATTAAAAATTAATTCATAAAGAGAATAAGATAGATTGATGGACAGCTAATTATTTTGTTAGGAATAAAATCAAATATTTTATTAGAATATTTTAATATAATTTTAAAATAATATATTTTTGATAAAATACTGTATTTGAAACCTTAAGTATTTGAAAACATAGTCAGTTGGTATTTTTTAATTTTGTATTCTTGCCTTTAGTTTAAAAATTACCAAGATCAAGTAGACATGCCAATTTTATATTTTGATATAAAATATCTTTTATGTTATTCAAATAATATTTGTTATTACTAGAAAATGCTACTAAAATTATGAAAAGTACTTTGTATTCTCTATTTGATGATTGCAAGTCTCGTTTTTTCTTATCAAGTGTTTTTTTATTACGAACATCATTTCCCATTGCAAATAGATAGAAAATTTGTTTTTAGTAATAAAGTTTATTCTCACATTAAAAATAGTTGGTAAGTAAGTTGGTAATAATAAGTTTATTCCTATATAGACTTAGAGTCATTTTTATTTTTCATTATTATACATAAGAACTTTTAAAAAATGTTAAAGTAATGTCTTTTCTAATAAAAAAACATGTTTTTTTTTTTTTTAATTTTTATGAATTATAAATATTGGAATATTTGTTTATTTTTTGTATTATATTCTTAAAAATAAGTAATTTATGAATAAAAATCATGTTCAAGTAGAGGTGAACACAACATACCATTTTACCATAGTTCGAAATAACCGACTATTGTTTAATTTTAAAGGATTTTAAGACGATTAATTAGATTTTATCGAATTTGCAGTTTCTGATATAACTATTGAACTATTGAATATAGTGTTAAAAGATGTCAGGAATAATGAAAAAAGTTAATACACATAGTAAGCAAGCATGTAGCAGAGAGGAGAATGATAGGGGAAAATGAGAGAAAACGTGGTTTGACTAGAATAGCAAATTATATTAAAAGAGAAAAATTTCTCTTCATTGTTCTTTCAACAATTGGCAACGGTAAAGGAAAAAAAAAAAAAAAAAGTTGAAAAATCATTAAGGCACATCTCGAAACTATATGCACACGTGCACTGGCAGTAAAAAGACTAGAGGACGATAGTGGGAAAAAATTTTGTCAAGAGACAGGGTATTATATATGCATAATGCGAGACAAAGAGGTATATATATACCTTACAAAACAATAGTGATTGCGAGGGAAGTGTAGCTTTTTCCAGTCCCAGCTAGTGCAAATGTGAAAATATATTCTAGCCTTTACATATTCCATTTATAAAAACAAATTTTTCTCTCTTGCTTGCGGATGAACGTTCTTCTAACGGATAACAGAGAGTTCTGAGGTAAAAGAATGATACAAGTCAAATTCGCATGAAAAGAAATATGAAAAACTACAGTATTAATATAGAGATTTTCAGTATTTATTTAAGAGTGGAGAAGTTTTGAAAGATAAGATATTAACTCGACTATGTTGAAGAAGCATATAATTAATTATTTAGCGAGATTCATCACAATTTTGAATATCAATGAGATTATTATATCAACCATTACATGTGGAATTATCTACCTTAACTATATATTCTAGTTAATATTTTCACTAATACTATACTATATAGAGATGATTCATGTAATTTTTAAATGACATTTGATAGAAATAAACTTTGATAAATGAAACTGAAATTAAATCCTAATTAAGTTTAAAAATAAGATAATAATTTTTACATAATAAATTATAAGAAACAATTTTAAATATTTGAGTTTAGGAGACCAATGGAAACAAAATTTTATTAAATTCGAATTCAATTTCTTTGAGGTAATTAGATTGTTACGAGGTATTTTTACATTCTTTACATATACATTATAATTAAAAAATTATGAAGAAAAAATAAAGTTTTTGCAATAATTTTCTAATGATTTATTTAATAACTGCAATTCTTATATAAACATTTGCAAAAAATCAATTTTTTTTAATATCGTATAATTAATTTCATACTATTTATTAAATTTTAATCATTTTTCCTTGTCATTGACTGTTGCTTGTTATTGATTTAGTAAATAGAAAAAATGTTAATAGAAGAATCTATCTCGGTACTACATAAATCATTGATCTATTATTCGTAATTTAGATATTTACAGATGCATAAAATGAAGAATGATAGTCGTTCAATCATTGTGATCAATAATACAAATTCACTCAACCAACAAATCACAATACATTTTTCTTTATTTGATTAATGTGAGGGATATTATAATTTATATAATTTATATATAGCATTTTAATTTTAATATATTTTCTCCAAGTTCATTGTGCCATTTAAATACTATCATAATATATAAAAATTTCATGGATTTTTTATGGATACTATTATAAGGTATTTAATTTTGGATTATGAATGTTGGCTCAGATGAGTTTTTACAATTACAAAGTACATCATATCGACTAACAATTTTTGTCATACAAGTAATATTTGCAAAATATTATTAATCTATTATAATGTGATATTCTCTTTAGTTATTTAATTCTAAGTATTTGTAAGCGTATCAATCTAATTAAAATATCTTTTGCGACGTTTATTTTTCCTACTTCAGTTGTCCAATTTGTTTGATTATCATTGAATTAGTATTATAAATGTTTTTTAAAAAAATCTATAAAAACATCTCTTTTGTAAGGGTGCACCGATGTTTTTATATTAAGTTTATTCATATCCAATGTGATATTAATTAAGCTTTGAAGAAAAATCATCTATTTGACACTTATATTGCAAAAGTAGGCTATTTCTTGTAGAATGAAAATTTTAAGTGAACATTTAACTTGTCTCTGCGAAGACGATATATTACGTACATCGTCTTTGTTTTTACAGTACAATACATAGTTACTAACGCTTGCTTGACTAAGATGAATCGATTGACATTTGATATATCAAAATCGATGCAAGCCTTTCTGAGTTAGAGAAATATAAACAAAAACAGAAGTGAAGCACATTACTCTCTTGCTGTCCGTTCTAGCAGAGCAAAAAGTCGGTTCGTCTGAAATTTAAAACGACCAAGAGAGGCTAAGAAGAGCTAAAAGAATTCAATATTTACAATTGAGCATGTCTTTGCCTTCATGGAAATATATTTGTTCAAACGATTTATTAAATGAAAAACAACATTAATGAACTATTCATTTTTCAATGTTAACTTTCTAAAATTTTAATCAATTTTCTTATTAAATTATTATTTATTTGATAATTTTCTGATAGACGAAAAGATTTAATTTCAAATTTATAGTGAACTGGAGTATCTGCTATAAATATTTATTATTTTTTTGAATACTCATTATTGATAGAATTTTAATTTATTATAGTAATGTGATATTTTAAACATAAATATGTACAAAACCAAGGTAATAAAAAAGATCAATTTTATATTACCTTACTGAATTATTTATATACGTCGACAAATTAGAAGCCGACACCTTATACAAGAGCGCCTTCTAACTCGTAACTTGTACATTTCCGTCGTTTTACCTACTTCCTGTTTCTGTTTTACACATACACCCAGTTTCATTCTTGTCTTCATTCTCATTCTCTCTCTCTCTCTCTCTCTCTCTCTCTCTCTCTCTCTCTCATTCTCTCTCTCTCTAACTTCCCCTCTCTTTCTACTAATTTTGGACTTTTCATTGTTGCATGGATTACAATGCTTAAAATTGTAATACAGTGTACAGGCGTGCTTTTCTTAATCCAACCGGAAAGTTAAGAAGAAATGTACCGAGAGAGAGAGAGAGAGAGAGAGAGAGAGAGTGAGCGAGAGGAAGGGAGTAAGTTGGAAGAAGAACGAGATGAGGAAAGGAAGACTTGAGGTCTTGACCTCAAGGCTTTGTGTATCCAAGTGACATCTGTTTCCTCTTGGTAGGGTAGTTAGATGAGTTATATGACTTTAAAGTTAAAGAGCTTTCAACAAGGCTATTTATTACACTTGGTTGCCTAATGTTTTGATGAAACCTTTAATCTCAATAGCTTTGATTTAGTGGGAAATTATATATGCAGGTACGATAAATAATACTAAAACGTCTTCTTTTTTTTTTCTTTTTTTTTTAATAGATAAATGCTTAAGACGTTAAATGCTTATTAATACAGGTATTGAAAAAGTTCCATTTTCCTATTTTTTTTTCTTCTTCATTGTTGACAAATCTTGTTCTGTAATTTGAAAGAATGATGCATCTGCAGTAGCATTTACAATATAAGTAAATATAAACTCTATCGCGTAAAGTCCTTCGATTAAACTTATTCAATAAACATGTTAAAAATTTGAATGCGATAGTTGATATTTTTGAAATTATACAAATTTCTTCATTAAATTGTATATCTATGAATAACGAGCGCTAGTAATGTATAAATGTTGTATTTCAAAGTGGCATATATTTCTCAAATATATTTTGAATATATATATTTCACATACATCTATTAGTTGTTAGATTTATATACATAATCTTAGTTTCTAAGTTTATGTATATACTTAAACGGAATAGAAAACCAAGCATTTATTATTATTACTACTTGAGTGGGGAAATATACAGGTGCATACGTGTTATCGGAAGAAAAAAAAAATAATGAAAAAGCTTGCTGGACATTAAATAGGGAAGTTTTCTGAAAGTCTTTGCCAATTTTTTTTTCCCAATAAGTAGCGATTTGCATGGAAAAAACATGCAGTAAGGAATTACTGACGCTTGCTCATAGTCCCTAGTCCACCCAAAGCCCCAAAATCTGCATCGACAGTAGGTAAAACGAGCATAGGTCGCTTTTAAAATTATGTCGGCCAGTTCACTAAGTCATTATCTCCGGAACTTGTACCTCGTTTATAATCCCTTCGTCCTGAGATCTCGAAGCATTAGTGATGCATTGAACCCGTGATTTCCTCGTCGTTGGATCAAACCCATCTCCGACCATACCAAGTTTTATTGCTCTTTGGTCGCGTGGAGCTGATGTTGTTCGCAAATCAAAAGCGAGGCTCATTAATCGTTATTGGGAAAATTTCTGTTATGAAATGTGGTGGTTATAGTATTCGTCTGGATCTCATGGAATGAGGGGCCCTGTGCCACGCTGGGTCTGATAGTTCGGATGGGCAAAACTTGTTCATGCGATGAAAGAAGTCGTCGAGGTTTTAATTATTTGTACAAGGTGGCAGATATTGATTAAACAAAATGACTGTAATATTAATTAATATATAGGGTGAGTTCACTGGTTGGCTTATGTTTGTGTAGCAAAACGTAAGAAACGATAGCTTTATAATTGGTTTTAACCAAACAATTTCTTGAAAAGTCTACAAAGATTGATAATATTTTAAATTCAGTCTTATTTAAGTGATTATCCTTCACTTAAGGAGTTTGTCATTTCTTGAATATTATGTTTTTTTTTTTTTTTTTTTTTTTCAAATCAAGAGTGGCTTAGTGAAATTATGAACCACAGAATGTAGATAATTGTATTAAAGTCTAAAAATCGCTATTACTCGTAAGAAAATCTTTCAAGTAATTTAGCTTTGAATATTTCAGATTTTGATTTCTACATTTAGGTCAGACAGTGAAATTGTGATACAAAAAAAAAAAAAGAAAAAAAAAAGAAAAAAAAAAAAAAAAAAAAAAAAAAAAAAAAAAAAAATAGAAAGAAGAAAAATATTTCGCTAAATATAGTATTAAAATATAAATAAATACTTAAATTGTGACGTATTAAAGACGCTATTATGACAAATAAATAGTCGTTTGTATTGAGTATTTAAGTAGTAAAGCAATTTAACTATAAAACTTATGCATATCTTATTAAATTTTATGATATTATTCGTGAACTGTGACGGCGTATCTAAACTATTGTATAAAATTTCGATATTTTTATTTTTATTCTATGGTAATATAGATACCGAAATCAAAAGATATTAGATATTAACCTTCGTGAAATATTTTACGAACATAGATGCATCTTTTTACGATTTAAATATATTATATTATAAAATAGGATATTGATACAAATTTTCTTATGAACGTATTGTGCATATTAAGGGGAGGCAATTATTTTCTCAATGAACTATCTTAATTAAAGATAATAAATATTCTTCGATAGAAATATTTTAATTAGAATATATATTCTCTTCGCTGAAATATAATGGATCGAATAATAATACAGATGCAATATATATCGTGGATACTTTTGAGGAATGAATAATTTATTATTCAAATGAAATTCAAAATTAATTATTCGCATATAATATACAAGCTGATATTTAATCCGATATTTGTTGTAAATAATAAATACGTATAATATTAATTTTGAGATTGCGTGTGCGATTTTAACACATTTAGATGTCAAAATGACTTGTTACTTTTAATATTAATGATTTCCTACATTACGTCACCTAATATTCACTTTGCAGTTAATATTATATTCAATTCCACCTTTCTACAGTTAAAATTCAACCGGTCAATAATTTCTCTCAATCAAATGATATTGTATAATCCATGAACCATTAATTCAATTCATGTGAACACGCGTTCAAAGTCATACAATAGCGTATGCAACTAATAATACACACGCTTATTAAATATTCAGCTCGTGCTTTACCAGAACGGTTATTCAGTTGATCCCATACATGGTTTCAATTTTTTATAAAAAAAAAAAAAACTAAAGAATGGAGAGATTATTCCATTGATTTCTATTATCGTATCATGTTTTTATATATTTCTAGATGTATTATGGCCAAACTATACGATTAATATATCCCTTTTTTTTTTTACTTTTATTTTAGGCAATGCTTACCGTGAAATTATTTCAATAAATTTTAATTCCTGATAAACATTTAAATTCTTATGTTACTAAATTATTAAATACGTATTCAAATATTTATCGTTCATTAGTGACGTATAATGCATGAAATTTATATATAATTCTATCGATTTTAAACGAAATTTAACGCTCAAGATATTTTACCAAAGAAGTTTTTCCTTTTAATATATATAAAAAAAAAAATAAATAAATTTCGGATATATATAATATTAAAAAACAATTACGAAAGTATGAGAACGTAATGGGACTAAAGTAATTAACTACAGGTAGCAAAAAATATATATTTTATAGGTAATATATTACATGATAATATACAAATTTGTGTAAAATGTAATTTCATATTTGCGAATTCATTTAAGCACTTTTTTTTATCTGTCTCTATTTGCTTACTCTATAGATTTAAATATATTATCACATATTTAAATAATTATTCAAATTTTATTATTATTTAATTATAACTAATGATTAAGAAAGAAAAGAATATTAATTTATATAATACATGCATGGCTAGACTTTTATAATCGAGGCTTTTGCTGTATTAAGCATATACTCGTAAAAGTTTTCAAGTATACTAGTTAAATGTTGATTTGAAAGTAACAAATTTCTATTTATTAAGAGACTTGCGTCAGTGTACTAATGAACTACTATTGTATAATTTATTGGGCACCATTAATACTTGCGATAGGAAACGATAGCAGCCAAAGCTTTCTAAAAGACTTCATCATGATAATCCATTTACAATAATTGATATATCAGTTTCAACGCAACTGGCATAATTCTGATAGAGAACAATATAATAATAAAGTAATGTTCGTATAAGAAATATTCTTTTCCACTGGCAATTTATGTTAAAACGAATGAAGAGAAAGAAAGCAGAACGTGGTAAATGATATTTTAGTATCGCAACACGATATTCGAGTAAAAAGTCTTGTTTTCTACTTACTATAAATGCTACCTCAGGAGATGAAGAATAAGAAGAATAAGAAGAAGAAGAAAAAGAAGAAGAAGAAGTGAACAAGCTAGACGATGAGAATGATTCTCCTTGACTTTATCACGGGAGCATAAAATCAGTCGGATATATAGATTAGCCGATATAAGAGACGGAGAGTGGTGCTCGGACTTTTGCCGCGATTTCCAAATGCTGGAGGAGAGATCCCGATGATGGGGAGAGGGGGGGGGGGAACTGCGGTATAAAAAGTAAGTACAAAGCGTCTCGATGCCATTCGCACAACCTCTCGACAATGAAATCCACTTGGCGTCGCGCACCGCAGCGACGTACCCGATGCTGCATAGACTTAGTCCTCGACAGCTGCAGACAGATCCACCGAATTATGGTCGCAATTGCCTCAAGAACAATCGGGCCCTTTCGATAATACATCCTCGGGCTGACGATCACTCTGCACAATCGAAATCCGATGTAATTAAGGCCTCGTGTTTCGTCAAATCGCGCCTCTCCTCTTGTCATCGCCCATTCACCGCCTCATTGTCTCGCGGGTATCGATTATTCCAATTTCCCGACTTTATACATATGCAGTCTCTATGATAAATAATCCATAATTTACTTGACTTGGCGACTCTTCGTCCTCTTTTACCGCGGCACCACCTGTATTACAAAAGAGACCCATCTAATCGCCCAGACATTGTTTTCCATTTGGTCGCTCTTGTCATCGTCGCTATTGCTTGTAATGAACAAAGCTCTTAGTCTTCTCTTGTTTTCCATCTCGCGCATACCCATTGTTTATTGTGTGTTGTAGGCTGAAGAATCGTCGCAACACGAAGAGCAGAAATATTGAGAGAGAGAGAGAGAGAGAGAGAGAGAAAGTGTCGTGTAATGAGAGAGCACTAGATTGCGTGAAGGGATGATATTTTTTCTAATAGAATATTTACTCACTAAGTTAATTATTAAAAACTTGTGATTTATTAATGCATATTTAGTTATTTTAACAATTCCCGATATACCTCGGCTTATCTATCGTTGATTAATATCAATTTTACTTGATAGCAATATTGTTTACCAGTTATATAGTTTTATAAAGTGATAAAACGGGAGATAAAAAGATTTATGTATTAAATTCTATACTCTTTTTACTTTATTTATAAACCATTTATGTACCATTATTTTTACAGTTGCTGTATTCTATTATTGAAAATCTGAATTGCTGGTCATACTTCAACAAATTGAAAATAAAAAATCAACAAATATTTATATTTATGAAAATTATTCATATTTATAAATAATGATATTTATAAAAACATCAACGAATACTTATATGAATATTTTTTCTTTATTAATTATTATCGACCGTGTGTGATGTGATTGTGTAATATGATGACACAACGAGTATGATGAATTTTATAATAACCTAACTATCACACAGTATATTAACCTACTACGCTACATTTGCATATTGTATTTCTTAAAACGTTATCTAATAAACATTAATAAATAGAGAAACGAAGCTGTTATTTAAGAAACGTAATATTACAATTATTGAATTAAGTAAAAAATATTAAATACAATATTAAATATTATAGTTGGATGTTCCACATCAACATACAAATTCATGAATTACATGAAAAATACCCATTAATCGTTTATGGAACAAAAAAAAATTTTAACATTAAAATTGGTAGCATTAATCAGTTTATTTATTTTTAATAATTTTTTATAATTTTTAATAATTTTGTTTGATAAAAATTTAAACATATTTCTTATTGTGTAAATAGTGTTTTAAGCATGGTAAATAAATTCTTAATAGGACTTGGTATTAAATAATGCAAATTAAAAAAAAGTCGGTAAAACACTTATTGTTATGAAAATTTTATACATTTTTTCATTTTAAAAATTTGTAATATGCCAGTTAAAGAGAAGGGAATTTTTTGATTGTATTAAAATACAACTACATTAAATATTTTATTTTTTATTTGTAATAATTTATTACAGTGATTTTTATAATCAAAAATATTGATATCGCTTATTATTACTTAAAATTTTTATTATATATTTTTAAAATTCTTTATTTAAAATCAAAGTACTTTACGATTTAAACATTAAATCGTTTAATGAATGACTACTTTGAATACATTATAAATTTTAATAGATATATATATTTTTTTTCACTAATAAAAATTAGTTGTATTTTAAATAATTGAAAATTAATTTATAATACATTATAAAAATCATCAAAAAAAATAAACGAATTTTGATCTTCATTGTATGGTGTATATATACACATACCAACACAAGCACACTTGTATATACATATTTCTTTATATATATATATATATATATATATAAATATTTCGTAAAAGCATGTTAATAATCATTATTAAATAACATCACTTGTATTTTTATTTATTGTTTCTAGCACTTTCATCGTTGGATAGTTAATATAACTGCTTGATTAACAAGTATTTTTTTTATCTGCAACAGTACAGGTTTAACAATCCATAATGTATATAAAAGAAAAATAATCGATTTGAAATTATTACGAAATTTATTTTCGATATATCGATCGATATGATTAAAGAATTTAATTGATTTATTTGTACTGAGAATATAGTTATATCATTTGTAACAATGTAATTAATGCGTCTGATGTAAAAAAAAAAAAAAAAAAAAACAAACATGTAATAGCATCGTAAATTAATCACATTTTTAAATATTAATTGAAATAATAAATTAAATAGTAACAATTTTCATATAATGTATAAATAAAAAATTGTGATGAAATAATAATTTTTAATCGTAAAGTTTTTAAAAATTATAATAGTATAAAATTAATAAAAAATTTCAAAATGATTAAATTACAAAAATAGCATAAAATTTAAAGGATATAAAATTTTTAATTATAAAGTATTTTTAATTTTGGCATAATATTAAATCTAATATATTTTATATTTTAAAAAATATTGTAAAATACTTTTCAACCAAATGACACTTTATGTTATATTTATTTTAAAAATATTTTTAAACTGATGTAAATTGTTATCTTAGAAACTTATAAACTTGTCTTTTAATAAAATTGAAAAAAAAATTTTTTCATTTGAAAGTTATTTAAATAAAATACTAAAGTACATAAAATACTATTTCATATATATATATAGGAGGTGAACAATTTCATTTTATACGATTGAAATATAATATATTAATTAGAAATTTATGAAATGTTGTAATTTAATATAATCGTAAAAATTTACTAACTGTATTCCTTATTCCTAGAAAAAATTCCATTATCAATTTTCAGAATTCATATGAGGTTGTTAGTATTAATATAAAAGATGCACGAGGTTGATAATTTGAGAAGTTCTTTTATGTTGCAAGTCACATAAAACATAAGTTTCGCTTGACTTCGTTCTCGTGACTTTGTTGTCACGTAAAATTGTACTTTGCTCCACATTCATTGGAAATTACAGTCGCCCAACAAAGCCGCATTAAGCTTCATTACACTGTTGGATTAATTTCTCAAAAGTCGACATCTTCCGCGTCGTCTCACATTTTGATTATGCCAACCAATAAACAATTCCTCGGTAGAAAAAGCCAAGTAAAAGTGCTGACTGACTTTATTCCCAAGTGCAATTTGACGAAATCGTGGTATAATACAGAGAAAATAAGAGGGGAAGAAAGGGGAAGCGAGAAAATGAAAGAAGACGAATGATAGGAGAGAGATTGGGCGTAATAAATTTAAGTATCGGCAGTATGACAATTTGAGTGGAATCGCAAAAAGAGAATGGAGAATAGGAAATTTTGCGTGATTCGTATTGAGTAGTTGGACTCTGGAATCTGAGAATGAAATTCCGACGATTTTGCTTAATTTTTAAAATAGAATCAACTTCATCTTGAAAAATTGATTCGTGAGACGCGTGCCGCCAACAATCGCTAATGGTGAAATAAAATACGTATGGCGTTTTGAATGTGTATTGGGATACGACTCTGTTAGATCATATTTATGGATGATTTATAATGTATCGGTGATGTTTGGCTTTTCGTGCTTACCTTTCCCGCATGACGGATGTTACGCCAGCCATTCGGAATTTAATCCTTCGAGTACCGTGAATCTTCGCGAGCGACTACGTGTTCCGCGCGTGGATGATAGAGTGATTTTAATAATCTGCATAAAAGTCGGGCAGCGAAATTCCATTTTTGACGTATCTTCGCCACCACCCACCCACTGTCTCACTTAGCCAATAACGAAGACGAATGATGCAATGGAATTTATTTCTCAGCTATATTCAACTGCATTTACTCGAATTTTTCCGTTTTCAATATTCATTTATTTACATTAATATCGATTCATGATTTAAAGATTCGTTAATTTTTAAATTTATACGATAAATTGTTCATTTGTTAAATTCGAGAGCTTTCTCTGACAGATGGACACATTCTTCTACCAACAATGTTAATAAAGAGTCAAGAGGTAGAGTGTAAAAGCTATAATAAAAATTTGTTCGTTATCCACTAAAAGAGAATAATTTTACGAATAAAACTAAAAAGAAGTATAATTTTTAATATTTTGTTGAATCATTGAATATTTTAAAGTCAATGAAAGCATAATAATTTTATAATAATATAAAATTTTGTTTTCAATTACTTTAAAGACATTTTGCCAAAAATTTTGAATAATTCAAAAATTTGAATAATAATAAAGATTCATTTTTCTGCAATAAATTCTAAGATAAAATATTCTTTCCTAAATAAATATTTAAAATGTAGAAATAATAAAGTATTGGTAATTAAATTAAATAGTAATTAAATAATATTTGTATTGATTAACAATGTTAATCCAGTGTAACAAACGACTTAATAGCAATTAACGAGCAATTAAAATGTTTTAATTTCATTATCAAAATTAAATACCAAGCCTAAATAATAAGTAATAATAATATGATCGATATATTTAATCAAAGTTGTAGATATTGCAGATACTTGGCATATATTCGTAAATTTTGAGCTAAAATTGGTCAATATAGGATTAACAAAAATTGGATTATGTTCTTTTAGTAAAGAACAAATTGATCGCGTTTCTTATATCTCATATTAGAGAGGTAATCACGCAAAAGCAATCGCACGAAATTGCTTTTTTTCTATTCTGATCAAGCAAAGTGATACAATAATGCTGCGTCCCGTAGCTACATTGCATCTTTATACGATCACAATGGGACAATCGATTCGTATCAGTTACTATTCGCCAAAAACATTTTAAAATCCCCCAAGACTATGCTCGAAATACTCCAACGATCTGATGTACGAGTGGTCGTGAAACTCGTGTACACGCTACACACACCGCGACGTACGCTATTCTGGATTTCGCATTTATACTCTGGCCTACTCCACCATCGTGCTGATCATTACCATTAGTCGATTGTATTTCATGTTGATAAGCTTCACCTGGAAATCCTGGATACGGGATGCCGCATCCTAATTGAGCTTCCTTCCAATGACTTGGCATTTCCTCAACTCCTCTCCTCTTACGCGCCTTTTCTCATTCTCTCTCTCTCTCTCTCACACACACACACACACACACACACGCACGCACGCACGCACGCACGTATCTCTTTCTCAACTTATAATTCGCTCGATCTCTTATTCTCTTGTCCCTATATTCTAAATGCTTACCTTATTACTAACTCACCTGTCGTAATGTCTCCTCTCTACCTTATAGATCTGCATTACATTTTATTGGGATCAAAGTACCTATTCATTGTGAACGTGTTATTTTTTATTCTTGTCTATTCTCAATTTTTATGTACAATGTGTATTTTACTTATATGGTCGTCATCTGGATTAAAATTTTCGTTTTATTAATAAAGTTATCCTCAATGATTAATTTGTAGGAAATACTTCCACCATTGTATCTTCCTTTTGTATATTAAAATTTTCAGCCAATATAATAATAATGAAAAATTTATTACATTTTTTTTTTAAATATAATATATATATTAACAGTCGCATATTGCATAAAATTAAGTGTAATAAATATTTTATTAAATGATTAATATTTATATGCATAAAGATTTACTTCACAAAAAACCAAGCCACTTATGCTTTTACTATTTACTTGTATAAAAATCTCTTAATTAATAGTGTGGATTATATATATATATATATATATATATATATATATTTCTTTTTTATAATAGCACTTCAACAGTATTCAATAACTAAAATTCAATAACTAAATTAAAAAAACTTATACATTTAGGTGATACTTTTCAAGATTTCATTTTATAAAGTATAAAATGTAATTTGTCATTCTATTTTATCATAAATATTAATTTTTACAATAAGAATAATGCACGTTAAAATTGTCTTCATTTAAATGAGTAAATATTCCATAGAAAATGTAAAAATCACGAAAAATTCATACAAAAGTAATTGGAAAGTTCCCTAGTCTGTGTTTTATCATGGCCAAGTGAAGTGTAAATGCAAAGAAACTAGTTTATAATGGAAGAAACTAATTTCCAAAGCTCAGTATTACTCCTGGAAGGAAAACAAAAATGCGAAGCCGAAGACAATCACGGGAGCAAATAAAAATTAATTCATTTCCATTACTTTCTTCGAGTTTTATTTTTTCAAGCCATTATTTTCATTATTCTTGCCTTGCCCCCGTCCTCGGCCCCCCCCCCCCCCCCTCACTCTATCTCTCTCTCCACTCATTTCTTTTTCTCTGCCACACGAATTATCAGACTTCGCACAGCAATCACTACTATCCCGATCGACAATTGTCGAGACGTGAAATCGATACGAAAGAACTCCTGTAGATTGACGTTTTCCCTCTAGTCGCGGCTGTTCCAAGGCGTTTGCCGATCGGCTCCTCGAGCGCGCGAATGAGAAAATTAGATTTCTCCTGCACGGCTTTGCCTCGTCCCACTTCATAACCCTAAGGTATTTCACGTAAATGCGCATTGAAAGCTACGCCGGGTTAGGAGGAGGTTGAAGTGAGGCGCATGCGTACGGATCTCGAGAGCACTTGACTAAAGTGGGCGATTTTTTTGCGAGGGAAAGATGGAGGAGCGATCAAAAGGGTTCAAGTGTTATTGAGTCAAATAGTGATAGAAGCTCAGATTTATTACTGGTATGAACCCACTCCAATATGAATTTGAAATTTCGATATTAAACTTTTAAAACATGATCGTAAAATTGTTACATCGGTTCGTTTACAATATCTCGTTTGTATGGAAGAAGTTGCGTTATTTTATGCTTCATCTCTACTTTTATTTCAATAAATGAATATTTGATACTTGTAGCATGTCATTATTTACGAAAACATGTCCCACAGGATTCTGAATTTCGAAATTTTTAATACAACGCCTGACTGTATTTAATATGTCAATTTAAAAAATAAATACGATCTCTTTAACAAATTGCGTACTAATGTATCCTTTGTTAAATACTTATAAAATTTTTAAGCATTCTTATAGCTCGCCAAAAAATTCTTGTTAACAATGTAACAATTTCACGAATTATCTCGTAGTTTGAAACTAAAGCATTTGACTTTTATTCAAGATGTTGCATTCTAAGTAATTAATCAATTAAATTATTCTTATTGATTAGGTAAGAATGAGTTTAAGGGTTGACTTTTATTGTTTTTTTTTTCTTTTTTTTTTTGTTTTTTTTTTTTTTTTTTTTTTTTTTTTTTTTTTTTTTTTTTTTTTTTTTTTTTTTTTTGTACGTCAATAGTGCTAACACATACTTCCAGATCTAACGAATGCATTATTCTTCGTCGCCAATATTTTATTTATAAAGAACCATCGATATTACATTAATAATTTTTAATTTTTATTTGAAAAAAGTATTCTGCATTCCCCATGGATTTTGTTGAGAAAACTTTTTTGTGTTTTTCTAGGATATAACTGAGTATACACCTTTGTGACTCGTAAATTTCTACATGAAAATCACATTTTGTAATACAAAGGAAGGGCATCATAACTCCAGCAGTGTTTTTTGAAATTTTCTTTTTCGTCCCTTTGGTTCGCAAATATGTCACTTATTCCTGATGTGACCCGGGAGCTATTTTTACGAGATTTTTTTTAACCATTAATTTCAAATGATAACTATAAAGTTACTTCAACGTTATTATTGTTAAACTTTTATTTTAATACATTTTAATAACGTTAAAATAAATTTTGAAAGTGCTATGTCATTTGGTAATGAATGCGATGAATGCGATTCGATTTTGAGTTCGAGAAAAGCAACGTCTTCCTACTTAATGATCGATATTTTATATTTAGAAATATTTTAATTTGCCTTTGAAAAGCCTAATGAAAATGATTAAATATTTATTTATTTAACCTATTAAAAGATTTAAAGGTACGAACTTCTTTGGCATTTGAATTTTTTTTATTGAATATCGTATCTATGAAATATGTTTCATTGAAATAATTTTTTTATTGCTTACTATACTCTGTAGGATTTTATGAATATTGGTGAATATTAAGGCTGCTTTATGTCGACATATAAATATACACGCATATTTTCACATAAACTTGTAGATAATAAAAATCAGGCTTTCACGGCAATTAGATAAAGTGAATTATTCTTAACGAGCAAATATACATATATTAATTTCAAATTGATAGTGACACGTAATATGCATCATAGCTAATTGTATCGTAAGCTAATTGTCGTGGAACGGAAATAATGTGTATAAAAATGAAGGAGGGGTCGGTCGGTCGGTCGTAGGGATAACTTTGTAGTCTAAAGTGATGCCAAGGGCGAAAAGTATTTTAGCAACATTAAGTGCAATCATTTACAAGGTCGACGGTTAATGCCGAGTTAGTTAGAAAGCGAGGTGTGTGGAAATAGCTACTCGAATGTCTGTAATCGTTGAAAAATCTCTCACGTCAGCCCTCGTATTCCCGCGAGGGAGAAAAATAGCCGACGATCTCGATATAACGAGGAAATAAACAAAGGAAGTTGCAACCACTGCACAGTCTCTATGGACCTTACAGAGCCTCCGCGATTTCTTTCCCATTGGCTCCTCCCTCAATCTACTTACACGTATAGCCGAACGTAGCAGGCGCGCGCTTCCCTCAATCTCGTTTAATTTGGAAAATCGAGCTCGACTCACGGCTCAGGCACCTATATTCCCCCGTGAAAAGGAAGGGCGCAGTCGATCGTTGGGGCGCGCGTCGGAGCCGACATGCCGTCCCGGGAACAGCGCCCGGGTGAGTAAGTTAAAGGGATCAACTGGAGATTGTGGCCTCGAGAGCCGATACGGGGATCGGATAAGGCCTCAAGGATGTCGAGGTGTCAGCACTTTGCCCTCAAATTCCTGACGATCTCTGGCTTTTACAGTCAGTCCGTGCGGATCCTCGCCTCGTCTCTTCTCCATGATTTTCCAGCCAACGATTTTACTTCGACTCTGTCCATCCAGCAGTAGCTTCGACCACATTCTTATTATTGGATTTGTTAGATTTTTTTGTTTTCCATCAAACAGGCAATCTATTTTGAAAAATAGATAACAACGAGTTCAAGTAAGTTAGCAATGCCCTATCCCTATTTAGGTTTATATATATATATATATATATATATATAGAGAGAGAGAGAGAGAGAGAGAGGTGATATTTTCTTTATTTATCTAATGTGTCGTTTTGTCAAAATTAAATACAATCAATTAATTAATCTGATTTGTTACTATTATACATTGACTTTTCAAAGCTGAATAACCTTTTGCTTATTTGACTTTTTTCATTGGGTTTTAATTTTTTATTTTACAGAAAGAATAATCAATTTTATTTTATATAAGTATGAGGCGATAAAAGAGGAAAGTTTTATTAAATAAATAATGTTACATTGGACAATGGAAATAAAAGTTTTGCAAGTAGTGTTCGATTGATTGCTTAAGATTTCTTTTACGAGAAAGCTTTTGTACCTTGAATATTTAGTTTAATGACGGTTTTCTATTCGTACACCGACGTCTTACAATACCAGTAGGAGAGTTTGAGTTATTTTGCTTTTCAAAACAAGCACCTTTCGAGCATTTCAATCTCCGCTTTCATTAAAAAAGCTTAGCTTGGTCGTAAAAAAGTAAGCTCGTCGATAATTATTTGGCAAGCTTCCTCGCATCTGCAGTAGACCGCGGGAATATTTAAAAGTTATAAGTAATTCAGAGCTCGTAGCCCGTGCCGCAGTTTAATTATAACCTCGGAGGGTCATCAAGGAAAAATACAGAACAACGCCTAGGCCATTGTGTATCAAAGTGCGCCTACATTTATTGCGTAGACAGTGGCATCATAAGAAATCACCATAAGAATTTTTTGCTCAGATTTCAAAAGAGCCCCGACGGAATGCTAACTATGACCAAGCTTCTGACTGTTAGTCGACGAACAAGAGAGGAAGGAGAATGAATGAGGGAGCTCGTCTTTTTCTCGTCGAAACTTCCAGAAACGTATTAAAGAGCGTGTTTGATAAGAAAACAGTTTTCCGTATGTGAAGACTCACTTGGGCTTAGCTCTTGATCCTCTGGAAAATGCGTTTCCCGTGGACTTCGTTCTTGCTTTGTCGCGTCTCACGGCATTCCGCGTGGAATTTAACTAAAACGACGCTGGCATTTCGACTGACGACAACGACGACAACAAGGATAACGGCATTGCTGTCTCTCTCTCTCTCTCTCTCTCTCTCTCTCTCTCCCCTCCCCACCCCTCCCCGCCCCTCCCCCCTCTCTCACTCGCTGCGCCCGAGTAAACGGATGAAAGGATGAAAAGCGAGAAATTAGGCTTTACCCTCCTTTGCCCTGCCTTGTGCTCTTCAATGCATTTCGCCTTGCATCTATTTAAGCTCTTCCTCAGGAACATTGGATTCTTTTATCGAGGGGGGTCAGAGTCAGGTTTCCTATTGTTTAAGAAATCCTTTCTCTTTCTCAAATGTTTGTAAATAATGTATTAAAAAAGTATTTCTTTTTTTTTTTTTTTTTGTTGTTTTTGTTTTGTTTTAGCCATTAATATAACTTATAATAGTTATTATATTGTGATCGAACGTTTATTTTTTGAATATTTCTTAATAGAATGTTACAAGAATTAAAAAAATCAATTTATTAGCGATTCATCGTTAAATTTACACATTTTATAATTATCGTATTTTAGCATATATATAAATAAAGATTACAATTTGTCCGTGTAATCAAACAATTTATATAACAAAAATTATGAATACTATTTTATGAAGAATTCTGAAATAGATGGTATACGATCCAGCTCCGAATTAAGTTAGGATTTCGCTGTGTTAATTGCACTTATTGCATTTTTTTAATACAGCAACGTTAGATTAAAGACATATATCTTGAATCTTAATGAGTCCTGAATAATTCTTGTAATTTACATTTAAGCATTATTTACGGAAAATATTGAAACTCTTTATTAAGAAACGTTTCAAACTGATGTATTATTAAGATTATGGATTACACGTTATTATAGAGTTAAATTATAAAGATTGCAACAATCAATGAAAAGAAATTCTTTTTATGTTGCGTTATTCGTTATAATTATTTATTAATCATTCGTAATATACCTTTATTATTATATAATGTCAATGAATTATAAAAGGGCTTCTTATAAATTTAACGCACATACTCATATATTTATGCAATCACCTGTCAGCAGCCTACACACCTGTCAATCCATCCACCTAGCAACGCGCGCGCGCGCGCACACACAAACAGAGAGCAGCGATAGAATGCAGATGTATTTATAAATTGACCATGATTTATCGAAATGTATTTTTAATATAAATCCACCAACAATATCGTAACTTTTCTTATTAACCGATATTACCACTATGAGAGTAACGATAATTAGTTTTTGTAATTCATAATTTAAAGTCCTGATTTAGTTGTATTGGATAATTAAAGCAAAAAGTCGGAAAAGTGGCATTATTATCTCAGATATATATTAATATATAAATTTCAGTAAAAATATAATTATATATGGCCAGCGAATCGTTGAAAGCAAGGAATAAAGAGATTAAAAGTGGATAATATAATCTACGTAAATAGTGTTTGATAAAAGTTTGAGCAAAGGTTTCCCACTCAATATCCAGGACGCATGGAGGAAACGCGAGGTCACTATCAAACTGGCTATTGTATTTTCCCAGGGAAATGTCAAGTAGTGAACATCTATGGGTAAAAGAAAGTACTCGTCGTCCGTCTTTCGCCAAAGCGTCTCTACACCGGTGCACGTAATCTCGGGGCTCAGTCAGGGTTTAAGTCAGGGCTGGGCCTCTTTTCATCTCTACTTGGATGCTAGCAGCGGTCAGCTGGAGACATTGTTTTCGAATTCTATATTTTTACGTGAATAATGTGACTGATCTTTCTGACTTTCATCGTCCGACTGCCATTTGAGCAAGTCACGATCTCCTCTGGGAATTTGTGTATGGCTTTGCTATTGTGGAAATATTTCCGTCTAGTAGTTTCGACTTTCCAAAGAAATTTTCTCAGCAATTTTTTCTATGATTTTTGCAATACGTAGGATTTGGAAATTTAACAAAGATACGTGCCTTCTCTGATTGACAAATCACAGATTAGATCCTTAGATCCTTGACAAAATGCTATATTATTCAATCGTGACTTCTTACCTGGTTGAAAAAATTATAGATACATCTGTTTCTTTTTAATCTTATTATTATTGTATAAATACAATTTTAATCTAATATTGAGCATGAGATATTAAAATAACGCGTTTGGCATTAGACATATTTAATGAAAAAAGGATGCACATAGTGAACATATTTTTACTTTTCAATTTCTTGACATTTATTAGTTGCTTATAGTTTATGGAGCATTGTCATGTGCTAAATTAACGGTGATATATTATTTCAATTCATTGCGAATGAATACGAGGTTTTTATAAAATTCTTTAATGAAATTCTGATATTTGTATGAAATATATTTATAAATAGCAAATGAAAAAAAAAAAAAAAACATGAAAAAAAACAGTTTATTCCTTTGTCGTTTTATGCGTAGTTGCAATTTTAATAGCATTTGTTTGACACATTTAGTATTGGTGTAAATATAAATTTTTCAAAGACAATTGATTAGTTTGTAAATTTACGTGTTCATTTTTTAAAGAAATATCTACAATTTTATTTTAAATGAAGTTTGAAATTCTTTGTTAGCTAGAATTTTATGGTATAGGAAATGATTGCGAAGGGATTCGTCTCTCCCAGTTGGCGTTTCTACCAACGAGATGAAATGATAAAATCCCGATATGCTGCTAATTCACTCTCTTTCCTCCGACGCTTGATAATGAGGATCTAACGACTGACTTATTTATAATATTTTTTATACAAAGCTTTGTAGTGGCATTTATTTTGTTTATTATTATTACCACGACTGCTACTATTACTACTACTACTTGTATTAGTATTCATTCATTTACTTTATCGAATGATTTTTAATCGATAAATTTATTATATATAACATTATTAATTTATTTATTTATGTTATGTGTACAATAAAAGTAGACTATAAGAGTAACATTACATAAAAAATGAAAAACATTTTAAGCATCAATATTTTTAACTTTTATGATAAATAATATTTGCTTGCAGATTGATAATATCTGACACTGAAACATAGTCGGCAAGTTAATATTTATTATATACAACTAGCCAATAAAGGTTTTATCAATAGTAATTTGTGTTTTTTAATAAATCATCGTACTTTTTTTCATGAACTTTTCAGAATCCAAGTAATTATTTAAAATGATATTCGACTATATGATAAATAGTTTTATCTTTTTATTTTCGAGTAATTATGGATACTGATGCTACTGAACCTTAGCTAACACTACAGTGGATACGTAGACAATCAATCTAATTAAATATAAAAATAATCAATGAATTTAATAATGTTTTAATGTTTTTTTTTCAATACTTCAATACAGTTTCAACATTTGCTTACGAATCATTAGAATGTCAATATTGTTAGTTAAAAGCATTGTTAAAAGCAACAAATTAGGTATTACCAGACAAGTCCTTGGGTTTCGTCACCTAAGGGATCATCAATAATTCATTGGTATGAATGAATCAACGGAAAGATACAATGCTAAACTTACTCGGCGCAGACAATTTTTCAAATCAAGTTCGACGAGAAAACGAAAACGCCGTCCAAATAAAAAACAAAATGCAAACGAAAGACCTTTTATTTAAAAAGGTAAGCATGAGCGTCGAATTGCAGGAAGATCTCGTGCAGCATAATGTCGAGCAGAGGTCAGAGGCACATGGACGTACGTAAATACACGCAGACTGCACGTATACACGGAGACGAGACCAGGAGGAGAGTCGACTGCTAGTGGATTGTGGCTGGCATTAATTCCGAGCTACCGGTTGCCTACAAAGCAGCTTCTCATCCTACCGTTTCACCGCCCCTCCCCTCACCCTCATCCGACAACCATCGCCCGATCCACACCCCCTCGCTGACCTTAGTTAGATTACGTTTGCATTACGAACTCGAGCAGAACGCGCGGAGCCGTCGACGCCTACGGCCGTTCGCAGTTTGCACGTCGCGTTGCGATGTCGGCTTCAACGTTACCTCCCGCTCCTCTCCCACATCACACCGACTTCTCTATACAACTTTAGATACCTGTATTTATATGCATAATACGTAGCTGCGTGCGCTTCGAGGCTTTCCTCACTTTCACGAATGTTCGCTCGACTTCCTAACCAACTCAATGATATCTTAAAGATTAGAGTGCTGTTGCCGTGGTTTACCAGCGTCTTTGCCGCATTTACCGGAACATTACTGACACCCTTAAGACTCGCGAATCCAAGGGCTCTGGCGGCTCTGGATTCTGTATTTTTAGTTGGACTCTCCGACGGAACGATTACCGTGCAATTGGAGGAGTATATATATATATATATATATATATATAAAACTCTTACCCGAAAAAATTACCTGAAAGCGAACTAACTCGCACATAGTAATGTATTTTGCTACCAATAACATTTGAGTATGGCAAATGAAATTGTAAAGCTGTGCTACCTTCCTTCACTAGACCACTAAGAAATGCCACGAGTCCAAATACAAGCTCATTTCTTTGTCTATTTGAAAAAAAGTGTTCTTTTCTACTTTATAAAGAAAGCTTAGGGTATACGGTATACTTTCTACCTCTCTATGTCTACGAATCTTAAATTATGTATCCAAACGCACTTTAATAAATTCTACTAACTGATTCTATTACATATACTTTTCTATTTTCTATTTCTTTTTTCATAAGTCATAAAATTACACGCATGATTTTATATAAATAAAAATTAAAATTAAATCAAAATCAAAATTATTCGTTAAAATTTTATTTTTATACCAAATAAGTATTTTTATTCTATTCTTGTATTTTTTAATTACATTAATGGTTTTAGATTCGTAGTTTAATCTCTAAATATAAAATTTACATCTCATATTAAAATGTGTATGTTATAATTAAATGTTTAATATCGAGAGATCAGCACGAAGTTCTTTTTTTATTTAGATCACATTTTCAGAGAAAATTTTATAAATTTATAGTATTTTACAATAAGATTTTATTACATCTTTAATAAGAAAAAGATACAGAATATATATATATATATATTCTTAATAAAATTTACATTTAAAGTAATAAATTAATATTATGTATTTAAACATATTTTTATTAAATTATTTATTATTAAAATATGATGATCCAACTGATTCAACACAGTAAAAGCTTTCCAATTAACATCCATTAAGATTATTCAGAAGGAAGAAAGGCCTTCTAGTCCCATTTCGACAAAATATTGAATAAATAACGAGAAGCTGTGTAACCGCAATTTAATACAAACGTTGACAGAAGGACGTACTTTCAGTTCTAGTATGGCGAGGTCCGTATCGAAATGAAAATATAAACGCGTCTACCTTCCTAACCTACGCAAAAAACTGAGACATTTTGAGTCGAATACACCTCTATTGCCTCTTTTAGTTTCTCTCTCTCTCTCTCTCCCTCTCTCTCTCTCTCTCTCTCTCTCTCTCTCTCTTTCTCACAGAGACGAGGTTTGGCTATCCTGACCTACTGACGGAAAGATAGATATAGATAGATATTGATTTTTTATATCTGTAACCTGGCCGTTCTTCTTCTGGCTAATAAAGCACTATCTAAGCTTATCAGATTGAATGACGTAATTTTGAATTAGAATTGAATAAATAAAAATTTTTTTATGAATTTCCATTCATAATTTATGCTCTGTTTAAGTTCATAAAGTATTATATTGCTGTTATATCAATGTAATGAACATGAATTCTTTTTTAATTATCTGAAATTTTTATTTTTTAATTAAGTACTTATGATTATAGTTCTTTGAATCATTTAATCCATAATCTACCACAATGATTTATTAACAGGGCGGCAAAAAATAGTATTAAAATTTTTAAAGCTTATTCAATTATCATTATACAATTATTTACACATAAATAAAAGATATAATAAAGATAACCAATAACTTTATTATATTTTAATTTTTTTTTTTTTTCATATCTATGAAAATATTATTACAAAACAGTTTTAAAAATCAGTGTCAAAAATCCATTAGAAATAGTCAAGTACTAATTAAGTACAAAATAGGTAAGTTTATCGTGAAATAAAAGAGCTTCAAAAAATATATTATAGTATATTTGAAGAATAGTTCATTATAAATTAAAATAATGGCACGACTTAGGGAGAAGAAACGAGCATTATAACGAGCAAATTATTTCATTATTTCACGTTGAAAATATTCTTTAACGTATACCCATTACGCGTACTCAATGTAGTTTCTTAATAGTGCTGTTGTTTTTTTTTTTTTTTTTTTTAAGTAAAAGAGACGGGAAGAAAAAAGAATTAGAAAGGAAAGACAGAAAAGCATACTGTAAGATCAGAAAAGTTATGAGAGCTGGTGAAGCACGTGCACGAATGAGAACAATAAGATTTCTTTTTCTTTACCTGGATTTCGATTAAATATCACATGTTTCAAAGAGTAATTTGTGCATTCCAATTCGTCCTGAGGCAATTGGCAAGTTTTCGTAGTTTTTAAGTAAATTTTTTTTGAGGAGTTTGGATAATAAAATTTAATTAAGGGTAATTTAGAATTTAAATTTAGGTATTATTTTCTCAGTCAAACATAATGTTACCTAACTTTCTTTTTCTATATGAATTTTGAAAGTACGCCTTGGAATGCACGTTCAATGAATGGAATAATAAATTATTTCTTATATAAGTCAGTGTATATTATGTTTCATGAATCTCATTTAATGACAGCTTTTAACAAATTCAGAAGCATTTAAAGGCATGAACATGAAAATACAATCATTTGTCTTGAAAATCGTCGAGCATATCGAATTAAGGGAAAGAAAGTAAATATAAATACTATCATACATTTTTTTATGGCTTATTATTAGTCGTGCCATAAAATTGCATCAATTTGGAGGAAATAATTTTTAGAATATAATAAAAAATTTTTAAGTTACATTTACTCATATCCCATTAGAACAAGATAAAAAAAAGTAACTTGAAATCTTCAAATTTCATTTTATGGAAGTAGACAATCGTTCACAATAAGTTAAAGCTTTAAAGGTTGAATATTTTCAATGTAATTTTAATGAAAATTGAACATTCCGCAAATCAATCTGACCTAATACTGCAATAGTAAAATATTGCGATGGTAGTTTAATCACCTTTTAATTAAAAATTTATCCACGGTAAAAGACTTGTTGTCATTAATATTATTGTAGGAACTACTATTTTAATTTTCTATAAGCAAAACAACGAGTAAAAAGCTCTCGTATAATACTTATTTATAATTTCTTATAAGCGATAATTTTCTTCATTACGAAGACTATACGTTATTACTTTATACCTTTCTAATCTATTATACTGTAATGTATTATTTATTAAGACAATAATTGATATCATAGATATATAAACAAATGGACGTTTTGAAATACAAATTTCTTTTACAAAAATAATAAATACAAAATTGATTATAAAATTAATCAATTAAAAATAAACTTTAATAATTTAAAGTTATTATGATTTGTAAGTTTGCTATTTTGTCAAAAAAAAAAAAAAAAAAAAAAAAAAAAAAAAAAAAAAAAAAAAAAAAAAAAAAAAAAAGATAAATAAATAAAGAAGCAAATTTGATAATTTGAGATAAATATTATTCCTTTCAGAAAAATTTTCTATATCGCAGAAGAAATAATATAAGCTACAAGATTGGTTGTGATTTTAATATTTGTCTTCCATTTTATCGACCAAAAATTCTTATTAAATTTTTTATAAAATCAATTTTTATTCGCTACTATTGAAAAATAAAATGCAGCTTGAAAGTCTTAAATAAAAATTGCAAGCAATTTATTTAATATAAAAATTTTTGTATTTTTTAGATACGTTATCCTCGATATTATAATTATTAAATTAATTTTGATCAAAGGACTAATAAAATATAATTTTCTTCTTTTATTTCCTATATTTAGAGTTATTTACAATTATAAATTAACATTTAGTCTAATATTTTTCTACATTCATAAGTAATATCTTGATGTTGTGGTAAACATTTTTAAAGGATCGCTAAGATTACTTCTCAACAGTTATAATTTAATTTAAAAAAAACAATATTAATTTTATTAAATATACTATTACATAGGATGAGAATGTGTAAAATAAAGTATATATTACCTTATTTTGTCTACGAAGTATTTTAAAAATTTCTTTTCTTGAATGATATTAAAGTTATTGATGTACACGTTAATATACGTTATCGACTTCGGGGAAGACTTGGAGTTTGACTACTCGAACGATTGACAGTTCATCAATTACATCATGATATCAAAACCTGATATGTTTAAAAACCATAACGTTATTAATATTAATAGTGAATATTTGATAAGTGCAGCAGCAATTTAAAAATAATTAATGCTATCCGATCATTTAATATTCCATGCATATTAAATTAATATATGATTATTGCATTCGAGTACTAGTATTAAACATATGCATACACACACACACACACATATACATTCTATTAGTCCATTTACATTAATAATTTTAGATAACTTCTTTATTATAATAGCTTATTTATCAAAAATAAAAAATCTTCAGTATTTTATTATTCATATTTCTACAATCTAGTTGCACATTTGCATATACTTGAGCATTCATTATTACATGAAGCAATTATTGTTGATAAAATAACTATCTAATATACATTGTCGACCATGTTAAAAGTAAGAATATTAAAAAGTAGTAATGGAATATATGTAATTTCTATCTAATAATATTCTGCCTATTGTCCGATATAGTTAATAAAATAATAATTAATTAATGTAACAGTATATAATTGATATTGTTTTGGAAAATTATATTAATCTCTAATTAATCGAGGACATTTTCTTTCTAAATATTTCAAATTCAAATTAATTGTTAGGCCCTTACAAAATTTTTCCACTTTAAATGTAATAGTAATTTTAAAATTGTAATAAAAATTAACGTTATATAGCATTATTTAGTGAATACTGATTATTAGCATAAACAAAAAAGATATGTTACACGAATATATTGTAAACGATATTCTCTATAGATACTGCCATATGCCATATGTAAGATAAATTTTTTATTTGATGAAAATACATACCGCGTATGTCTAGTCTTCCATTAGCACAATAAAATTACGAATCCGCCTTCATCTAGACACGATTTCGTATAAAACTCGATCACTCAACATTAGGATTACATTATTCTCACCAGGACCAAAGCGTAATAGGAATCCTTTATTGGAGTCGTGTAATTAGTTTCTATTGGTATTCCGTCAAATTTACATATTACCTCGAATGATCGAGTGCAAATATTTTTTGTCCATTTAATATTTTATGATATGAAAATTGTAATGGCAAATTATTTAATAAATCATAGTTTGTGATTATCTTCTTTTATTAAATATTTAAATTTTAACATTAAATTATTAAAATTTATTTAATACTACTAAGTAATATTAAAATTACGATATTTAAATTATAATTAAATTTTAATCTCTTTTTGTCATTAAGTTTTTTTATTCAGAATTTGTATTTAGTTATTATTCAATTTAATTATAATAAAAAGTACGATCATTTTTAGTGTTTTTAAAGAATTAATTTTTTTCGACTAAATGATAAATTGCTCCCACGAAGACTATTGGATACTTAGGCAGTATTCTAGAAAAGTTTTGCAAAGAAATTCCACAAATGTTGCTCCAAAAATACCGTATCCTTTTTAAGTTGAAATTCATCATATACTTAAAAAATTAAATATTCCAGGCTAACTTGTATAACATTAACAATATGAATTTTAAGATTGCTAGCATTATAAATGAGCGAGCCAAAACTTTATTAAAATCAGTAGTTCTGCCTGTTACATATATATATATATATATAAAATTATCAGGTAAATTTCGAATTATGACAAATATATATCAGTGTAAAAATGTCTTTAGTCTGGACTTAGGACTTAGTTCTTAGTAAATTATAAATTTAAACTAGTTTCGATTAAACAGTGATATGTATAAATAGTTTTACAAAAATAATAATTTACCACAGGAGCTTGCTATACAATTCCATCAGCAAGTGTAAATAATTTTGATATTTGTTTAAGAGCCAATTTCTTATAAAATCCGCATATTACCGGAGTGCGTTTTGTAACAACGCACAATCAAAGTAATCTTAAAGGTCAAGAAGAATTTTATAGCATTGTCAATAAAACAATTAATAAATAAAATGAAACAATAAATAATTAAATAAATTCGAATTCATAAAATAAACACCAATAATTCATTTTAACGATAATAATTTTGATTATTTTTATGTAACAAGACAATGATATAACGTGCATTGTCAACAATAAATTTTATATCGCTTATTAAAAATTTATAAAGTATAATTTCATTCCTGTGGACGTAAAATTATGATATAACAAAATATATATTATATATATAGGATTTAATTAAAAAATTATAAAATAATTATTTTTTATAGAAGGGAAATATTAATTTTTTTATGGTATAATATTATGGTATAATATTATTTACATGTGGTAATTCAAATCAATGTGTATGAGTTATTGTACAAATGCAAAATCAAAACGGATAAAACGTTTCTCTAAATCTTCCAAATCATATATAAAAAATTGTTTAACAATCGTATGTATATAGTAAATCCAAAAGTGGAAAATAGTCTTTTATCCTAAACATTTAAATAAAAAATTAAAATTAGCTATTTAAGAATATAAATTCAACTTTTATTGAAAATTCACTATCGCATGTGGTTATAATATTAAAATCATTGATGGAAAAAGTTAACGAAATGTTTAAGAATTCGTTTTCATAACTACCTAGAGAAATTGACCAAACAAACAAAATTTATAAAATATATAATATTCTATAATTACTTAAACATATCGACATCGAAGGTTAACATTTTTAATTTATTCAAAATCAATTTTACCTTTCATTATGTATTATATAAAAAATTATATTTTTTCATACTCTTTTGAAAATATTTTTGAATTCAGAAATATATAATATATAAATTTTATTGGAAAATTTATCAGAAACAGAGAGAAAAAATTACAATAAGTATTAATTTATTTATGAATCATTTTAATTATGTCATAATAGCAATTAATTAATAATAATCCCAATTACGTTAAGCGCACATCATTTAAACGCAATAACATATTCACATTTACATGTTTGCAGATTATTATATTATGATTATCTTTTTTATTATGAATAAAGTTGGAAAAAAATTAAAAAATAATTTAGATATATTCGCTTCTATTAAATACTTTCTTAGAAAATAACTTAAATATAATAAATATAATATTTAAAAAATATGCATTTAATAAATATAATCTATCGATTAAAAATCTTTCTTCCTATTGGAAATAAAATTTATTTGAAACCTATTAATTTTGGTTAAAAAGAAATATTTCGATTTTCCATATACAAAATTTGATTTCTTTAATTTTTTTCTATGATAGTGGAAAATTGAAATTAATATTGTAGTTAACAACATTATCGATATTATTACTTCTATAATACATTACGAATTAATTTTACAAATATTTTATCTGGACTTTATTACAGCACAATCTCTTTGTAAATAATATCGATTAACCATACATTGAAATATATCGAAGCCAAATAAATTTATTATATTTGTTTAAAGTGAATTACAATTTGTTGATGATTTGGAAAATTTTTATTCTTGAAAGAAGAAGTTTTTAACAATATTTACCATTGCCTAAAAGCTTTCGTTTATTTTAAATAATTACAGGATTTTATTTTATAAAAATTGGCTATTAAATTGATTTTATCTGACCATTGACATAAACTTAATATTTTTTCAAATTATGCATTTAGTGGTTCTTCGCTTGTATATCCTATCCTTATTAATATATACAACTATGTTCACTAATATTAGGTTCAATATTATTCTGATTAATAATTGAATATTCTAGAACGGCTTTGCAAAAAGAAATGTATTTATAATTTGCTTATTACTCAACTTATCTAATATTTTTTTGCATGCAGATCGTTGGAGTAATTAGTGTGCAATTTTGTTTGGACAAGTTATGTGTGCTTTTATACAAAAAAAAGGTGTCTTTGTGTGATTCAGAATTTAGAGCTTATTTTTTTATTTGATTAATATCTCCAAGCCTTCAACCGCAGATCTGGCGGTATTTTGTATAATCTTATAATTAAAATGCTTCAAAGCATTCATTAGTAATTATACATTCTTTCTTAAAATCTATTTTATAAAAAACTAACTGTTAAATTCAGAACTGTGCGGTTAAGTTTTCTTAGAAAATTTTGATTATTGCTTATAATAATAATATTGATAATGACGTCAGAAACATATAAAGCTTTAAAATTTATTATCAAACAGGCGAATTGTCCACACCACTTCTCTTCCAAAAACCTTTCAACTGCTTCCAAATTGCTAGTATGCTCTTCTTGAAATGGAAAACTCAATTTGACCATTTCAGAAATATGACTTTGAAGTATACATTCAATTCCCTTCTATCTCTACATATCTAAATATTAGCTTTATGTGTTTTTCGTATTATTTTTACAATATTAAATATACCAATATTACATATTATCTAAGATAGTTAGTTGACTTATAGATTTTCATCTCATTTTTCTATAACCACTTAAAATTTTATCCGCATGAACGCTTTAATAAATATTTTATAAAAAGTTAATAGTTTTATTATGATAAGTTATTTTTATTGCAATTTGAACATTAAGTAAATATACTCTATACTCTGTTTTTCAAGATTTTTGTTTTTCAAAATAATATATTTTTTTTTCGTTATTTTTGTTTCATTTAAGTATAAATTTGTTTATTTCATCCATATAAATTTGTTATTATTATTTTAGTCGTATATGCTTATACTGATTAAAATAAAATTTTCATCAAAATTTAATCTGGAAATATTCGCTAATATTTTATATATTTTTATTAAATGATATTCATCTCAACAAGTAATCTTTGATTTATTTTCTGATAAATAAATCGTTTAAGCTGAAGATGAAAATTTAACAGTGAATGTAATATGATTTATAATATTAATATTAAGATTATTAATTAATATGAATTTAAGATATATAAATAGATTGATGAGACAAAATTTTGTTCATGAACGCGAGAATGATAAATAAGTATGTCGTCGTAATAATATTGAAATAATCTATTTGTTTTTATACTCCATTCTATCATATATTTAATCAATAGTAAATATAATATTACAACAAATTTTATAATACATATTTAAGTACATACAAACTGTAACTTTAAACATTTAACTAAAAATTGAAAATCTAAAACATTATACATATAATTATAATTATACACAATGTAATTGTACGCTTTTTGTATTTTTAAAACTTCATGGTAAGTATATAGTTTGACTATATTTTGATAAAAATAATTAGATTAATTTTATATTAAAATTATTATTGTATATTAAGTAAATTCAATATATTTTGATACTTTCAAGAATGTGTGAAAAAAAAATTTATAGAATCATGAATTAGAAATATGTATTTTGAAATTTTTATATAAAGTCGCTATTATAAGAATATTGATTTTTCAATTTCAATGAACGAAAAATTATTGTTATTAATCACATTTTAATAATTTAGAATTTTTACACTTTCTATTAAATATTACTACATCTCATATTTATGAAAATTTTTATTTAAAAATTCTTCATTCAAAATATTTCGTAAAGTACTAAAAAGCTAAAAAATGAATCTAGATTCATTCGTTAATAAAATGATAAAGACTTGTTAGTGAAAATAAGAAAAATGTATGAATTCAAAATTTTATTTATCAATTGAATACTTTTTAGATTAATGAAAAAAATTATGATTATAATATTATTATCATAATTAATGTTAGTACATAATTAACATAAAAATCTATTAATATAATTACTCTATGTTAGCGATCCAATGAAAATATATCGAATTATAAAAATTCTCGTAATTTACATAAATAGTACGGTAATGCTGACGGTCATAATCAACAAATGAAATTGACCATTGATTATTAATTCATTATATAATCTAATTCAAAAGATTCTTTCTGAGACAAAGTAATACATAGCATTGTATCATTAGTACTTGAAAACCACCGTTGAATAGAAATTTTAGTGGTAAAATTAAATTGAAAATATATTCGCAAACAGTTTTACAAATATAAATATGTATAAAATTTAAGTGCATATGTGTTGGAAAAGAAATTATTTAAATTAAATAATTATCTTAAAATATTACGTATTAAATCAAATTTTTGTGAGACTTCAAATTTATTGATTAATTTTTTCATTTGTATTAAAGTAAAAATGTATAAATAATAGAAAATAATAATAAATTATTTCCCAAGTATTTATTTTTTTATTATCTACGTTAAAAAAAAAAAAAAAAAAGAAAAAAACATATTTTATTACCGTTTAAAATCTATTGCGTAATTGAATTGAGAAAAAATTGAATTCTATAAAAATGTTGTAATAACAGCTTTTTTAAAGACTAATTACATTAATTATATTTATTTAATAATAAATAAAGTTTAAAAAAATATTTTACCTTAGGCAAATACAGTAATTTCTTATCGAGAAACTGTTTTATATGGAAACAGTTATTTGGCAATTATTAGGTAAAGTATATATTTCGAGCTTAAATTTTTTATAAATTAAGTAAGAAAATTCTATCAAAATCAAAATGTTATGAAGAGTTTATTATATCGAAATTACATTTATTTTGTATTTTGAATCACTTTCATTGTACTTTACTAATTTTTCTTTTTTACTTCATCATCAAAGAAGCAAAATATAAAGCTAAGAAGTAAATATTAGTTAAAAATTAACAAAACAATAAGCTGTTTTGCTTTGTACATTTTATAAGTCGATTGATACTGATGGAAATAACTTACGTACTTGTACAAAAGCCTTTGTTTCCAAGTCGGCCTGGGTTCATTAAAATTTATATCTCGGAACATAATGCTCTTATAGCTTTTATAAATCCAAAGAGGCTTGAGTGACGGTAAAAGAGAAAATTCAGCATGAAGGTCAATTTTCTTATTTAAATGTACCTATTAATATAAATCAATATATTATAAATTTTTGGCAATGATTTTCAAACACGCGTAGTTAGTTGCGTAAAATGGAAAATATTGCTTTAAAATATTAGATAAAATATATTAAAAATCACATACCTCACAGATATTGTAAATAGTATTCTTGTTCAGTTAATAACACTTCTTTTGATATAATATTTTGAAATATTTGTAATTTTAGAGATGGCTTTAGGGCAATTGAACGTCATAATTTTTAATACAAAATTTAATATATTTTATTAATGCTAATACACTTAGATACTTGTTAAGATAGTTAAGACTTAGCTAAGATACTTGTATCCTATAGCACAGCGTAATACTAATTATTAGCGAATTCTGTTTAATATTCATAAACTAATTTGAAGCATATTTTTCAGTATTAGAATAAGCTATAGAAAATATTTTATCTTATGTTATTAAAACATTTAAATTTTTTAATTATACATAAGTAAAGAAATTGAGAAAAAGAGCAACATTATTTGAAATATTTAATTCTGTATGTATATTAAAGTTAATTATAATTAAATAAATTAATACTTAATATTCGAATAATGATTAAATTAAGGTGTGTTTCATACACTTATATATTGTATAAAAATCATACATTAATCGACTTACTATTTACTATTTAAAAACTAATTTATCTAATGCTGTAAAGGGATATACATATATATATATATATATATATATATATTGATTTTATAAAGACTAATATTACGTACAATATTTTCTTATAAAATTTGTGAAGATGCGTTGAAATAACTAATTTATACGTAATATTAATGTTTTGTATTGGTAAACATTAAAACATTTTAAATTATTTGTAGTAATTGAAAGATGTTATAAACAAATTTTCCATAGTCCTTTTATTTATCGTCCTTCTTCTTATAATATAATACATTCATAATATTATGTTACATATTATATTAAATAAATAGAATAATTATTTTTTAATTATAGTATTTTATTGAATTAATTATAAAATATATTTTGAAGATTTTCTAAGGGCCGTTTGTATTTTAAGTACGCAAATATAAGTTATATTATGCGTAATTGTAATATAATTAATTATTGTAACGTAATAAGTCATATATGATAAAGAAGAAATTTATGGCTTTATAAATTGCTTGAGTCAATTATTATTTTTATTATTATTTCATTAATTCATATAATATATGTGAAAGTAAGAATACCAATATAACATATATATATATATATATATATATAAAGTTAAAAAAAATTTTTTTTTAAATTAAAACACTAATAATTCATGAAATGTATGTAATTTAAAAATTTAATTTTTGTAAAAAATTTACACAATATCTTGGAATATTTACAAATGTTTGAGACGACAAAATATAAGAGAATAATAGCAATAATTTTTAATAAATATTATAAGATTATAGAAAATGTACTTGAGAAAATTTTTTGAATTCCTGAATGAAAACTATTATCTTTTGCTTTTATGTATTTAATATAAGAAACAATGTTCCGAGAGAAATGGTTTAAGAATATTTTGATAATTTCCTATTCACGAGATATAGTAAATCTGACATTTATTTTTACACGAAAAAATTATTTTAAAGAAATGCCAATTTATTTACTCTGAGTCGACATAAATAATTATTGTATATTGATATGATGTAGTGCATATATAAACTTATGAAAACATTGTAGACTTCTTATTTAAAACGTTTGACAAGTTTGTAAAAACAATTATAATCGAAGTAAATATTTTAAAAGAAATTCTTTCATCAAGCTGAAATATGGGAAGAGGTAATGAGATTCCTGCACTCAAAAAATATTCCATATATAAGGGAATAAGAAACTTAAGTTAGTATAAAAATTTTGTTAAAAGCTTGGTATGCATATGAAGCGTAGAACAATTACTTGAAGGGTTAGAAAAAGCGAATTTGCCTTTCCTTCGTATAAGATAAATTTTTCATTCCCCAAATTAATCATTCGCATTTTATGACAATTTCAAAGGATGAAAGAAATGAGTAGACGTGAGAAAATATCACGAGCTTTCACCTTGCTTTCATGTAATGTTTGTTCATATTATCTTTTTCCGGGTTTATATAAATATAAAAATTTACATATATATATATTTAATATGACAATTGGAACGAGTGAAGGAGATGAGTAGACGTGAGAAAATATTTCATTATGCTTTCACTTTACATTTATATGATTTTTTCTACATTATCTTTTCTCTAATTTATTTTAAATATAAAGTTTATTGAGACGATTAGAGCAAATCGTGGCAGAATTGATTATAATGTAGTACTTAAATTTTTCATTTCAATTAATTCCTTGTAAGTAATAAAATGTTGTCTTAAAGCTTTGAAAGCATTAAGTATTTGATGAGTATTTAAATTAATATAATATATAAAATTAATATTTTTCTTATGCAGAGTTTTTGTAGTCGTAATAATTTCTTTTAAAATATCTATTTCATTATTTTTATAGATATAGTATCATTATATATTTTATACAGTATATGTAATGCCTAATCCTTTATATTAAAATCGATTAAGCCAGTAAGTAATGAATTTAGAGTATTTTTCACATAAAGTATTATTATTTTTGAGTAAAATTCTTTCAACAACTTAAAGATATTTGCTTGTTTTAAATAATTTTGAAAATTAATAAATTAATATATTAGCTAAAGTTAAACAATATAATCTGAATAATGATTCGTCATTTTCTTTTTCAAATGCATATCTGTACATATATATATATATCCTCCTAGACCTCCTAGAGGTTTAATAACGTGTAATAAAAGTTCTACACTAAAATTACGATAATTTAATTCTGGATTCAATTGTAATTGTTAATAATCTGACTTTAAGAATATTTGCGCCTTTGTTAGTATCAATATATACATGGTAATAAAATAAAATAAACGAATTCCATCTGTTTTTAGAGTATGAAGTAGTTTTTACCGAGCGAGTGCATAACGTACTTAAATGTTCCTCAAGGAGTTCATCAATATCAATTAATTTTTTAATAAAATTTAACATTCGAGACGATTTGAATATCCTCTTAACTCCATTTCTTTCTACTTCTCGATACAACAAACCTTCATCGTTGCATTACTGCATCTTTATCACGGAGTGCTGCATCAGCTTGCAACTCTGACCTACATTTTTCTATACGTATGGTTAGATCGGGCAGGATATCACGAAACCAGCTGCCGATGGAATGTAAAACGGAAATTGGATTGTCACTTTTCTTCGTTTTCATTTTTTTTTTTTTTATTCTTTTTCATCATTCGATTCGACTGCTCCCTCTATGTATATCTGGCTTTGTTACTCGTTTTGTTATTACTTTTTCCCTATGCTCTATTTCCGAGTTATTTATTTTTTTGTTTTCTTTATCAGCATTTTTATTGGCTTATGCGTCGGTGGTGTCATCGATGGAAAAATTGAAAGCATATTTTTCTTCGTAACGCGTCGGCATTTCATTTTGTACGTAAGAAAGAATTACGTGACGACGAATTCGTTGCGCAATGGCCATTGATTTTTGAGTGATGATAAATGTGTTTTTATGTTTTAGGAACAACTGTTAAGCGATCATCTGGTTGGGTCCGTGTATTTCGGCAAATTGCAATATTACATTCCAATGTGAACTCTCCATATGTTCAAATTTCGTAAAAGGATTTTAAAAATCTGAATAACTATTTTAATCTTTTATTTTCCAGTGATTTTTATGAGAAATCCGACAATTCACAAATATTGTAATATATATTTTTACAGACATTTTTTTACCAGCAAAATTTAACAGTTTTAAATTAAAAATATTATTTAATAAAATTTTGTAGTGAATAACAAATATGTTTATAAAGAATAGTCTAGTTTCATTTTAAAGATGAAAAATAAAATTAAAGTGAAAATAAAAACGAAACGTTACCTGCTATATTCATTCGTTGATAGATTATTGCTTTAGTCAATCTATTTTTTTATATGGTAGAGCAATTTTGTATACCGCATCAAGTTCCATTATATTTTTATTTTATATGTAATAAAATATTTTATAAAATGTAATTAAATTAGTGTAGATTTTTTTGAAATTCATAGAGTATATATATATATATATTTATATATATATATATATATATATATATATAAAGAAAAAATTCATTTACGATACTAGATATCAAACGCAAGAATATGAATATTAACATTATTCTATTCTCACACTAGTATACATTAACATTTATTTCAGGAATTTTAGTGCAGTTTGATTGTTCAATAGTAAATTTAATTGACATAGGCAGCAATCTGTCAATGTCGATGATGAAAAAATAATAATATCGAGTAAATAGAATATGCTATCTAGATTTGTGATGTGTATTTATTCGTTACTCTCTCCTACTATTTTACTTGTTCGTGTGCTAATAGGTAAATGCATGCATTTATTTATAATTATGCGTATTATTTTAAACTATTATTTCAGGTACAAATAATTTCAATTCAATTTCAATTGTTTACTTTCTCTTTAAGGAAAAATCAATATTTATTAAAAATATAATAATACATCTTATAATCATATATTTATATAACTATTATAATAATCACGTACAAAATATGATAGGTAAAATTGATTACTATAATTTTATTACCACGCTTAATCAACTAATAAATTCTAAATCGTGTAAATTTCATGGGCCTCCGTATGCTAATGAATAAACAAACTCTTTTATTACAGATGCTATAATTTTTTTTTTCTTTAATTCTCCTTGTTATTGAAAATAAATTTTAATACTATTTTGTTATTTATATAGAATTTTCAAGTGAATTCAGCAAGTAAAAGCCATTCGGATTTTAAATAATAAGGATTTAAGAATTTTTTACAATGCAGGCCATTTTAGTTTTTATAACACCAAAAATGAAATTCAGTCACGTGTGATGTAATATTTAATTTGAATTCATTTCAGCTCAAAAGCTGAATTTTAAAATACAAAAATTAATTCAATATCTAATTTTATTTTATTATAATATTATAAAAAAAAGTGGTTATATTTCAACAAATTTTTAATTTGAATTTAACATAATTGCTTTTATTCCATTAATACTTTTAAAGTAACTTGAAATATTCAAACGTAAATTTCTTAATGTTTGTTCAAGAATTGAATTTCATTATACCGACAAATCTAACAGTGTTATTTCATTTTTGGACAAAGGCAAATAAAAGAAAAATAAAAAAAAAATTGAGAATTTTTTTGCAAATAGTGCTCATATTTAGTAAAAGCGGAATATTCTTTGTAAAGTACTCAAGCCAAACTATTAAATTCGAAACGGCCGCATTTTTCAACTCGTTCAACCAAAGGATAAGCCAAAAATAATGACTGATGAGGCGAGAATTGCGTGAAAGCTTCGAGATCTCGTAACTATAATTCCTCTAGGAATCGCGATTAAGCTTTTAAGTTAATTCAAAAAACAAAGATCGAGCTTAGTCGCTTGTATCCCTTCCTCAACTTCCGCTCGTAGTTCGTTCCGTTTCTTGTGCGTCATTTCTGGGTACCGCAGCAGAACTTGGCTACTTTATGAATCTACTTGAAAGTTGGGCGACGGCGCTTTTTTCTTCCTCACTCTATGAAATTGCGAGAAAATAAACTTTACTCCAAGGATGCGACTATCCAGTATTTTAGTTTCCACCTTCGACGATGGCTCGACTGACTGTTTATTGTTGTAATAGTCTCTTATAAAATCTTCATCATATTTTATTCATTTTTATTCAGAGAATCTCTGTTATCGATGACGTGATGTGATCGACCTCTCGCTTATCATAACACTTTGTATGGCATTATTCAACATTAGACTACATTTTTTTAGTTTAACTTTTACAGATTTTTTTTAGCATTATGAAAAAGCTAGAGGTACCGATATTGTCACGAATTATCATTCTTTATTTTCATTATAAAATAATGAGTGTCAATTTTCATTAAAAATTTTATTACGCATATATAATTCTAGTAGTATAGAAGTGAATTAAATAATAATATTGTATTTCTTAAATGAATAGAGCCTGATGAAATTTAAAAATAAGCCCATCAAATTGTTACACATATTTCGAATTTCGATTTCAATAATATTTGACTTGTAAAATCTAAATTACCAAAATACAGTCACTGTTACATTTAGGCAAAATTGTATCATACCATCGGGGAAAGACGAATGAACTACTTTAATCATATCGCCGTTATTAATTGTTACATAAAATATTAAATTTATGGAAAATTAATCTGAAAAATGTTAATAATTTATATTATCAATAATCTTATAAATTTAATTGAGACATTACAATTAATTGTTGAAGAATTAAATATAATAGTTCGCACAGCTAAGGGTATTGTTTACATTGCATAATCATAAACTAATTAGTAAAGTTAATTAAAACTTAGCTCGTCTGATAATTTAAATATGACTTGCAGTTATTATTTTTTATCATTGTATTTGATATTTATAGCAACTCGGAGACCATCATAGAGAAAATATTGATTATCCTTCGTAGGAAATACATATTCTTATCCCAAAGTATATTAAGTATAAATCTGTATAGGTAACAACAATCGTTAAAGAATATTTCAATTCATTGCCATGAAAGGAATAATATATTAATTCTTGTATAATAAGGGTTAAATAATTAAGTCAGGGGTATGAGGGCGAAAGGAGTAAGTCGCATAGAATGTTAGAATAGATTTTAATGACTCGTGCTGCACCATCGCGTAAGGAAATCAAATTATTAATTTTAATAATATTAATAACCACGATGTGGTTACGTTTTATAAATAAATAACATTTGTTTATACAATTTATTTATTGTGAAAAATTTGAACTAATTTATCAGCTATAAATGAAGTTGTTTGTTCCTCAAAGGGCTACGAAGAATCTTTATAGAAAATGGCTCTTAGCCAAGTTAGCTAAAAACGTAGTACGTTACAATTCTTGGTCGGTAGATGAAAAGTGTCGAGGAATATAAAATTCAATAATGAGTGGTTTAAAAAGAAAAAATACAACTAATACAATGTATCATATTATCAACATAAATATCTTTAATATTTTTTAATAATTAAATTGCTTTTATAGTCTATTGCTTTGACGAGTCTTAAGTAAGATTTTCATGATAAATTCTCAATTTTATTATTATAAGATTTAAAAATCTCACTTATAATATTTTCTATATTTATGTAAATGTTTAGATCTCTATTACTCGTATTATTTAATTATAAATATATTTACACACGAGAGAAAGTAGGCGCTAACTTATAGTGCCTAACAGTCATAAAGAATGCCGTAAGCATAAGTATTCCAATGAGTATATTCCTAATATTCATTATTGGGTAAAAACGTTTTAAAATAATTAAAACTGAAAATATACTAATCTTTTCAACTATATATGTATGTACTTGAAAAAGTTATATGAAACACTAGCTTTTAACATTTAAGTTATTCTATGAGTAAACGACAGTTCAAAGGCAGTTATTATATCGTGCGAAAGACAGTTTTTGAGTACTTTGGCAGCAAAACTAAAATGAAATGATAATACTATCTTGTCTACTGGAAGGATGCCTAAATAATAGTAGGTGAAATAAAAGTAAAGCGTCATTTACTTTTATGCCGTCTTGCCTCGAAGAATATCTTTTTGATAAATTATTTAACTACTTTAGAAGGGATTTTTATTATTTATTTTCAATGAGAGCCTTCACTCTGTAAAGGAAATTTTGATGTGATTTTTTGGAAAAACTTGGAAAATTTTTATAAAATTAAAATTTTATAGAAACGAGATGCAATGTGCAGTATAATACGATACTTGCGAAGAAGAATAATGTAGTTAATGAATGTATCTTTCTTTAAGCGAAAAATTATTCACCTCCAATTCTTACGATATACTTGTGTCTAGACATTAATTAGGTAAATTAATCAATAAAACATAAACAAAGCTATCGAAAATCTTATACCAAATATGAGTACTAATAAAATAAATATATTTATACATGATAAGCTGCTACGTGTAGTAGGTTGATAAAGAAATTGTCGAATTAATAAGAATATTAATTTTATAAGTCGAAATGTTACGAAAAATTATGATATTTATATAAAAATTTGAAATTAATAAAAATTACACTTAATGAGTTAGAAGTGATTAAAAAAATTTTTTAAAAATTGTTCATACATTGTAAATACATTCATTGCATTATATTTGGAATTAGCATAAAACAAATTGATTTTCAAGCATATGAACTAAAATTTTTAATGAAAATATTTTTTATTCTCAATTTATACTCAAAATATATATATTTGGTTTATTCGTCTTACGTGAATTTTGTTATTTATGTAATTGTAATAAAATTTCTAATTTAATGATATCATTTTGCATTTGTAATACCGGTAGTATGAGCGAACCAGTGCAAGACCCGACAATAAATTTCATACTTTCTTTCACTACATTGAACATTGTCTCATACATATAATTTATATTATATATTTTTTACTTTTTTCTCTTATATACTTTATTACATATTAGAACTAATGAAGTTTCAGTATCATTAAGAAAATTAATCATAAGATAAGTTAGAATGCTATACAATATGTAATTCATGAAAAAATCACTCAATATTAAAGTTAAATTAATTAATATATTAAGAAAATGTTAGGATAAATTATTTTTTTATGATTACGTTAGTAATACAATTTTTCTCTTACTATGCTTACACAATTTGATTATTTTGTAAGTTTGATTTTATTATTTTGTAACTCTTTATTTGAAATATTTTCATCTTCAAATGATTAAACAATACCTTTTACTATTTTCCAATAACAAACATTTTCAATTATTTTCAATTAATATATTTTTACCTGAATATAATACCTACTATCAGATATCTATATTTTATTTAGATTTTTTTTTTTTTTTGTAAATCAGAACGATTTGAAATTTAAAATTCATTTTTTTAAAATAATATATACTATTGAATCTACATGAAAATAATGTTTGCGATAGCAACTTTAGTTAAATAGTACATAAATTAGATGTATTAAGCATATTGTTAAGTAAAATATACGTATATTTTTAGTAAAAGTTGCGTGGCTTACTAAAATATAATTTAATGTTTAATGATAATATTATTAAATAATGATAATATTAATAAGCGTTAATTGAACTCGTCTTAAATTATTTCCTATGCATATATTTGTCAATTATGACATAATATAATCTCATTATTTATAAATTATAAATGTTTGAGGAAACGAAATAATAACTAATAATTGTTTATTAAAATGAAATATTTTTGAAAAATGTATATTGCGTTAAAGTAATTCTAGGTGATTACTTTAACGTATTGACAATATAAGTTGATTACTTCACGTCAATGATTTTTTTAATTACCCGTAGCTCTTATTCATTATTTCAATTAATGAACAGAAGTTATTTGAAAATTATTATTCAACTTGATAAAACGTTTTCGCTCATAATTTGAGTAGATATTTAAAATAACGAAGATCGGTAAAAACCGATAATTGATAATTAAATATACAATTCCGTGGCATTAAACAAAAATCAATGAAATTTTAGAGAATTTCAAAACTTATATTTCATCTTTATACATTACGGTACGGCAGCTTTTTATTCTTCGTTACAATTGTTATTAATGTATCTTTCGAAAATTTTGTAATATTGTTCTCTCCCCCAAATTGGCTTAACGATGAGAAATGGATTTCATTACTAAACTTACAGCAACTGGGCTACTTAAACTTCTAAAGCCTTCTAGCTCGAAAAACTAATTAACGTTTGATCTAATTACAAGTTTCCTGGTAATTATTGCTGGTATTTTATCAGGTGCATTACTTTTCAGCTACGAGTTAATAAAAGTCATCTTATCATTGGCATTTGTAGGGTTCAGTGTCAGCAATGGCAGCAACAGTCAAGGCGACGCTTTGTGCAAATTTGCGAACAAACGAAGCGGAAATCCAAACGAGCTCTTGATGAAGCCCATCTTGCACTATGGCACATCGTGCAGCAGCTGTTGTGATATAACATTGTAATTACCATTGCGAATGCAGCGTGAAAGTGAGCCTCGCGTATATCTCACGACGACCGATCAAAAGTGTCTTCCAATCTTCCCTCTCCTTCGCTCTTACCCCCTCTCCCTAACAATGCTCTACAAATTTGTTGCAGTTCCTCGTCTAAATTCAACGATGAGGAATAAGATGCCATGAAAGAGAATTAGAAGGAGTTAGGAATCAGAGGCGACTCCTTCATTGCTTATATATCCTTAGGCCATTTTCAACCACAACGAATATTCTTGTTTCTATCAAATATTCCAATTACTCTCCTACTACGTACAATATAGTGTATTAACGAAAGCTTTTTTGTTATTCCCTATCGCTTCTGCATTTACATATTAAATAAAGCAGTTAAGGTTTAATATGTAATAACATATTTTTGTTAGTTTGGGTAATCAATTTTTTTGCTTCTGTATCTGTTATGTCTTTGGGACAATGCAATATATGTTTTAGTCTTTCATTATTATAATGAAAAAATAAGACTATTGGAAAATACAAAATTTTATAATTATTTCGTTATTACAACGCTTATACTATTCATTATTTATGATTACTGCATTATTAAAATTATAACACAAATTATAATCATATAATATAATAAATATATATTTAAAGTTGCAACTTATTATACAAAATATATAATATAAATTAAATTTAAACGCACACGTTGGTATATGAAAATTGTTAAGGTGACAATAATTAATTTAATTCATTTTAACGTTTGAAGTAATACTTCACTGTTAGCTAAAAAGTTATTCTTTTTTTAAGCACATGTATTGATTTATTTAAAGAAATATTATTTGAAGAAAAGAAAAAAAGAAAGACCTGAGTAATAGTGTAAGCCAGTATATATGATGGAGAGTAACTCGCAAGATTTAAATTTAGCTGCATAGCATGAGATATTCTCACTCTAATGATTCAATCTAATGTCAAACGTTTTACTCGCAGACAGGCATCATAGAGTCAAAAGATCGTCTTAATAGCTTATGTTTTAAGAAGATTATCAATTAAATTCGAGATCAAAAGTAATATTATTTTCAAGAGTAATCCTCTGTAAGTAAATTGGATTTATTTTAGTAGTATTCAAGGGTTTCTTTGGCAATCATATAAAATTCGTTTATTCAACTTTTGAAAATTAACATTCAAGACATTAATGAATTAATTAAAAAATTAGTAAATTCTAATATTATAACGTTCGATGAAGGTATTTTATTAATATTTAAGTCAATTTCGGTAAGAAATAAGTAAAAATTAGGATAATAGTTTAGTTTTATTACAAATAAAACACTGAATAATCTTGTTCAAATATTATAAAGAATGTTTAAATTAGCGTATATTTATAAGTAGATTTTTTTTTAATTTCTCAATTAATTAATCAAATGATAGATAGAAAAAAAACTATTTATGTATTATTTTATTACTTTAAAAATACTTAATTTATAAACATTTCATTGCAATCATACATTTTATAAGAAAAATTATTTTCTTTCCTACACATACTTGATTTACATACTTGGTTATATATGTATTATTTTTTATTTTATTAGTTATTTGAATTGATGCTGCATACTCTATATACTACATAATGGTAATTTATAATCACATCTACAATTAAAATTAACAATCAAATTAAAACTTTTATTTTTATAGTTGGCATCGCCCTGACTTATATATCGTATACAAAATTCTGTGGAACACATCCAGTTATTCAGTATATTTAAGATTCCCATTTCTTCAATTAATTTCAAAAGATAATCGTTCGATATAATTTTGTGTATCTTTTTGGCCATTTCCTGCGAAGCAGTTTGAAATTTTTACTAAAAAGAAAAGGAAAAACTTTTTCACTTTAGTAAACACTTCACTCAAGCTACTTTTGAGGTAATGGTGAAAACGTAAAAGTTTTTACTTTAGTAGATCAGTGAATGCAAACTTTTAAATATTGCATCATAAAACTTTGAAGTATTACTAACGAAGTATAACACTGCACAAATTCATATAAGATTTACGAGGATTAGCGTCATCTATCGATAAGCTGGAAACTTTTCATCTTACGCACGTAAAATTGATATTCTAAATAAATCATCATAACAAGTAATTTTACAATCCATAATCTGTTTTGTTCAACTTTTATTATTGAATAAAGTATAATTCAAACACATTCTGTGCATCTGTAAAATACTAATGTATAGATATAAATTTTTACAGAAAATTTGTACAATTTAAATTCTTCGTCTATGTGTTAATAAGAATGCAATAATAATAGTTAATAAAAATTAAATTGTCATTTTTAAAATAATTCGAGACATTTTCATTTTTGTCAAATACATAGATTTATATATTAGTTACCTGCTCACGTCATCGAAGCTTTCTATTAATTTGTAAAAGACTTGACATAACCAAATTATCAAACAAATAATTTCTGGATAAATATTTCTAATCTTTATTTTATAACCCATACATTATGCTAATGAATTTAATAAATATCGATATATTATGAAATAGTGATGATTCGTTTATAGATTTTTTATCTAGTTTTATAAATAAAATATAAATCTTTTAAATAAAGGATAAATCAATTAATTTCTATGCTAATGTTCAGTAATCTTAATAAACATGGCATTTTATATTTTCTTTATATTTCATATTTTTTGTATATTTTTTTATATATATATATATATATATATATACACTAAATACTTATTATTATCTGTACGTATTTGAAAAGATATAAACATTGAATTATAATCAAATTGAATAATCGGTCTTGCCCATGACTAAATTTAAAATTCATTCAGGCAATGTAATGATATGTAGACAAATAATTAATTCATAATTATAATCATAATTATAATCCAACTTATCAATTCATTGAATTTTGGATATAAATGTCAATCATATATTCATAAATCATATTCTAATTCTTTGATTGAAATGAGTAGTACGACGCGTAATAATTTTTCGATGATTTCTTATATATATTAGAATTGACATGTATAATGTATTTAATTGGCGAACGAATAAAAATATTTGTAAAACTCACAACTACGAATTTAAATCATTGAAATAATATGAGCAATCGATGATATGGCAGCATATAATTTTTAATGCTTCGGATTAATTATTTCTGTCGATAATAAATATATACAGTACATTCGACATTATTCTAAACATTTTCATAATAATTAAACTTCAAAACAAAAACAAAAATAATAATAATATTTGTTTAAGCAACTGCTTTTTGACTCAGTCAATTATTCGTTGTGGCAATTGCATGTATCTCTTTCTATTGAATGAACCGTACAAATATTCATTCGAAATTATTAGTGATAAGAGGAATCTATATTAATGTTATTCTTGTTTTCTAGATAACTTTCAATTAACATAATTGCATTTGCTGCCTTTTATAATATATGTCTATCGACTAGGATTTTAAGGATTAATGCTATTGTTTTTAGATTTTTGCCATAGCACAAGCGTAAGAATTTTAATTGATTTTTGTCAAACGAAGTTGCTTAAAACTACATTTATCTGCTAAATAAGTATAGTTACTCGCTGGCGACAAAACTGCATAAAGTATGTAAGTAAAGATGAAAAAATTGAAATAATAAAACAAAATCATGTCATTAAAAAATCAGGATAACATTATGGAAGACTCATACATATAAGTGCTTATGCTAAACTAATATTATTTTGAGCTATTTTCTTGATAACAATTTTTTAATTAATATATTTTATTTACTATAATTATACTTTGATATGCCTAATTAACAATAATAATTAATAATCCTAATTTAACATATACAATCATTAGATTCACTAATTCAACTTATTATTCGTGTAACTTTCTATTACCTGGATTGTATAGCTCACAAACTTTGATAATTAAAATTCATTTGTAAATGAAACGCTGCCAACATCATTCGAGAAATATGAGTATAAGGCAAGTAAAGAAATGGAAGTAAAGGTTTATTAATTTTCAATCCTACAATTGCTTAAGGTAATATAACAAAATCTGTCATTTATCTATTTTATAGTAGATGGTCAAAAAGTGTTTGGAGAGCTTTTTTAAATGATATAGATGATTTTTAATGATATGAGCATATTGCATTAATCCATGTTTATTTATATAATATATGTATATGCGCGCGCGCGCACACGCATATATGTACATCAGCTTATAATTAAAATAAATTTTATTTTTAAAGTGTATTTAAAATATAATGAAAAGAAAAACAAAAACAATTACCTAAAAAGATTAATAATTAAATTTACTTTGTACATCGGTAATACATATATATATATATATATATATATATATATATATATATATATATATATTATAAGAAATAAAGCAAATAAAAGTTATTTCATTTTTATTCGATTTTAGTATTTTATGCAAATTCTTCGATATTCGTTATCCGTTATTATTCGTTAGAATAATAAATAAGCGCGCATACATATCGTTAAATCGAATTATACTTTGATGTAACATTCTGTAGCAAATGCGGCAATCCTTCACATACGTTAATAAACTTTCTTGTGAAGATTCAAGACTTGTGGATGAAATAAGTCGAGCGCTCATGATGCATTTGTACAATGAAGTAAATACATAACACAGTGCTCAGCTTCGTATTTTCCTTTGATACAATCTCCTTGACAAACTAACAAGCAACAGCGAATGAATCGCGTATGGGATAATAGAAGATATATCTATACATATAGAAAGAGAGAAATAGAGATGGAAATGTTGGAGAACTGTCAGCAAAATTTCTCCGACTTTGGAACTACGTGCTTATAATGATAATTCGTGAGGGATTCCGTTCAAGTTCAATTCCTTTATTTCCTATCTTTTCTATCTTTATATTGCGCTCTCTATATTAGTTATATTTATTATATTTCTAAGTTCAATCTACTTTTTCTACACTTGATTAACTTATATATTGGTTTTCATTTTTGTATATGCGTCGATTATACTACAATGTATCAATTTTATAATAATACAACATTATTATTAATTATGTATTAAATATAAATTTTATGTAAGCATCAATTATATGATTTTTAAGTAAGGAAATTTTAGTGGTAGAGATTGCTTATAACATAACTTTTCTTTAAATTAACAAATGTTTCATAATGTGATAAACTTTTTAACATAAACTTTCCTAGTAAATATGGCATAAATTTGAATTACCAAATTTAATTAATAAATATGATTTAATATATTTGTATACCATTATAGTGTACAATTCATAAGATATTTTACTCCATGTAGTTTCTATACATTATACTATACATTTATTTTCTATCTGCCTTTATATTTTATAACGCTTGCTTAAATAAGTTAATTTTGTATGATAAAAAAAAATAAAACAATAAAGAACTATTAATGTTCCTTGTATTATTTTTCAAAACATTTTTTTTTTCAATAGATTTTTAAAATTTATTAAGCGTGTATGACAAAAAAAAAAAAAAAACTTTAAAATAAGTTCATAAATTATTTAGTATAAACTTTTATAAGCAAAGATTGTATGTTAATATAATCTGATCAATAATATAATTAATAATAGTTTAAAATATCTATGCTAAAATTTATGATCGTCTAATCAGTTCGGAGGTTTCATTTAAATACATATAGCTTTATAGTGTAATGGACATGTGTCAAATTGTTCGGCTATCGAATTACTCTTGTACACTCGAGGGATGAATAATTGAATGCTTTCGTAAAGTTAACGCGTCGTGACAATTCGATAGTTTGGAGTACTTGTACAATTGACAATATTTTAAGCTTGTAGTACTTGAAATTTTAAGACTTCTTTATCATTAATTATTTCCAATAAAATGATTTTCTATGTATGGAATTTGATACGCATATATTATTGCTTAAGTTATTATCTATTTTAAAATTTTCTAATTTCAATATACTTGACGAATTATTAATTATAACGCGTATGTATGTATATATAATATGCGTGCATTAGATGGAAATATAAATTGAATGTATGTATATATGAATATGAATATAATGGATAATCGTTTAACTTAAATCACTTACTGTTATTGTTATCTAAATTTATTAATATCTTTATGTTATAAATTATGGAAATGTTCTGATAAATTAATTTTAATCTCCATTGATTTTAAAAAGGATATGAATAGTTATCACTATTATCTTAACCAGACTGTTTTTATTAAATACCACTATGACGCCTAAATATTTCATCACGTAGTTTGCCACTATATAATTTAATCAATGTTCAAAGAAATTGGTGAGAGGAGGAAAGTGGAATGGTGGTACATGTCTCAACTCTCGACAATCACAACTCTTGACAAGCAAAGTCGTTGTTCGCTTTCACTTGACATTGTCGCGTATCTTTGTTTTATTCATTTAATCAAATTTCGTTTATAATTCGCATAATCAAGTTAAACTTCTGCAAATTTTTGTACTCTATAGGTACAACGTGAAGCAATATTAATTAACCCAATGTACTCTCGTTTAATATAAATTAATTGTAAATTTCTTATTTTCATGTAAGAATTTTTCTAAAAAGTTCTGCGAATATTCGCATTCATTTATACGTAATTTTTATTATAAAATATTAAAAATGGCATTGGTATCTCGACAGTTTATATACTATTTATCTTAATGCGTAAAAAATTATGATTATCACCAAGAATTTTTTCACAAAACAAGACAGACTACAGTTAATTTAATATTGATACAAAGTTGTGATATCATTATAAGTAAAATATTATTTATTTCAATAAGTTAATTTTATATATTCTATCAAGCATATCAGTTTATAAGCACGAAATAAAGTACGAATGGCTATTGTGAATTGAACATTACGTTATAAATATTAAAAGAAATTTCAAATTTTCGTAAGCATAATTTATTTAGCACAATGAATTCCATGAATTTAATTTAACTTAAAGATAAATACAATTTAATTAAATATTGTATTTAATTAATTGATCGATGTTATAATCGAGATTCGGTGATTCTAGAATTTGATTAATTATTTTTCATTAAGCAGTTTATTGAATTTACATTAATATATATATATATATATATATATATATATATATATATATATATATATATGTATGTTTCAATAGAAATTAGCATTTATTTGAATTTATCGAATTTTTCTTTCCTTTTAAATGCCATTTCTTATGCAGTATCCAATTACAATTATTTCAAGTTGAAATACATTTAATTCAATTATTCAGTATTCCACTGTAACTATCTCGCTCAAAGCATTCCTCTGTATATTGTAATGGTTTTATCGTATTGTGAGGGAGTTTCCTGTGAGCGCTAATTAGACGGGCCAAACCTGTCTGGCAGAGCTTTCGATTTTAAATCTGCCACCTTGTAATGTTAGTTTTATAAATTATGAATAGTATTCTTTTTTAAATATGAAAATAATATCATGTATTTATTCAAAACGGAATATTATATCATAAGAAAGAAGTTTTAATATTATTTCATTAATTTCAATAATTTATACTAGATTTTCATTATTTTCAATTAATTTTTTAATGACTATTTATATATATATATATATATATATATATATTTCTTTATAAAATTGCAATTTACATCTAAGAATTATTATTTACCATATAATAAATTCAATTATGTTCGAGATTGAGAGAATTTCTCGTGTTAATTATTTTGGGAAAAAACCAAGGGTCATAACTTTTATAAAAATTCTTCCAGGGTCATTGGAGGCTCGGAAAGTGGAATGAGTGACCTTTGATTTTAGCTAGCAAGAGCGCGGCGAGTTTGTTTACGCGAGAATATTTCAAGAGTTAAGATATTTGAAAACAATATCGAGTCGAAAAACATTTCCTAAAATTCCTTGTAACGAGAAACGCAGCTCGTGCGACATCGGGCAATTTTCGTCTCCTCAATGCCTTCAATGTCACGAGACATCACCCATACATTGTTGCCGCTTGCATATCCACACGTTGCCAATTGTACAAGCCAAGCGAAGACGTTTTACCAAGAACACCCCTTCACCCACCAACCCCCCGTCCGTAAGTCCGGGAGAGGGGTAAGTCGCCCTCCGATTGAAGGCGCTGCCGCTAAAAACACACTTTTCGACGTTGTCGTTGTCAAAGTTTAATTTCTTCGTTATCCGCGTGGGGAAGCCAAGTGAAAACTAGTGACCAAGTTTTTATTAATTGAGCCACTATCGATAGAGAAGAATCGATAGATACATCAACCCAGTTGATGCAGCTGCAGCGGTTGATAGGTGTTAACGCTATCTCCTTCTAACCACACTGAAAGGACCAGACTACCACCAAGCACGCACTCCCGGACATTTGGATCGTGAATCATGGTGAGCTACTCATCCCAGGATCAGATCAAGGACACCGTATCACTGTGAGTACAAAAAATCTGTCTGACCTATACTACATTGCCATATCCATTAAATAATATAAAACCTAATTCGACGAAAGGAATTGTGTGATTTCAATTGTCGACCACAAGGAGCATCTTTTATAGTGAAACATCCGTCACAGGAAACTTTCCAAGCAATCGTATCATTGTAATTAAACATTAAGATGCTTCCCATACATGGATAACGTTATTGTAAACAAATTGTAAATAAACCATATATTCATCGAAAAGGCACGATAATTCGACAAATATAAGCTATCGCAGCAATGGCAGCTCGAGCCAAGAAAACTACATCATTTTCGAACAAATTAATTTATATAAACTATCACACTACCAAAATTATGACATACATTGTAACATCATCTTCACATACGCATAAACATACGCACAAGATTTCAAAGAAAAATTGTGATATAATTTGTGATATAATACAAGTTAACATAATTTAATATAAATAGCAATTGCAATCAAATAAAAAAGATTATTATTAAAGAGATAAGATTAAATTCAACATACGATCAAAGAGATACAAAAATTCAACGATTATAGGCAAATTTATTCGCCTATAAATAGTTTTGGAATGATATATCTTTGTTAAAACTGATTTTTGTCGCATTTCTATTCATTTCATTGTCTTTGCCAAATGAGAAAAACAAAAGGTAATGCTCGTTAGAAGATTATCATTCTAATCTTTATTGTGGTTGGATAAAAAAATTTAACTCGGTTTCACTTAAGCAACTTTTGTTGCAATAGAAGAAATGAGGATATAAACTGACTAAGACCGCATTCAATACTCAAAAGCAATATTGCAAATAATTGAATGCTCAATTTTCATTAAATTTAATGCCTTTGCATAAATGTAAGCTTTTAGGCCATTCGTGCATGGCTATTAATAGCTCATGAAATATCTTTAAAAGTTGAATTTGTTTTGTAAAATATTTCATAAACCTTCTGAAAAACCTTTTACTTTTATAAAGTATTACACAGATAAATATTGCAAGTGAAAAATTATTTCAAATTACATAAATGAAGAACATAAAGTGTGTTTTTAATTTAAAATAAATTTTATTTTATAGTAAAAGTAAATATGTGAAAAAATTATACTTCACTAAATGAAAAATTAATATTTACGATTCATTAATAAGTAATAATATCCGATCCAATATAATTTTTTGTAAATAATCAATACTTGTTTAATACATATTTATCAAATTAAAAATTAAATTTATAATCAACATTTATAGTATGAGAATATAAATGATTGAGCGCGTTTATCTTATACATTGAATAATGTATGTACATTTGTATTATAATATGTATATATTATAATATACAATAAATATACAATATATATAATAGGCAACAAATATACAATAAAATATACAAATATACAATGTATAACATAATAGACATTGTAACAAATGTACATACATACATAGAAAAATGATATGTACATTTATTAATTTCATAATTTTTACTCTTTGTGGATTCATTATACATACAAATATAATTATGCAGGGACAAAATTATTCATATATAACCTCATTTTTCATCAGTACTTTTCATTCTTCTCATTTTTCCCAATCATAATTATTATGTATGAATAAAAACACGTATCTACTTTACCCCTAATATCTTAATTATAATTCTTAAATTGAATAAGTCATTGTTTAAGGATAATAATTTGTATAAATAAATAAAAAAAAAATAAAAAAAAAACAGTCATAATTATGTCAGTAACAGATATGTATTTATTTATTAAAAAAGCTATAACTATAGAAATCAAGCTGAAGTGAATGCAAAAAAGAAAATAAGGGAGAAGGGTTGCATGTAACATAATCAAAGGGTAAGAAGGACAAAACATAAATTGCTGTTATCTACGTAAGTGATTGTATGTTTATCATTACAGTTTTTAGAGTTTATTTTACGCGTACTACTAATTGCAAAAATTATCGATAAAAGTTGGTTCGAAAGAAACAATAAAAATTATTTTTCAAATTATCTGATAGTTGTTAATTTATATGATTATTATGATTTTTACGATATTCCAGTAATTGTGATAAACATACGTGGTGTTCATCAGTAAAGTTTTATATTATTATTAAATTAATCGAGAAATGTGCCAACGATAAGTTTTTATCAAATTTAATAGGATAACTATATTTGTATTCGCGCAAAGTTACTAAGAGCCTACACGCTTGTACATATACACTCTTGTTTTCTTACAAATTGCTTGCTCATAGAGTAAACTTCGTAACGATAATATATTGTGCTTGACCAGAAAAGAGATTTATTAGGTTAAAAGGGCTTGGATGTTCTACAAGCTCTACTTAATAAGTCTATTTCACAGAAAAGTATAATAAATTATATTTATATAATGTTATAATAATAATAATCGTTTTGACAAATATTGGATATAATAGATGAAACATTCCGATCATATGAATTGATATTGATCATTTAATAGCATATTTGACAAAAAAGTTTATCACGTAATAAATATACTTTTCATTGTTTAATAAGAATAATTTTCAAGTAATTCTACAAATACCATAATATTTGAAAAAAAATAATAAATCAAATATATTGGATCTGACCTAAGGCATATATTTAAAAAAAACTGTCTATTTTTAATATAAAAATATGAAAAAATTAAAAATTTAATATTCAAGGTGGTAATGATTTTTAAAATAATAATCAAAATAATAAATTATATAATTTTAGAAGTATTTATTTAATACGGAAGTATTGAAACTTAAAAATTTATATGTAGTATAATATTAATTTCAATATTTTTAATTATTTATAATGTTATAAATAATGTTTTATTGCCAAATTAAAAATTATAAAATTTGAAATGTTTTACATATTCAATAAATCCAAATTTTTACTTTCACCAATATATATATATATATATATATATATATATATATACATATATATATATATATATTACAATGTATTTTATTTTAAGATAATATTTAATTTAAAAATTCTGATAAACCATCTTTTAAATTCCAATTTTTTATTTATTTACGAATTGTCAACATACTTCTAAACAACATATTTATTTTTATTTATAAATATAGCTCTATTAATAAACTATTTCTTAGTCAACGAATGTTTTATAATTTTTATATAATAATATAAAATTTATACTTAATAACATTTTGATTGTATTTGTGAAAAACTATAAATTAATAAATAAGCAATATTTATTCCCTATAGTATAAATTCGGAATGCTTAAATTATAAGAATTTCATATAAGATTACGTATCGCAAAATAGTTTTGAATAGCATTGTTTAAAGCAAACAAAAAAGAACATCAGCCAATTTTTACCATTGACACGTTCTCTAGAATTTCATGCAGTAAAAGCACAAGAAATATCCCTTGGCTTCGAAACAGGGAACGTAGATATCAAGTCTTATCCTTCAGATCTCTTTAATCCTCTTTGTTGAGTAAAAATGGTGAAGAAAGAACAAAACAATTATCAGATATTGAAGTTAGAAAAAAAATTGAGATACATCCCATTCGCATAGACAACAACAACAACACACACACACACACACGCGCGCGCGCACATTATTAGATGTTATAAATGTAATAGAATCGAATTTTAAATATATTCTATAATTGATCAATTTATATCTGGCATATAGAGGATAAAAAAATTATATGAGAAATGTAAATTGAAATATGTAAAACATATGAAATTAGTCATATATCAATTAATAGAATATATTTAAAATTTTATTCTATTACATGTATAAAATCCAATAAAGACTTAAATGTCGAATCGTGATTTAGTACATATTTTGAAAAAAAATAAATTATAAACTATAATTTATAGTATTAAAAAGATTTTACATGAATTATTAAATGTTTAATTCTAAATAATATTAAATAATGGAATATGTAAAATTTGATGTAGCTGGTACTATGTTAAAAATAATTGTTCGTTATAATTATAATTATATAATAATTATACGGTAATTTTAACACATATAATTAGAAATAATAATTAAAATATGTAAATAGTGAAATAGTAGTATTTAAAGAATTCTGTAAAACAATAAAGTTCTAATTGAATTCATTTTCTTATGAGTGGTAAAATAAAGTCAATTTTCTTATTAATATTTGTTTTATATTGAATTTAATGGGTATGGATAGCATTAAATATCCATTATTTGATACAAGATTCTTAACATTTATTGTCTTATTGAGATAATATAAAATTGATGTACGATTGGTTAAATTAAATGTATACATCTAATCAATAACCAGCCTTTAGTGAAATACTAATAAAAGTAAAATTTTAATTAAAAATAAAACTAGTAATATAATAAAATACATTATAAGTAATTATGAAATTATAAATAATTTTTTTACATGAAAGTATATTATAACACAAATTATTTATAGAATGTTATTAAGGATGTGAATAAAATATTTATATGCGTTAGTAGTCGTTTTTAGTGTATGCATTCGGCTAATGAAAGCTGAATATATCAATTAGATATCAAAAGTAAGTATCTAAATGCTAGAGCTGAAATGTTTAATTACCATAATTAGAACCCTTTTATAAATTTAAGAAAACACCAAGGCACTGTTCTGCATTCCCTCAAGAAAGTGACTTTTTTCACTGTACAATGTCCCATTATTACTATTTGCTCTTTCCCATTTCCGTTGTGTTGTGTTTCCCAATTGTGTGTTAAAGCATGAATGTACACAAGTTTCACAAACATTCGTTTGTCCATCATCAATTCATTGAAGCCTAACCATCCACAAGAGTATATTTATACAAGTGTATATTTAAATAATATAAAATTATAAAAAATAATGTTGAGAAATTAATGTTTCAAATATTTTATACTACTTTCGTACAATATTGTTATTTCCTTTTATATGAAGAGGCGTGGGTTTGAATATATTTCCTTCCGATGGATTGAAATCTTAAACACAATTAAGTATTTAAATAAATCATCAAAATTTTAATAATTACATTAGTTAATAGTTCTTGAACATAAGGATAAAAGTATCAAGCTTCAGCAATACAAGTAAAATATGTTCTATTCTTAATAATTTTGTTTTTAAATATATTATAATTTAAAACTTACATTATAAATGCACACGAAATATAAATATATTATTAATTTGTATAAAAAATCAATTTTTTTTAAAAAATTATAATTTATCTAAATAAAGAGAGTTGTAAGATAATTATTTTTTATAATGCACGTATTAAATATGTGCAAACGTAAGCGTGTGTACACATATACCATATTAGGCACGTACACATTTTGCAAGCACACGCACTCATCATAATATGGATATAAATATTTTGTATATACATGCATTACCATACATGTGCATACATACTCATATAAACGCATCCGTAAATACATTCGGACACATATAATTATATTTATATATGTCCCATATATTTATATATGTCCCATATATATATATATATATCAAAATTAAATTATTTGAACCTAATCATATAAAAGAATATATACCATATTTATGCATTTATTTGTGCGCCTAAAGATTATGAAATTTATATTATTATAATTTTATTTTCTAAAAGTCATTTTTAAATATATATTTAAACTACTATAGTTTATCATAAGAATTAATATTTATTATACATTACAATATATCATTGTCATAATTATAATATTATTATTATGATATTGCAAGTCTTAATATCACATTAATAATTATGCGCTGTAATCAATGATAATGATATAATTGTACAATAACAAATAGTATCATTTGAATCAAACACAAAAATATAATAAATATCATGTTACCTTATTAATATTTGATAATATAACTCTGTTATTATTATTACATTAACATAAATGATATAAGTTACATGGTTTTTCAACTAAATTGCTTGATTAATATTAATATCATCTGCTGTAAAGTTATATCTCGGTAAATCATTCGTAAAATTTATGTTTAATTTAATTATAACAGTTTTTTTTTTTTTTTTTTGTTGTTGTTGAAAATGATTACTGATATTTTTTTATACATTTTATCATTAAGCGTAAAAATAAGTACCATTAATAGATCTATAAAATATAGCGGAAACTTTTTAACGCATTAAAGGAAGCTTTGGCCGGAAAATATGAGGCTTCTCATGATAAATACAGAATGAAGACGGACTAAAGTAAAGAATAAAATATGAGCGGCTGAACACGAATGCTTCTATATATTTTCAATGTTCAATGTAGAAGGACTGAGAGTCAGACCCAAGTGATTGACTGGCATGTAGCCGATCTTTGACTTGCGTGTAAGTGAACAAAGATTAGGGTTGAAAAAGCGCTGTTGAAGCCAGCGGCAAATAGACGGAGCTTTAACGGCTGAATTGCGAATAGTGGCATGAAAAAGGATCGCGCGGCAGAGCGGGCGGTAAAGGGGGAGGGAGATTGTACGGACGTCGGCCCAGAATCGTAGATTAAAGTTTTGCCACGGCCAAACGTAATTACTCCTAGTCCTCTTTCATCTTCACTTTATCTGTCGCTTTGGGCAAACTCAGTCAAACCTATTATCTTCTTTTAGCTGATCTTAAATGTGTATATAGTTTGGGAACGGTCAATTCATACTCGCTCCTTCATTATCATCTTTATCTTGCAAACAACATATCAGCGCTTTGTTTCCTCAATGTGATGCCTCCGTCAGATATTTTTAGCACAAAAGTCTTTTATTCTTTTGTCCTCAACTTGCTGCTACTTTTTCTATTTTTCGTTCCTGATCGTTTTTATTATTTCGAATTAAATTTTTTGATTTGATTTTTTTTTTTTCAACACAATTTCACTGTCTTAATTATGATTAATTTATGACTGATACCATTTATTGTAATCATTGATTGGTCGTGTCTTTAATTAACATTGATTGGTGGCTATCATGCTTAGATGAGAACAAAATATTGTTCATTCAAGACTCGATTAGCTTTCACAGAGTAACATTTCATTATGATAAAAAGAATTTCAATGCACTAACTGGACATAAAACTTTTCATCAAACGACAATACATTATTTTCTCACAATTATTCTTTATAATCAATCTAGATATCTAATTTTCTTTCATTATTTCCCTTGATTCTATACACTAAATTTTAAAATAGAAGAATTTGTAATTATAAAAAATATTATATATTATTCATTTAATATCAAGCTGACTAAAATATTTATGAAAAAATATTTTAAATAATGCTAAATACATTTTTATTTATGTGTTTATTTTTTTTATTTTTATTATTTTCTTGGAATATGATTTTTTTTTTTTAATCAAATTTTCATTAATTATTCAGCAGTTTATGGTTCATGAATTACCGTTTACTGGATTAAACATTATAATTTGGCATAAAATATTAAAATTTATTATAATAATTATGTCGAGTTTTATAAATTAATTTTTATTTCTATGCCTAAAACTATAAAATATAAACATATTTATTTAATTATGATTGAATTACATAAAAAGTTTTAGTATATACCGATTTCATTAGACTTTATCTTAATTTAATCTATGGTTTTTCCACGTCGTTTTTGTTTTTACGAAAAATATATTAACCGATTATTGGTAATAAGCATTTAAGAATAGAATAAAATATAAATTTAATATATTTTTTAATTGTATTTGTATCTAATCTATTTGTATTGTGTGTTTGTAATAACAATCATAAAATATATTATAAACGTAATATTAGTTTTTTTCTACATTTTGTACAAACTATCGAATATTTTATATTGTATCTGATAAAATGTAAAAATTTCCATACGTAATATGAAAAAGAAGATTTTTTTTTTTTATGAACACCGAAAGAATTGCATTAAGTACAGCTAACTGACCGCTAGAAGAAAGATTTTACTTTTCTATTTTATTAATTATCGATTTTTTGAAATTTAATAAATTTGTAATATTCGTTAGAGATTTTTAATTTTAATTAAGTATTCAAACAAAATTGTCTAATTTTTAGTTTCAGTAACATTTTCGTGTGTACATCAATGTTTAGTTTAAAGAAATACATCAATATGTAGCAAAAAAGTCAATAGGAAACGTACTTTTTCACATGATGGACTAGTTTTCAAGAAATATTGATAAACAATACTACGAAAAAGATTACGAAAAAGATAATTTGATGAAATTATTTTAATTTAATAGTAAAGTTAATTGTTAAATTGTAATATATTTATCAAGGAATAAATTATAAGAAAATAGTTTCTTTGTATACATCTTTTTTTTTTTATAAATGCTTTATTTTCTTACCATTTCGCTACCATTTTTTTTTTTCAAACTTGCCTGAGATTTCTCGTCCTTTCTGCGTTCCTCGATTCCGACGAGGAGCTGAATAAATCCGCTCCCTTTATTCTCAAAAACACACATGCGCGTGCACTAATAGAGAGACTATATTCGCACACGCACACAAATTCACATACGCATTCATGGCCCTTTTCCCGCTCTACTGCCGCCATCTCTTACACCGCTGTTTTCCTTTTGTTCGCTTCACCTACTTCCGGCGTCGGGCCAACGAATTGTTTGTATTAGAGTGAGTGAGCGAGAGCCTCGTCCCTTGATGAAAATGATTTATACAAATCCCGGGACACTAGTAAGAAATTTGTTTGATGAAGTTGGATTGATTCCACTCGAGGACTAAGAAAGCGAATGCAGGCACATCATCTTATTGTTTATCTCGATCTTTGGCTGACTTTATCTGACATGGATGGGGGGGGGGGAGCTAGACGAGAGAGAGAGGAGAGAGATGAGAAATCTATGTAAACATGAAAAACTGCGAAATGTTAAAAGTTTTTAAGTAACTGCAGTTTTTAAGTCTGACAATAAATAAATAGTATTCAATTTTTTTCTATCGACCATAAGAAGCTAATTGATTATCTAATAATAATTATTGATAAGAATCTTAAAGTGATTTGTTAGTCATGTTAATAATATTTATTTGCAGATATAATTTTTTCGTAAATATAAAAGAAAATGCAATATTGTCATTTTTGGCTATTAAATTATTGATATTTTTATACATAATTTTACACTTAACTGACATTTCAAATTGAATCGATATAAGTCACATAAATCATTTAAATTTTATTTTAAAATACAATCTCACATCTATTAATAATATGAAAATAGTTAAGGAGAATATTTTTTAAGATTGAGAATTTTGAGAATTTTTTGGAATAAGATTTGAATATTTAGCAATATTTCAGTTACATGGAATAATAAATTTCCTAAATAATAATCGTAAATGTGAAAATTCCTTTCACATTTCCAAGCTTCTAAATAGAATAATTATATTATCATTAGACATTAAATTCAAAATTATTTTATATACTATAAGTAAGTAAGGTGATGCTCTTGCACAAATTACATATTCACGTAATCTAGAAAATCCAAGCCACATTCTCGAAAATACACGAAAAAGTGTGCAACGAATATACTTGGTCTGCTTTAAATTTTTGGATTAAATTTGCGAGCACAGTGATTAATTTGAATAAAATCGTTATTAAAAATAGCCAGGAAACAATAACTGCACGTAGATAAGCATAGATCAAAGCATCGAAAGATGAAATCCCTTTAAGCTAACCTTTCATAACGTTTATCGTCTCTGGACGTATTATAGCAAGCCGCAGGCCACTACGAACGCGTATATACAAACGAAGTTGAACAATTATCAGCCACTCGGTTACTACAATCGACGAGTGCACGTGTGTTTACGTCTGCAGCTCGCTTACTATCGTCGACAAGTTATGCTCGTGCCGGGAAGGGCTCGAGCATATTATTAATCGGATTACGAGAGCCGCCGGTATGCGCGATCCTGGTGAGATTCGTCAATTACACGGCGTCGCGCGCGCGTACATTCGCGCGACTCTGGCAGGGGTGAATTTGGCTGGTTTAGCGGAATGGGGAAAGGGTGGTTGCACTCACTGTTGCCGCTTGTTGCGCGAATTACAAGAGCGCTAGTGGACAATGGTTTTTGACGGGCAGCCAACTGCTCGAGTGGCGAGTTGGTGCGGTTTTGTCGGCCGGCGGGGGGGGGGGGGGGGGGGA